>NC_080095.1:15779365-16083115 GCF_950005125.1 Chionomys nivalis | reverse complement strand
GGGGAATGTGGAGCTTCAAGTCTGACCAGAGGCTGAGGAGATCGGGATCCCCTGATCCCAGGGCTCCCCACTTATTTCCTTCATCCCATTATTTCCTCCATCCCATTCCGTTCTTTTTTTACCACCTCCTCGGAGAAGCTCCCTCCGTGAACCCCATCCTGGACAATCTCAGGCGCCTCTACTCTCAGAATGCAAGGCCCTCCCTTTCTGTTCCGGAGAGACTGCTACCTTGCCCTGACCTCAGCCACACTGGGTGCGCTCTTCCCCACAGATATGCTAGTCTGGGGAATGCAGCCATTAACAGAAGGCAAGAGATCTGGGTTTCCTGGTTGGTTCGAATTCCAGTGTTGCCCATTGTTGGCTGTGTGCCCTGGGACATCACTTCATCTCTGTGCCTCTTGTCTTCTAACAAAGCCAGAGCCTGCTTCCTCAGACTGTGGGCACTCAATCCATATGAGCTCTTTATGAGCGCTTGCGATACACCAGGCACCATGTGCCTCTTCATCCACCACCTCATCCCAAGGCCAGGGTACCAGATACAGATGGACAAGTGGATACTGGTACAACCAGGAAGTCACACAGCTAGAACTTAAACCAGCTCTACCTGTGTCCCAAGGGTGGCCACACTGATGCTCTGCTTCCCAGTACGCTCTTGGCTAACAGTACCAGGCTAGTCTTCAGCAGTGGGGGTGAGGAATGGTGAGGGGAGAAGGGGGAAGGCATGGGGGGGAACACACAGACTACACGACAATGACCACTCAGTCCCAGGAAGCGTTCTCCAATATGATAGATCGCACTGTGCACTGGATAGAGCCTGGTCCTTGGTTTTCTCAACAGTGAAGTGGGATACTGTCACCCTCAGAGGCAGTGATGAAGTTCAGTGGGAGCTTGTGCCAGACATGGCTGTGTGACAGTCCCATCCTCAAGGGGCATGGAGGGCTGTCTCAAAGCTGCCAGATGGGACCTCTGTCATGGAGTTGAGCTTCCACTCTGCTGCCAGAGTTTGATTGGCTCCCATGACATTAAAATTGTCCCTCATTCAGTTTTGCTTCCATGGCTGCTATTCTGTACCCCTCCAGGGTCTGCCCTTCACAGCAATCTGAATCAGCAGTTCTCAACCTGTGGGTTGAGACCTCTTGGTGGGGATCGAACAGCCCTTTCAACAGAAGTCCCTGTCAGATGTCTTGCATATCAGATATTTACATTACAATTCATAACAGTAGCAAAAATTCTTACCGTTATGAAGAAGCAACAAAAATAATTTTATGGTTGGGGGTCACCACAACATGAGGAATCATATTAAAGGGTCGCAGCATTAAGAAGGTTGAGAACCACTGGTAAATGAATGAAGTCCATGCAGTGCCCAGGCTGCAGGGTTATGCTAGGTGGGTCTTATTCCCCAGCCTCTTTCCCCCTGCCCAGCTTATTACTTGTCTTGGCCCCTCCCCAGAACCAGCCTTCTGGCCAGGTTCCCTGGAACCATAAAGGAACTGGAGAAACCCCTCATGGCTGCCACCAATAGCTTCCAGAAGCACCTGCTCCAGATGGCACAGCAAGACATACAGGTGAATTGGAGGTTTTCCATGCCCAGCGGTGCCGGCATTCCTTCACCCTAAGTGAGTTCCCAGCTGAGCAAGGGCAGTTGGGAAGCACCACTGTAATCCCTTCCTCTCTGTGACCAACACCCGAGCTCTGGGATGGTGGGCCAGGAAATATTCTTCAGCACAAGCAGGGCCTGACAAGACACTAAACCCAAACCATGCCCACTGAAGGAGGCATTCTGGAAAAGGCACAGTGATAAAATCTGTGCCCAGGAAAGAGGATAGCACAAGGGAACCCAGCGGTGAAGGGGGTTAGGAATGGCGAACGGAGCTCACTCCCATGTCCCTCTGTCCCCAGCCACTATTCAAGATGCTGCATACCAAGAGCTGGCTCACACAGGACACACTGCGTCCCCTCATGGTCAAGGTGGTGGACTTTGCACATCATCTTGAGCATGTGACCCCACTACTGGCACAGGTACCAGGAAGTGGGGTGGCTGGCATGGGTGTGCAGAGCCCATGCCTTTTATCTTGACCCTAAACCCTCACTCTTCCAGGAGACTCTGCAGGAGGTTCACCGTTTTGTGGTCCGAGAGTACCTGGGGCAGGTGCTGAGGCCCCATGAGAGGTTCAGTGGCCTGGATCGTGTGAACAGCTCCCATAAGATGAGCCTGGATGCCCAGGCCATTAGCAGCACTTTCCAGGGCCTGGTAGGAGCAACATCTGAATGTTAAGCAGGGCTCAGCCTCTGGCCAGTCAGGCACTTCCTATTCTCATCCTGTAAAAGAACAAAACCCAGGGCGGGTGTAGGAACAGGTCGTGTAGAAGAGAGCTTATATAGGCAGGCAGTTCTTCAGACTACACTGGGAAGATGGGGGGGGGGGAGGACGCCGTACTCAAGAGGTGCGGGCCCAGATGGGGAAGCCACTTCATATTTGTGCACAGTTGCAGATGGTGAAGAAGGGATGAGGGTTGTGATGGCAAGATCTGTGGGCGGTCTCTCCCCGCTCGGATCCCCAACACTCTGAGCCATACCCATAATCCTTTATCTGGGCTGCTGGTCTCCTACTGGTCAGGGCGAGGATTTCCCATCTGTGCAGACAAGAAGCAATCTCTACAGAATCTTTGCAGATGCTCCCTCTGTCCCTTGCCCCCGTGGCATCTTATTATGGGCAAACCACCCGCGGGAGATACATGGAATGGGAAGGGGTTGTACGTAAAGAGCTCCACGGGGAAGTGGACCGCAGCACACATCTCCCTGTCTCCTCAGGGCTCTGAAGCCAAGTGGTTGGACCAAGCCATCCTGTGCGTGGCTGAGATCCTGGGCGAGACCTACAAAGACGACATCCAGCGGCATCTGGAGACACTTATACGCAGCTACCCAGACATCAGGTTTGCAGGCCTTCCTCCCCTACTAGCTTCTGATCGGGAGTCAGGAGTAACTGGGACCTGGCACTCGCGCCTTCAGCAAAGTCCTGTTGGCTGTGACTGCGGACTGAGTAGGACAGGGAAGGGCCAGTTTATCCCAGCTGAGCCAACTCAATGCCTCAGCGGACCAAACCTGTGTGCGCATGTGCACGAGGGAAAGGCATAGGGACCGTAGGCAAAAGGGCCGTCTCTCCCTGTGTTCTCTATCACCCGTGGACAACGCGGCTCCCCCCCCCCCGCCCCCAGGCGCAAACCCTCTCTGAAATCCCTCTAAGGCTTCGACAGAAAGGAGGCTCGGACCCGGACCCCGGGTTGTGCGGGGTGCTTACTCATCGAAACCCATAGGGATCCCGGTTCGGCTCTTTCCAATGTGCTCAGAGATTCTGGGATGGAAAGCCGCTGAAAGGCCTGGTCCAGCCCCTTCCCTGGCTCCCGACTGCGGCTACGGGCAGCTGATTTGCTCTGCCAGATTTTGGATCAGGCTGATGATCCCATCTATGTTTTCAGTTTCCCTACCGCTCTTTGGGGGTTCCCCAGCCCGGGTTTGGCCCTCCCTTCCTAGCTCCAAGCCCTGGACAACTGTGGGGAACCAGTAAGGAACAGTGTCTCAGGGTGCCACTTTGTACCTTCCTCCCCCACTCACGTCCCTCTCCAGTCTCCGGATCCCCCACCCCTGCCGCTGCTTTGTCTTGCACACTGCGAGGACATTCCCCTGGCCTCCACCTCCACCTCTCTAGCTCTCTGTCAGTTTCTGGAACCTTCCCTAGGTCAGATTCCTTGCTTTGCCTCTGCTAAAACCTTTCGACTGTGTGTGTGCTCCCTCCCCTGTCTCATGCCTGTGTGCTTCTAGGTTCAGTTGCTGTGCACCCCCAGCTCCACAATCCCGCCTCCTTTTAGAGCCCTCATCCCCTCCCGGCCTGGGATGGTCCCAGCTTTTCAGCCTCTTTGACCCAGCTCCAGGAATGCTGGCTGAATCATACTTCCTCCCAAGCCTGGTTTTTGTCCTCTCTAGGGGCGGGGCTGGGCTGGAGGGTACCAGGGTCCCCGCTCCTCAATAAGGACCCCCATGTCTCTACAGGCGTGACCACGTACTGGCCATTCTGGCGCTGCGTAGACTCGGTCGCCGTAGGAATCATCATCTGTTGCAACACACCCAAGACTTGCTGAGGGCAGCGCCTGAGATCAGGCCCTCCCCACGCCGTGTGCTCTTTGAAGAGATCGAAGTGCCCACTTCTGTGGACGTGTTGATCACGTGCATCTAGGCTGAAGGGCAGGCAGGAGACGGGTGGGCGGAGGGTCTGTCACCCTCCCTGTAACTGACCCCAAGAAGGAAGCCCAGTGAGTCACTCTGGCCCTACCCGCAGCTCTGAAGCCTGGAGCCATGGAATTTTTGGTCTCAGTTACTTGGCTGCTCAGTTAGGGGGAGTCAAGAGTGGAGGTATTCCAGGCATTTGTGGGGGAGTCTTTCGGGGTGGCTGAAGCTCCTTCCAGGACTTCAGGCCAGGAAGGTTTCCTTTTCTAACTGCCCGGTGTATCCTCACTATAGTAAGTAGCTGAGTATTCTAAAAATAAATGTGAATTAAAATAGTGCCTACAGTTGGGTAAACTAAGCTGGTCGGTAGGCGTGGTGCTGGCAGACTGTGGTGACTAGCTGATTGGGAGGCATGGTGCTGGCCCACTGTGGTGACTATCTGGTTGATACTGGCCGACTGTGGTGACTATCTGGTTGGTGCTGGCAGACTGTGGTGACTAGCTGGTTGATGCTGGCCGACTGTGGTGACTATCAGGTTGGTGCTGGCGGACTGTGGTGACTATCTGGTTGGTGCTGGCAGACTGTGGTGACTATTTTGTTGGTGCTGGCCGATTGGTGACTGACTGGTTGATGCTGGCAGACTGTGGTGACTAGCTGGTAGGTCAGCCCTTTGCTGACCACTGAATGAACTGGATGACTGAGGCAAGTCCTGAGCTGGAAAAGCCCCTACCTGTAGCTGCAGATACAGGTTTAGGGGCTGGAGAGATGGCTCAGAGCCGAAGAGCACCAGTTCCCTCTCCGGAGGACCCTGGTTAGGTTCCCAGCACCCACATGGTAATAAGCGGTCATTTAATCCAATTCCAGAGGATCCAGTGCATTCTTCTGGCCTCTGCCAGCATTCGCGTGTGTGGTGCACAGACATACATGGGGGTAAAACACCTGTACATAAACTAAAAACAAATAAATTAACAAATTCACCAGGACCCTGGGTCCAATAACCTCAGATACAAGCTGGTCTTGCCCAGAAGAGGTGGTCAGTACTCTGCCCCATTCTAGGCAACCTGAGCCCTTGTGACCACCAGTTCTGTGGCTTGAGGAATTCTGGTTTCACATAGGAGGGATTTTCCAGTGATAAAAGTTGCCAGATTACAGTGCATACGTGGGTGGTGGTGGTAGTGGATGGGTGGGAAGGTAACCATTCAGATTCAGCCGTGGATACAGTTCCGGGAGACACTGTAGCTGCCCTCTATCTAGATAACTGCTGAAATTTGTCTGTAGTCTGAGGGGCAAGGCTGGGTACCTATTTGCATTGATGGCTCCAATTTCCAGGGGTTGACAGGGACTTGATGGCATAGGCTGGGATGTTTTTCTTAACCCTGCTGTTCCCAGCAGGCTTCCCCTGTAGCTCTGGGCCTGATTCTAACACTAGCTTGTGTGGGGTCAGGTACCTGCCGATGGCCTGGGGTCCTCAAAACCTAGGGGTTTCCTTCCTCAAGTGTAAGACCAGGGCTCTAAAACACTGCAGTATGAGGTGGGCGGGCAACACATCTTTCCCTGTTCTCCTAGACCCCTCTCCCTATGCTGTAAACAGCCAGAGGGTGCTTAATACCCTGGACAATCTGGCCCTTCCCTGTGCTGGGATTTAAGAACAGAGCATGTCTGAGTCTGCTGGAGCCCTGGGGTGGAGATCCAGAATTCTCGGCTCCTTCCCAGCACAGGTGTCGGGGGCATTATGATCCCCCACCACACGTGTATCAGGGCTGGATACCAGGGGCAGGTCAGCCCAGCGGGGGAGATCCAGACCTCTGTGGAGAAGGGTAGGCCGGGCAGGAATGAGGAAGTGAAGTTGCTGAGGTTCCCAGGCTCCAAAGCCGGAGGTGAAGGCCTGGAACTGTTGACACTTGATAAGCAGTCCTTCCTGCTAGCAGGGAAACTGAGGCCTGTGGAGGGCAAGTGGCCTCGAAACCTCAAAACCTAAATTTCAGGGTTTGAGAGGCACCTCTGTCACAGAGGAGGGGAACTGAGTGACTCACTGGCCAGGAGACCCTGCTTGCTGCCACACATACCCCTCGGTGACCGTCAGAGTCTTGCTGGTACTGCAGACAGGGTTCTGGGGTGATAGAAAACCTGATCTTAGATGAGTTCTCCCCAGAGAGCCCTCGACCTCCCCCACCCTACTTGTGAGTCCCAGGCCCCTCCCTTTCCAGGTCCAGCAGGGGCCCATCCTGGTTGTCCTGCCCCACCTGACCATAGGCAAGTCTCTATACCTGTCTGTGAACAGGCATGCTGTCAGTACCTTCCAGCCAGGGGAGCTAACACAGAGCTAGCTGAGGAGGGTGGAACAGAAGATAACCATGCTCATAGGGAGTCATAGAGACAAGTCAGGCTGTCCACAGAGGTCCTGGTTTTGGGTACTGTAGGTGGCAGTCAGCCTGTCACCTTCGTGCCTTCCCAGCCTCCCCCTCTTCCTTCCTTGCCTGCTAGTCCTGGCTCCTTCCTTCCTGGCCCCAGACCTCAGCAAGCCACATTCATGGGGGAACACCCTCAGCGACTTTGAGGTGTTTCCTGCAGAGCTTCTCATCACTGACTGGGCTGCAGGGAGTGGGGGCAGGGGGTGGGGGCAGGAGGCAGCGCTATACTCTATTCCCACTCTCATTTCCTTCCTTTGCTACCGCACACACACATACACACACAGAGAAGAAAAGAAAACCACAAAAACAAAAAACCCTTGGGAACTGCAGCAGGCCACGACAGTCTCCCACCATCCATCACTAGTCATGGGGAGGGGCAAGGCTGGCCTGCCTTGTGACATTGTCAATCTGAGCAGGAGCCTGGCCACAGAGATAAAGCAAAGGGACTGCAGGTGCTGATAGCGGATTCCACAGTGCTCCAAGGGTAGCCTGGCTTTGTAGCGGCTAAGGTGTCCGGGTGGGAGGCAAGCACCCCTGTGTAAGAATGGCCAGAGGCTCAGCCCAGACTTCTGTGTCCCCACTCGTGATGGGAACTGAATGTACACATCACTCCCATCCCAGTCTACGTACCCTACATCACTTCTGGACCTGTGAAGCATGGACCAGGCAAGATCCTTTTGTCTGTGTGCAGATAAACTCACCATCAGCTCAAAACATTTTTCATTGCCTTGCGGTGGTGGCGCCCACCTTTAATCCCAGCACTTGGGAAGCAGAGGCAGAGGATCTCTGTGAGTTCGAAGCCAGCCAATACAAAGCAAGTTCCATGACAGTCAGGATTGTTACAGAGAAAAACCCTGTCTCAAAAAACAAACAAAACAAAACAAAAAACACTTATCATGTCTACTTTGCTTTTGTTTTTTGAGACAGGCTCTCACTATAGAGCCCCAGATGACCTGGAACTGTATGTAGGACAGGCTGACCTTAATCTCACAGAGATCTGCTCCCTCTACTTTGCAGGTGTGGGAATAAAGGTGTGTGTCACTATGCCCACAGGGGTTTTCATTTTTAGTTTTAGCAACGGCACCGGTAGCAACATATTCCCCTAGGCCCAAACTTAAAATGTAGGTAAAAGACACAAGATTTAAACATCTAATATCAGGGCTGGGAATGTAGCTCAACTGGGAGAGCACTTGGCTAACATCCATAAAGCCCTCAACACCCCATAAATCAGACGTGGTGGCACATGCCTGCAATCTGAGCACTCAAGGAAGAGGGTCAAGAGAAAATCAGGTAGGTCATCCTTGGGAGAGAGTTCCTGGCTAGCCTGGAATATGACATCCTGCCTAAAACAACAACTCACAATCCCTGGGGCCTCACAAAAGTGATGCTTATGAGAGGCGACATATCTGTCATCACTGAGAACCCTGATTCTGCTTAGGGCGACTGAGTTGGAGGCTAAGATGATCCAAACATCAAGCCTTGAGGACCCAGGCTTTCTGAGGGATGGAAGTTACCAGAAAACAAAGCTGGAATTCTAGGAAGAGAAAAGATCAAGGGGGTGTTGTTTTGGGGGTGCTCACTTGTGCCATAATATGGCCTGGTTGCTCCTCATGGAATCACTCTGTGGTTAAATCTGACTCTGGATGCAGATAGTATGGGGAAGACCTGCCTAGCGGTGTGACTCTGGGTTCTGTCTTTGCCTGTAAAACTGAGAGCTTCATAAAGAAAGCACAGGGAGAGGGCTGCTGAGGAGGGCTTAGCCCATTGGAAACAGTTTCCAGGCAGCAGCAGGTGTTTCTCTACAATGTCTCCTTCAATCCACACTGCCAGCTTTCTGGGCAGAGTAGCTCCATTCCCGGACCATTAAAGGTCACTAATAAGCCACAGGCGCGGGTGATGGAGCTCCCTAGGGCCCAGATTATCCACAGACCTCAGCATCCTAGCCATCTTTGTAAAGCCTGGGATTGCCAGGAGAGCTCCTGCCATGTGGCCCGCCTGTGCTGTTGAGAGAAACTTGAGTGGATCACACTCCCCAGCTAATTCCTGTAAGTCATGCCGCTTCAGAGAAGGCCCATGGCAGGGAGGACTTGAAAGGATGGAAACTTTGCTTACATCACTGCCTGAGAGGCTGTTGAGAAAGGCTGGCCAGTCTTCAACGCAACAGCTGGGCTTGGGAAGGGAGCATCCTTGCCTACAGGCAGGGCTAGTACTTCCAGGAGGTGGCTCCGCACTCCTCTGGAGACCTCCTAGCCATTAGCCCTGCTTTCTCGCAAGAACACCACCACCATAGTGGCCTGGGAAGGGGAGGGGGACGCAGCAACTGTGAGTGACTTCCAGCAGAACTAGGGTGGGGCACTGCTGGCTGATGAGTGGCCTTTGGTGATTGGGCATGTCATTAAGGTAGCTTCTTGACTGGCCTGTTCTGGTCACCCTATGATCCCGAGGATGTCAGCAGACCCCAGTCCCTTGCAGCTGATGTCCTGAGCAAGTGACTTCCTCTCCCGAGAAGGCTGGGAAAAGAGAGGCGCTCCCATCTTGGTGCTCTTCTCTGAGACTTAACTTTCCTCATCTGTCCACAAGAAATGTGGTGGGTCTGGTCAGTGTCAGGAGTGCATGGGGTATCCCTAGGAAACAAGAGTACAGCCAAGGTCCTAGGTCGGCTGATGGCATTGTCCTGACAGCCAAGGTCAGGCCAGTGGGAAATGCAAGTCATCACAGAGGGGGAAGTGGATCCAGTGACAGGGGAGGGCAGGAAGACACCCTGGAATGCCTTAGTCTTCCTTCCCAGAGAGTGCACTCCACACCAGCACGGCCCTTGTGATCAAGGTGGCCAGCCACACCAGCTGGTGCAGTCTCTCCCCGGGCCAGGTTTTCCACACCTACCTGACCCCCCGCCTGGCATTTGTACCTGCTGAACTCTGCCCCACAATACTGGCCCTTCTGCTTTTAGCTTCTCCTTTTGAGAGCTTCCTCCAGCTACTTTCTCAGCCAACCAGGGAATGAATAGAGAGAAAGTCAATAATGCACCACCTTTATTATTCTCTGCCCAGAGCTGAGCTGACCCTTTGTGCCGCCCATGATAGTTTAATCAGTTGACTGAATAAGGGAATTGAGGGGTGTGCCCCCCATCCCGTGACAGAATGAACGACAGTGCCTCCTGTTTCCCCATGGAAACTCTTGGCTTTCCTGTGCCTGGCCTAAATATATCAAGATGTATTTCAAATACGGAGTAGCCCTGGAGGAGCAGGACAGCAGAGGGCCGCTCCATCTTGACAGATGGCAGGGCACATTTGTACCTCAGTTTCCCCGTGCAAAGGGATGTTAAACAGTGCCTAATTCATATGGCTGTGATGAAATTTATCGACCACAAAACACTCAAAGCCTGGCCTAGCAGCTCTAGAGGTCAGAAAGTCAACCGTTCAGCCACTTGAACCAGAAGCTGGGACCCAAATGGAGCCTTTGAGTTCAGTGTCCCTGCATCACTATATACAGCGGCCAATGTGCCCATTGAGGACAACAAAATATGGTCCATCCATAGGACCGAATGTAATTAGGACCTGAACAAGCAGGAAATCCCAACCCTCTCAACATGTTGCTAGGCCTCTAGTACATCATGTTAACTAAGGCAATCGTGTAAGCGGCTTCTTGGAGAAATGCAGTTTGGAGATTGCCTTTATACCTCAGCTTCTCACCCAACCTGAAACCAAGTTACTCTGTGCTTCTAGTTCATTGCTACAGTGTATCCTTCCTGCTTCCACACTGCACATCCAACCTACTCAGGATTCACTGGCCTCTAAGAAAAATCGTACAGCCTATCTTACTATACTTTGGACTGCCAACATAACTAAATCTTGCAAGCTCAGCTGAATGTGCAGCTTTGGCTATACTATCTTTCCTACCCTACTTCTCCTTTGTGACTGCTGCAGGACACGATTCCTGGGGACAAATGTCCACCCACTCTACCAGTGAACAGACCAAAGTACACGTTAAGTCCAACTTGGTGAACCAATGATTTTATTGGGGTTACATACAGGTGTGTGGGTGAAGGGTTACTTAGAGGAGGAAAAATGACTCAGGTAGCCCTTATCACCAGAAGCCATCACCAGCATGGCTGATGGTTCATAGCAGTGGGACCTGGAGCTCTTACTGAGCATCTTACAGGCAGGCTACTGAAGGCTGGAGAGGGTCATTTACAGGGAGCTCGGGCGGCCTGAGCCTCTATGAAGCAGGTCTAGCTGACGTGTTTCTTCCAGGCTGTTTGACTGGTTTGATTTCCCCAAGAGGACCTACTGTAGGCATCTTCTAGGTTGCTCAGCTTATCTGAGAGCCTCACTTAGCAGTTCTTACAGCTAATATACATGCTTAAAGAAGGAGAAGCCAGCCGGGTGGTAGTGGTGCACGCCTTTAATCTCAGTACTCCGGAGGCAGAGGCAGGTGGATCTCTGTGAGTTTGGGGCCGTTTTGGTCTACAAGAGCTACACCCGGGACAGTTAGGGACACAGAGAAACCTTGTCTCAAAAAACAAACAAACAAAAAAACAAGAGAAACCTAGTGAATCTGGTCAGTTTCAGGGACTTCCTGAAGCTATTCTGAGTTATTTACTTCCCATCTTAATCAACTTTGCTGCTACATTGGATGCTTTACCTCCTCATAGACCACCTTGTTAGTTTACCTCCCTGAAAACACACTATGGGTGTCCTTGGGGCTTCACTCCACAGCTGGTTTTTTTTTTTTTAATATTTATTTATTTATTATGTGTACAGCATTCCTTCCATGTGTGCCCGCAAGCCAGAAGGGGGCGCCAGGTCTCATTATAGATGGCTGTGAGCCACCATGTGGTTGCTAGGAATTGAACTCAGGACCTCTGGAAGAGCAGTCAGTGCTCTTAACCACTGAGCCATCTCTCCAGCCCAACACAGCTGAAGTTTTTAATATTGAGGAAACTGCTGCACAACAAATCCATGCATGCCCTTGACTCAAGACAACGTGTGTGCACCGGTTATGTTGACCAGGTCTAGGATCACATGCCAGAAGCAGTAAGGCATTGTAAACAATGCCCTACCCCTCCACCAAGCCTACCCAACCCCCTACAAAATATGTTGCAAGCAACTTGTGGTTATAGTTTAATAATACCTCGTAGTGGTTTTGTATGCTAGTCTGAGTAGGTAGGACCAGGAAAATTTTCTTTTTCTCCTTTATAATATTCCTGCAAAAGATTAGGACCAAAGTTGCTCATTCCTGTTTGTTACATTTGCTGTGTTGTTCAGTATATAGCAAGAACAGCCTCGATTCAGGACTCTCTTTTTAAATTAGGACTCTTAAATTTCTTAAATTGGACTTCTTTTAGACTGGACCTATTCTAGATTGGACTCCTAGAATAGGAGAGACCCAGACTCTTGGATACATCAGGTCCACTCTTGGGTAAAGGCAAGAGTTAGTCTTTTTCCCTTCATGCAGTCACCACACAATCCCAAAAGGACAAGGGCTGTATTCATCCACTCATGGGATCCATGCGGCACACACAGCCATAGAATGGGGTTGCCAGGGGCTGAGGGGATAGATGGAATGGGCAGTTGTTGTATAATGGGGACCATGGTTCAGTTGTTAAGAGCACCTGCTGCTCTTGAGGAGCACCCAGGTTTAGTTTCCAGCACCCATATTGAGCGGCCGCACAACTGCCTGTAACTCCAGCTCTGGGAACCTGATGCCCTCTCTGGACTACTGAGCATCTGCACTCACACGTGTACATACTCACAGAAACGCACACACACTGCACTGAATGCTGATAGTTAGAAATGCAAACACACTGCACTGAATGTTGATAGTTAGAAACGCACACACACTGCACTGAATGCTGATAGTTAGAAACGCACACACACTGCACTGAATGCTGATAGTTAGAAATGCACACACACTGCACTGAATGTTGATAGTTAGAAACGCACACACACTGCACTGAATGCTGATAGTTAGAAACGCACACACACTGCACTGAATGCTGATAGATAGAAACGCACACACACTGCACTGAATGCTGATAGTTAGAAACACACACACACTGCACTGAATGCTGATAGATAGAAATGCACACACACTACACTGAATGATGATAGATAGAAATGCACACACTGCACTGAATGCTGATAGTTAGAAATGCACACACACTGCACTGAATGCTGATAGAAATGCACACACACTGCACTGATAGAACGCCCAGCACTGTTAAAATGGTACATTTTGTGTTATGTATATATTATAATTAAACACACAAAAGAGAGAACCCATGATGGTGCTAGCCTGTTATCGCAGTGCCCAGGATATTTAATAGAGAGATTTTGAGTTCCAGGCCAGCCTGGGCTATAAAGCTCTTACCTCAAACAAACAAACAAACAAACAAGAAGGAAACCTGGGCTGTGTGCAGGTAGTTTGCCACGGCTCCCAGCCAGGCACTGGCCCACAGGACTTCTGTGTAGGACTAGGAGACTTTGTTGTTCTGACTCTCAAGCTGCCAGGAGGAACTGGAGCTGGGACAGCAGCTTTTCAAGCAAATTGTTCCAGCTACTTCTCTCCTGTGGGAACCATCTTGGCTGACCTTTGGTGGACTATGGAGAGATGTTAAACTATCCAGGTCCCTGAGGATCACATGATTTGTGGCCCTTGGCTACCCACATAGCCCAATTTCCACATTTCTTCTCTGTTGGAAACTTCCCATAGGACCTTTGGCCCTCACCCTGAACTCAGAGAAGCGCTAAGTGTGCCCACACATGATGGGTGGCACTAGCTCCTGCCAACGCTGGCTGTGCTCTGAGGAAGTTACTGTGGGCATCTTGGGACAAAACTGTCAGTCCAGCATCTGTCACACAGAGCCCAGAGGCTCCGAGCAGATGCGGCTGTTTAAGGTCTGGCTTCCCTCTCTCAACCCTACCTGTGGAGTTTCCCAGGCATTCCCTAACCTGTTTGAAATTAGGAATTGGATGGATACCGCAGAGGCTGGGGAGACCCCAATGAGGTTGCACATTGTATCAAGAAGCAGCCAAAGCCGGGCGATGGTGGCGCACGCCTTTAATCCCAGCACTCGGGAGGCAGAGGCAGGCGGATCTCTGTGAGTTCGAGACCAGCCTGGTCTACGAGAGCTAGTTCCAGGACAGGCTCCAAAACCACAGAGAAACCCTGTCTCGAAAAACCAAAAAAAAAAAAAAAAAAAAAAAAAAAAAGAAGCAGCCAGGAGGTGGTAGGCTAGGACTCCTGGTTTTCTGTCCTCTTTTGTCTTTGGATAACTGTGGTGGAACCCTAAGTTCTTTGGGTGCCCTGTGGAACAGAGGCAATAAACCCCAGTTTGAGCTCTGTGGGCTAATTTGAAAATGTCACCCATTAGGACCTTGGGAGAAGAGGTGGCACCTGACTTTTATGTTTGTTTTTTGAGACAGAGTCTCACTGTATAGTTTTGCCTACCTGGAACTTGCTATACAAACCAGGCTGGCCTCAAACTCATAGAGTCTGTCTGCTCTGCCTCCCTAGTGCTGTGATTAAAGGTGTGCACCACCATGCCCAGCAACTTTCTGTACTTGCCATCTACAATCTGCCTAGGGATAGGATGGAGGAGCGACTTAATCCTGGCACTTGGCCACTGCTCCCAGGAGGAAGAGGAAGTTCTGAGTGTCCAGGGACAACCCCTAAACATAACCCCTACTCAGCTGCCCTTCTCCCTTCAAAGTCCAGCTTAGGCTGTCAGGGGAAAAAAGAGAGGACCCAAACAAAAGATGGGGAGGAGCCGAACTCTAAGTAGAGGCAAAAGAGAAACTGGTGTCTAGCAGGGGGAAATTCCTGAATGAGCCCATCTTCCAGGGGGCAGAAATTCCTAAGGGGTGAAGCACCCCGCTTCCTACACTGGCCCACAATCCCAGCCTCCCTAGGCAGATCTTGAGAAAAAGCCTGCAGGAGGAATTCTAAGGATCTGGCCCAAACCCAGCCTGAGAAAGCTTGCCAGTGGGAGTCCCGCAGGAGGCTCAGTGAGGGGTGTCTGCCTGTGTGACCTCTGGGTAAAGATGAAGCCTCCCCTAACACTCAAGGTTTGGTAAGGAGATGTCTTGAGAGATCCCAGTACGATCGGTGTGCCCCGCTGCTTCAGGACGCCTCCTTCAGGAAGCTTGTCTTCCAGGCTTCCCTGGACTCAGTGGTGCTCAGAGGGGTAACAGCACGTGGCGGAGGCGTTGAGTGGTACAGGGCGCGCCCCAGACCTAAGTAGGTGCTGACTTTTGTGACGCGGAACAGCGACTCTGGGCGCGCGCCTCTGCTTGGCAGCCAATCAGAGACCGTCGTGGGACAATGGCCCCGCGCTTGGCGGAACTTGTGGTCCCCCTCATGCCCTTCCCTGCGCGCACACAGTCGGACCACGCTCAGCCAGCTCTGTCACGCTTTTCAAGGCCGTTGGGAACAACGAAGCGACCCCGCCTCTCTCTCTCTCTCTCTCTCTCTCTACCGTCCTGACCCCGCCCCCAGCTCTGGACTTGCTGGGGTCCTTGGCCTCCGCCCGCGGATTTTCCGCGGTTGCGGCTCGTGGGGCAGGCGGAGCCCGGGCGGAGCCTGAGATTATTTCAGGCTCTGCTCTGGCCAGAGCCAGGACTAAGGCGTCCTGTCCCGGACACAGTAAGTGACCTCCACCGGCGTGCCCCTGTCCCTACCGCTCTGTGTAGCTTCCTCTCGGGTTCTGACCCAGAATCTCCGGCAGGACTCCCCGAGGGAATGGCCCTGAGTGACCAAGAAGACGCGGGATATTCCGAGGTCCCGTGACCTCCAGCATACTCACTGGTAGGGCCTTAGAAGTTTTACTCTGAACTTGAGCCAGGGACCGGGTTCCTGGCGTGCAGCACAGGACTGTCTCCGGAGAAAGGCAGGGTGTAGGGACGGGGACAAAGCTAAGGAGTCGCAGGTTCATAATGGGAAGATTCCAGCACCCGCGGGATTCTCTGCCTGGGTAGTCTCTAGTGAGACATGGGCGCGCTCTCCTGTCACCCGGTGAAAGAGACAGTAGGTTGCAAGTGAGGCTCTCTGTGGACCAGGGGCATCTAGAATGAAGGTAGGTGACACCAGCTGCAACAATTCCATGTGCCTCTGAACAGGCCCCTTCCTGTCTCAGTGGGTCTACCTGGAGCCATCACCTCATTACTCCTCCTGCTCCCTGGGGAGCCTGAGGTCACAAAGACACAGGGGACTCACTCTTATGAGGTCCATCTGGTGCCAAGTTCCTGGCCTGAGATTTTGCCACATCTGAGCAGCAACTGTGAGTAGCCGGGCTCATCCTCATTTCACAAATGGTAACACTGAGGCCGACTGAGGAAGGGGGTTGTTAAGCCCTAACACTGGTGAGAGGAATGACTGAGCCCACAGCTGGTTCTTCTTCCTGTACCCACAGACTAACACTGAAAGGCAAGTGTGTCCAGATATTCAGGTTGCTGCTGGGTAGCTCCATCAGCTAGACCAGCCTTTTTGGGAGTTTGCCATGCAGATAGGCAAATAGGGTGGCACGGGCCTTAAACATTATATGATCCTAAGTGGAATTGTCAGGCCTTGTGAGGTTTTAAAAAGTGGGATCTCTCTGTTTAGGCCACCTAGTGAAGGATGTCAAGAGCTGGGGTGGAGGAGCCCAGGCTTCCTGTCTAATCAGGGTGCTCTACCCATGCCCCAGTTATGGGACAAGCCCCTCAGGAAATGGGCCGGGCAGTCGAGCCTGTGGAGGCAGAGAGGCTGTGGGAAAGTGGCCTTATCTGAGCCTGTGGAGCTGGCAGTGCTTGGGGCAAGCACCTCCTATTGACAGCTTCAGCTGCTTCTTCTTGATTTGGGGTCTTCCCATTTGCTGTCTATGGCTGTTTCAGGGCCATCCAGGTCATTTTGGTGAACTGAAGCTACAGCTTGGGTTGTGTATTCTTGGGGATGAGGCAGGCAGGCCACCCCCTGGTAAGGGGCCACACCATTACCTCAGAGGCCCTGCTCCTGTCTGCTTCTCTCTCTGAGCTAGCCATGCTTCTTCTGGTGGTCTTCCTTGCTCCAACAACCCAGATACAGCAGGGGAAACCAGGGAAAATGTAGAGACCTGGGAAAAGCCGGTCATTGAGCCAGATGCTGTGGCTTGCAAGCTCAAGCTATCGACCACAAGGTTATTTTAAGCTAAATAACACCCTTGCTGAGGAGAGAAGAGACGGGATGGGCACTCAGGAAGGGCATAGAAACAACTGTGTCAACACACTTAGAAACAAGCAGTGTAATGTGGAAACCGGCTGTGTGGGTCCCACACTCAAGTTGCTGTGGCACTCCCCTCCCCTGGCATCCCTGTGCCTTACTGACATGTAAAAGGCTTCCTGGGGTCCTTTGCTCAGAGTCTGAAGTCCCCAATCCTAAGCAAGGATAGGGGACAGGCAGGCTCTATTCTTCTTGTGGTCCCAGTACAACAGCTGTGCTTTGCTGGTGGTATATATCTGTGACCCCAAAGCTAGATAAGAACTGTGCAAGGAGGCGCAGGGAGGAGGTGGAGGCTGGTCTCAGTAGGAAGGGTGCCCGCGGCGTGGCTGTGAAATTTTTAGACCCATTCTTGCTGTCCCAAGGAACAGCAGCCTGTGCCCTGGCTCCTCACCAGGGTCTGATGGAGTAGAAAGGTACTCACTTCTCATGTCCCCTTTCCCTCCAAGCAGCTGCACTGTCCAAGGAGGATTTCCCCCAGTACAGAGACTGCCCCCTCAGTCTGGGAGGTCTCGGGCCCCCAGCATCCTCCTTGTCTGGGGAGACAAGTTGTGGGCACTATAGCACCACGGCCAAGGAGGAAGAAGGGTTTCTGGTGGCTGTACATGTGAAATGGATGGATCACTGTCTGGGCTGTGAACTGGCCGTGCACTCGGCCCTGGGACCATTCACCGTCATCTCTGAAGGCTTTGTTTTCTAATCTGCAGGCCTGAGCCAGGGCAATGCTGAAGATGGTGACTTTCTTCCAAGGGCTTCCTGGCCAAAAGTCTGTGCCGGGGACCCTGGACTTCCCTGGAAGCCCCCAAAAGTCACGCTCCACATCTGAGGCAGAATCAGAGGCCTCCATGTCAGAAGCTTCCTCTGAGGACCTGATACCATCCCAGCATACTGGGATGGCTCCGGATGGGGAGGAAGAAGAGTCTGCAAAGAAGGAGAAGAAGTCCAAAGGACTGGCCAACATGTTCAGTGTCTTCACCAAAGGGAAGAAGAAGAAAAAGAGCCAGCCCAGATTATCAGATCCTCAAGTCCAGCCCAAGTCCAGCCCCGAGCTAGATGGTCCACCGCCGACAGGTAGGCTGTGGGGGTAGCTGGGGCTCGAGTAGCACAAAAGTAGCATGGTACAGATTTGGGAGAGGAGGTGGTCATAAGCCACTCGGCCAGGTGAGACAGCTAGGCGAGTCACCAGTCTAGGAGATGGGGTTCTCTGCCCCCGTCTTGTCGGGGACCTTGGCCTCCTCCCTGGGATCTCAGCCTCCTCTTGTCTCCGGTGAGTTTGTCATCCTTAAACGCGGGTTTCTACACTGCAGTGGAGGAGGTCAAGGAGGCCCTGGAGAGTGGGCAGCTGGAGACCGCGTGGCGGGTGCTGGCATTGGAGCGGGAGCTGGAGGCTGAGGCAACTGCCGGTGGCACAAGCGACGAGGAGCTGGTGCGCCAGCAGAGCAAGGTGGAGGCGCTGTATTTGCTGCTGCGTGACCAGGTGCTTGGGGTGCTGCGGCGGCCGCTGGAGGCGCCACCTGAGCGGCTGCACCAGGCACTGGAGGTGGTATCACAGCAGGAGCTGGAGGACGGTCGGGCGGCCACGGCACCCGCGGTGGCGGTGCTGGCGGCTACGCGCCCGCGGTGCTGGCTGCAACTGTGGAGGGGTAGCGTGGCGGAGATGGCAGCGGAGCGTTTGGACGCGCAGCCAGCCGTGGTGCCCGAGGGCCGCTCGGAGGCCGAGAACAGGTTCCTGCACATGGGCCGCACCATGAAGGAGGACCTGGAGGTGGTGGTGGAGCGGCTGAAACCGCTGTTTCCCGCTGAGTTCAACGTTGTGCACACCTATGCCAAGAGCTACCACGAGCACTTCGCGGCCCACCTGTGCACCTTGGCACAATTCGAGTTGTGTGAGAGGGACACCTACTTGCTGCTGCTCTGGGTGCAGAACTTCTACCCCAAGTGAGCTTTGTCAGTGGATGGGATGGGTCTCCTCTGTGGAAGGGGTGCTGAGACACCAGAGGCAGACATTGTTGATGGGAAAGCCAGTGTTGGGGTGAAGGGAGAGAGCTGGGACTTGTACCTAGAGGCTTTGCACTTCAGTTTCCTGGACCTTTGCCACTTCTGCAATCGGGGAAAGGGAAGCACAGAAAAAGGGACTTGGTCATTCGTTCTCAAGGAGGTTCCTGATCTGAACAGAGATGAAACAGGGAGGGGCTGTGGCAGATGCAGCTGGACACGGAGGAGGCCAGAGCACAAGGCTTGAGAGGAGACCAGATCTGGGGGAGTCAGGGAGTCTTATGTATTGAGTCAGTTCACAGTTTAATGGATGTACTGTCAGGCAGGGAGGGGACAGAACATACAAAGAAGAAGTGGTAGGGAGGGTGGTTCTCCAGGCAAGAGAAGTGACATTCTGGGAACTGAGCTGTTGTGTCTTAACAACCCCAAGCAAGAGAGCTAGCTACAGTGGAGTGGTACTAGATGTTCCTCTTGGGGACTCTGTCAGATAGACAGAGATCTCAATGGTCTCCCATTGGGAGACCATTGAGATCTGGAGCACCTCAGAGGAGAGGCTGACTGTGCCAAACGTGGGCAATTGGTACTCAGCTGGGCCAGCCTCAGCATCCTTTCATTGGCCTAGACTTGTGTTACAGGGTGGAAATGTCCGTAGCACTAGAGACCAGGGATTTGTACTGACTCCCCAGACCTGAGTGTAAAGTTTACCGGAGGGCAGACTAGGGGTTCCGACAGTGTGAGCCGTGTGTGAACAGCTTGCCAGGTGCTGAGCCAGCCTCCTGTGGGAGGGCCAGAGAAAGGGCACAGCAGGGTGGTAGGTGAAGAGCCAGCAGGATATGGGGAAAACAGGCAGGGACATCCACAGACAGCTGGGCCCTGAGCTAGTTCCTGCTGGTTTGTCCTGACTCACCAGGAAATGCCAGGCACTCACACCCCTTGCCTGGTCACCTTCCTGCCCCTGTGATGCTTTGGGGTCTCCTGAGTAGCACAGCTAGCCCCAAGGCAGGAAGCTAAGGCTAGCCTGAACATGGAGCCCAAGGAAGGCATGTTGAGGCCTAACCCTAACCCTAACCAACATGCAGCTCACATGCATGCAAACTAGGAGAGGCGTGCAGATGGTCACTCTTAATGTTCCAGGCACACAAAGGGCCTTAGGCGATACCAGGACCCAGCGGGTCCCCTGAAACTCTGTGGCCACTTGAGGCACCAAGAGAGTTCTATAGAGCAGTTCCAGGGCAGCCCTTCCTGTTGAGCCACAAGGCTGACCTGATGGGAGTGCTGGGCTGGCTTGACAGGCAGGGGGGCCAGAAGCTGTGTTGCATCTGTGCAAGTGGGGAAGCCTGGTAGACACATCAGACTTGAGAGCTGCTCTAGGGTGAAGACACTGTTGGTGGCCAGGGCAGAAGCAGGGGAAAGGAAGATCTTTCAGTGAGCTGGGCAGGAGAGGATGGGGCCTGGCGGGGGTTCAGGGCAGGAGGACTGGGGAACTGGTTTAGAGCAGGAGGAGTGGCTGGGGGTGATACAAAGAAGCAGGATGACTTCAGCTTTAACTCAACTGAGTGCAGTCTGACATGGGGAGGGGAAGGGGCAGAAAATGCAACAATGTCTACGGCTGCAGAGTTGGTGGACTAAGCTGCGGGGCTGCCATTGTTGCACTCCTCATGCCCCTGTCTCTCTGCCTACAGTGATATTCTGAACAGCCCTAAGTTGGCCAAGGAGCTACAAGGTATCAGGCTTGGGAGCCTCCTGCCCCCTAAGCAGATCAGGTTGTTGGAGGCTGTGTTCCTGTCCAATGAGGTGGTGAGTTCAAATGCTGGAGGCGGGGCCTGAGAGGGCAGCGTGCAGACAGACACTTCTGCGTGAGCTTAGTGACAGGTTTAGTGCCACTGTGACCTGTGTCTTTTCTCCTAGACCAACGTGAAGTCACTGATGACCCGAGCTTTAGAGCTGGAGTCTCAGCGCTGGGCACGGGATGTGGCTCCCCAGAGCCTGGATGGCCACTACCACAGTGAGCTGGCAATCGACATCATCCAGGTACCCCTAACTGCCCCTCAGACCCGTACAACAGCCACAGCTCACCTCTGATGGGCCCCACGTTCCAGCATGCACTTCCCTCCCATGCTCTGCCCCTGTCCCAGTCAAGAGGGTACCTGCTATACTTACCTGTTGCTCCCTGCAGATCATCTCACAAAGCCAGGTCAAGGCTGAGAACATCACCTCCGATGTGGGGCTACAGATAAAGCAGATGCTACTGATGGAGCTGGCTGCACTGCTGAGGAGGTACGTGTGTGTGTGCGCGCGCGCGCGCAGCACACAGAACCCCAGCACCGCTGGGAACCATGGCTTTCTCTGTGCTTAGGATGTCAGCTATAGCCCAGGTCTTCTGCCCTGCCCCAGTCCAGAGCACAGAGAACCTCGGGTGGGCTCCCTGACTTTGTCATCAGCAGAGCTCCCTAACTGAGCAGTTTGTGGCTTAGAAGAAGATATGCCACGAGGCACGGAGAACCTGCTGCTCCTTCCCATGATGTCCTCTGAATTAACTTCGTTTCCTCCCCACCCTTAGGTGTTCCAGTTACAGAGGGGTCTGGGGAAGAGGAGGGGTCTGGGGAAAGAATGGGGACCCCAGAGTCAGGCAGCACTTTCTCTGGAGCCCAAATGGGGCTCTGCCCCTCTAGTCTCAGTTTTTACAGCTTGTAATATAATGTTCAGGAGCTTATGGTCTCTCCCTTGATCCTGGGGAGATCAGCATCCCGCAGACTGAGGGGAGTGGCTTCTATTGTCCCAGTGTTTGAACTGGTCCTAAATGTGCCCCTTCTGGTTTTGTCAGTTACCAGCGCACCTTTGATGAATTTTTAGAGAAAAGCAAACTGTTGAGAAATTATAGGGCCAACATCATCGCCAACATCAACAACTGCCCGTCCTTCTGGTGAGAGTATTGGGCAGATCTGCCTGATGGAAAGAGGGCAGATGGGAGGTGGAGCCCAGAAGGGGAATTAAGGGTCACAAGGCTGTGAGGAAATGACAGGGCCTAGAGCAGCCACAGCTGAGGGGTGGAGTCAGCAGGATGCAATTGATTTATTTATGAGTTTAGCTTTATAATAAAATTGTGGAGCAGAAGACAGGCTAAGGCTGGAGAGCTAGAGACTTGCCAAAGGCGGAAGGGGTGTGCCTGGGGCATGGGGCATACATGGGAAAACTTGAACTATATCCCACAGGGAGTGGAGAGCTACTGAGGGTCCTAGAGCAAGGACCTAATTCAGGAAAGGTAGGCCAAGGATCACGGTGTTGGAGGCTGGGCAGGCTGTTGTGACCTTCTTCCGTTCACTCTCCAGGACGTCTATGGAGCAGACATGGCAGATTCCTCAAGATTCCCTGAGGTACCTGATGGAGCCCTTGAAAGATCTTAAGGCTCATGGCTTTGACACCCTGCTCCAGAGCCTGTTTTTAGACCTGAAGGTATCAGGAGGTTCATTCCGGGGCACAGGAGGGAAATCAGGGAAGGGGGGGTAGAAGACCCCTCCTCAGACCTGTGGGCCGTACAGATGGGGATGTGCAGTGTTTCTGGAGATGTCCACGTCGTGGGGCCCTAACACGCTCTCCAGCTGACCCACCGCACATCCTGACTTTGCCCAGAGCTAGGAACATCTAGAGAAGATTCATCTTCCACTCCCGCCCCCACCATTCCTGGCTCCCAGTTCCTCAGGCTCAGGACCCTTGATAACTAAACTCCATGCCCTGAGTGCCCCTCAGAAAGCAGGGGAGAGGTTCCCTGCTCAACTTCAGGACTGAAGGTATAAAGGGCAGCCAGTGGGTATGGAAAGTCCGTGGGGTGACCCCGGATGACCTGACACAGAGCTCAGCCTGCAAAGCACAAGGCCTTGTTTATGCAGGAATTTCTTTGTTTAAGAGAGAGGCAGTGGAAGAGAGCACAGGGCTGCAGACAGGCTGTCCTGGTTCTCCCCAGTCACAGCTGCGTGACCTTGGAAGAAAGGTACACACAGACTACCTCTGCTTCCGATCTGGAGCAGGAACCTCAAAGTTAGCCAGCTCCTGGAAAGCCCTTGGGACCCTGTGGTCATGAGTGTCTATGTGAGGGTGTCTGCGCCTGGCTGCCCTTCCTTTCTGTGCGTGACCAGACATCCTGCCTCTTGCCTGCCCCAGCCACTGTTCAAGAAGTTCACACAGACCCGCTGGGCAACGCCGGTTGAGACCCTGGAGGAAATCATCACAGCTGTGGGCGTCAGGCTGCCTGAGTTCTCAGAACTGAAGGACTGTTTCCGGGAGGTGAGGAAATCCTCAGGAATGGACCTGGGGATTGGTTCAGTCTGGACACCCACACCAACTAGCAGTGTTTATACCCCATACGCACTTGCGTTTACACATGCACACGAGAAAGGCAGGCACCCATGCTCACACTTTTGTCTCTATGCATTCCTGGGTGTTTTGCCTTGGAAGCTTTAGCCCTATCGGTAGGTGCCCTCATCTCCCCTGGCTTCTGCCTGCCCAGGAGCTCATGGAAGCCGTGCACCTGCACCTGGTGAAGGAGTACATCATCCGGCTCAGCAAACGGCGCCTGGTTCTCAAGACCGAGGAGCAGCAGCAGCAGCTGGCAAGGCACATCCTGGCCAACGCTGATGTCATCCACCATTTCTGCGCTCAGAATGTGAGCACATCTCACCCCCACCCTGAGACCCTCCCCAAGCCTGGCCAGCTACTGTGTTCTTAGTACCCCTGGGGGAAAGGGATATCTATCATCCTCCAACCACCCCTCTGCCTCCAGGGCTCCACCGCAACCTGGCTGAACCAGGCCCTCCCTAAAATCGCTGAGATTATTCACCTGCAAGATCCCAACGCCATTAAGATTGAGGTGGCCACATATGCCACCTTGTACCCTGACTTCAGGTGAGCACTAGAGGCCCTCGGGAACCGAGTAGCTGGTTTGTCCCTGCCAGGTCCCACTATGCTCTGAGCATGCTGGGACGAGAGTCCCCCTCATGACCCCCTCAACTGCTAAGGTTCCACCAAGGTGGGATCGTAATGTCTGACGCTCAAGATGACTTGGAGCATGAGCTTGTGTCTTGCACCCTCCTGTTCCTGTTAAGGACCTATCTGAGAACGCGGTCAACCATGGACAGTGTTCCTTCCTAGGCTATGTCCTCTGATGGGAAAGTTTGAATTGGTCTTGATGGGGGTTGACGTAGCTTAGCCTAGTCTAGTGTGTGACTGACCCACTCCACCTATTCAATCATCTATCTACATATTTTGGCCTATATACATATAAGCCCCATCCACCTCTACCAGCCCACCTATTCTTTGTATTTACCCACTCTTCTGTCCATCACATATCTATCTATTCATCTCCCTGTCTACCCACCTTCCCGTGTGGTCATCCATCTGTGCTTACGCTAACCCGCCTCTCCACTCTTCTATTGACCCATCTGTCCATCATTCCAGCTATCTGTCCGTTTGTCCACCGACTCATCCACCTGTCATCCAACCATCCATGCAGTTACCCGTCCATCCTTCTCCTTCCTCACCAACCCACCTGTCTGCTTACCCAGCTGTGCACTGACCCCATCACTCATCCTTTCTCCCGGGACCCCAACTACAGTCACTTATCAATATTCCAGACACTGGACTCTATCTGAGCTGTGCCTTGTTCTGGGATACAGGGAAGCACCGGTCTCAGTCCTCTTCCTATAGCTTACAGTCTGGCGAGGGTTAACCATGGTGAGATAATGAGGCAGAAAGAGAAAATTCCAGGTTGTAGAGTTGAATCATGCTGAATTACAGGGAGGGGGGTGCTGGTCAGAGAGGACAAAGCCATCTAGAGAGGTAACGTTTAGTTGAAACTTTAGATGGGAAGAAGTCAGCCACCTCAAGGGTATGCGGAGAGATACAAAGGTCTGATGGGCTGGAGAGTGGAGGAGGTAGAGAGGACAGATCACCTACTGGGCAGAGTGACTGACTGCAGGTTCTTGTCAGGGCTTGGAGTTAGGGGGGCCAGCAAGGACTGTGAGCAGGGTCGGTTATGACCAGTGGGACTGACAGGGTGCTCTCTTTGCCAGCAAAGGCCACCTGAGCGCCATCCTGGCCATCAAAGGAAATCTACTAAGCAGCGACGTCAAGAGCATCCGGAATATACTGGATATCAACACAGAGGCGCAGGAGCCGTGCAGGCCCCTATTTTCACTTATAAAAGTTGGTTAGCTTTTCCAGATGTCTGATGTGCTAACGAGCACACAGTGAACATCTGGCACCACCCCAGTTGGGGATGACCCATGGCACCGGCACTGTGTCCCACCACCGACCTCCCACATACTTCTGCTGCTGCTCCTGCCTAGCCCTGGCAGCCAGGATTGAGCTGTCCAGTGGGGCCCAGAACCCTCTGTGGGAAACTGACCTGTGAGCACACAAGAAATTTCTCGTAAATGATGGTTCATCTTAGTCAGAGTGCCCCTTGCCTTCTATATTCCAGTCTGTCTCCCGATGCCCCCCTCGGGTGGCTCCGAGTCGCCCCTCCAGCTCCCTAGGACCAGTGATAAAGCTTCATCCTGCTTCCTTCAGCCCGTGGGCTGCAGTGAGATAGAGCTGAAAACACAGGAAAAAGGAAAAGATAATCTCTGCATCTGGAGCCTGGGAGAAGACTTGCCAAATGCCATGGCAGAACCAGCATCAGAACCACTTCCGTAGTGGCCCCTGACCCTGAAAGTAGCTCCTGGTGCCACTCAGCCGGGAGGACCCGCCTCTTCACTCCCCACAGGCTGCCCCTGTGTGTGTGTGTGTTTGGGGAGTGACCCAGACAGCCTTGGTAGAGCCCAGGACCTCCTGGGTTCTCGCAGGTTGTGCTGTCCCCCATGTAGGACAAGGACCTCTGTAGGCCCGGCCTCTGAAGTCTGGACAGGAACACGGGGTCTGCAAGTGCGTGTTCAGCTTCCTGTTGATGCTGTGCCACATTTTTACACACAGAGTGTGTTTGAACCAGTTCTGCAGTGAGGTGTGCCACAGGATTGTAATCTAAGTGTGGTCAGGGCCCATTGCTTTAGAGGCTCCAGAGAAGAATCATTTCCTAGGCTTTCCCAGGTTTTAGAGGCTACCCACGTCTCTTATCTGAGACCCACATCTCTTATCTGAGACCCACATCTACCCACATCTCATATCTGAGACCCTGTACCTTCAGAGCCAGGAGCAGTTACTGTGTCCTTCATACCACCGCGGTGTCTCCTGCTTCCAGTCCTGCTGTGTTTAGGACCCATGATGCACTGAATCTGCCTGGAGACTTATCAGCAGCCTTGAGTCCAGCTGTACATTTAATTCCTGTTTGCCATGTCATCCAATAGTCCTTGGCTTTGGGGACCCCCTGGAAACCAGAAACTCCGTTTCCCATCAAGCACCTGCTACTCCATAGACTCTTCTCTCTGGCCATGAAAGCCCTTCTCAGCACTGAGCCAGCCTTGATTATTCCTCGTGGTTTAAGGCTAGGATTTGAAGTCCCCTTTCCCAGGTACTCGCCTTACAAAACTAGCCAGGAACTGGCTGGTATAAGCAATGCACAAAGGCCTTCATATTTTTGTAGATGTTAGCTTGTTTGACGACATTGCTGTTTTTAATATATTTATAGTATTGATTTTGTATGCATGTACTCAGGACAGAATTTAGGGTGGTGGTTTTTTATATAGCTTGATATAAAACTGTTTTCAAAAGTGACTGTAGAGTGGTTTATTTAAAGAACTGCAAAGTTGGGGGAGGGGTTGGGGTGGCTCTAGTAACTTCTTCACCCTCCTGTTGGCTGCAAACCCTCTCTTCCCTAGTTCTGGTTCATAGTTACAGTCCTGGATTCCCAGCTCTTGTGGTCCAACCTGGAGAATGCCTGCACCCTTGCATGAACCCAGGCCTAGTCCTTCACAACTCCCTGTCTCTTCGCCTATAAGTTGGAACTGGTCACCTTGAGGATGGGAGGTATGGAGGGTCATTGGAAAGGTGAGGTGTGAGCTGCCATCATGTTAGCTCCATGCTTGGATCCGAGTGAACAAGAAGGTCCCGGTTTGTGCACGGCTGGAAGGGCATGATGGCCACCTCCTCTGCACCCCAGTTCTGATCTAGGATTTGGGGCAGAGCTGAGTCTCTCGGGGGGGAAAAAAGAGGGCATAACAAATCCACTCTATAAAGTTCAGGAACTATTTAGAGGGTAGTGATGAGTTGGCGCCCCCCCATAGAGGGGCGTGTGTGTGTTTGTGTGCATGCGCGCACGCGTGTGCGTGTGCATGCACATGTGTTGCTGCAGAATTTCATGGGATGGGGATGGGATGAATCCCACCATAAAGCGGGCACACAGGCTGGCAGGAGACCCAAAGGACAGGAAAGCTGGGGCAGGACCCCTCACTGCTTGCCACTGGCTGCCATCTTGTGCTGATTTGAGTCTCCTTCACAGAGCCCAGGGAATTGGAGTCAGGACATTCCTACCTTACCTGGGACTTCCCCGCTAGGATGAAGATAAGGGGACACTAACTGGGTCAGAGGGTCCCACAGAGTACACTGAGCCCGAAGGGCCAGGGTGCCAAGTGGAGGATAACAGCGCCTGCGTGACCACAGTGGTCCCTGGCGCTCGGTGAGGATAAGGCCCACCTTGTTACCAACCTAACTGCCACCTGAGTTCTACCCCAGTCACTGCTCCAGGAAAATCTCACAAAAAGCAGGATTTGTCCCAGAGAGGGGAAGTGAGTCACCGGGCTTGGGGGCAGAAGCTCTGCGCAGCAGGCCAGTAGGCCAGC
Organism: Chionomys nivalis; assembly: GCF_950005125.1. Classification (NCBI taxonomy): domain Eukaryota; kingdom Metazoa; phylum Chordata; class Mammalia; order Rodentia; family Cricetidae; genus Chionomys; species Chionomys nivalis. Next base: position 16,055,487 of record NC_080095.1, on the reverse strand, counting down.
AGGCTCCAGAACTCTGACACGGGAGAGGTCACTACCTGATGTCATCTCTGCCACTGGAAGCAGAGTTATTCATCCACCAGGGTTTCACCGAAGGGTTCATTTCCTTGATGCCCACTGTTTTCAGAGGCCCCACAAAGACTAAGTAAGAAAATAGATGAGACCTAAATACAACAGGGTGCCGTGGAGGTGACGCAGGAGGGACCAAGGGGCGACTCTAGCTGTGGTTTTATGGGGAACTGGTTAAAAGAGAAGAAGCTGGCTGAGATCCCAGATTCGAGGCGCCCCGGCACAGACCTAGACTAAGCACACTTGGACAAAAGCCGGCAGATGGGAGCTGGGGCGAGTCAGGCTTTAGGGAGAAGGTGGGGGGCTTGGGGGGGTGAAAGCAGGCCCAGGAGGTGGGAACAGGCCAGAAAGCAGTGAGAGACAGGCCAGGCCGAGTTCATTCCAGCGGTAGTTTCAAAGAGAAGATTTAGTGATTTAGAGACAGAGAAGACCCACTGAGTTCCCCAGGGGGAGAGGTGGGATAGGGAGGCGCTGACTGTGGACGAGATGGGCTAGCTCTGTGCTAAAAGCAATTCATCATGCTGTGGTCAGAGCACTACTCTCAGAGGTGAGCAAGGCCCTGGGGGGACTGGAGGGCTGGGAGTCTGGGGGACTTGGGGAGGAACTGAGCCAAGCTCAGTTTGAAAGGTCTGCAGGAAGGGGCTGGGGCTCCTCACAAGATGTGAGAAATGACAGAGTCCTGGGTAAGGTGGTCGGGCACCCGATCTGAGGACATCTGTGCACAGCCCTGGGGAGGCGGGGGGGGGGCTAGCAGATCTCATAACAGGGAGCCAGTTATGCCCTTTCCGGTACTTTATCTGATCTGTAATTCAGCAATTATACAAAGTGACAGGGGTATTGGGCCAGTCACTTCCATTGTCCCAGCAAAATACTGGAAACTCCCAAAGTGCCCATCAGTGGGCAGCTGCGAATAATCTCAGCACACTCAATGCTGGCCTGTGCGGCTGTAGAGAAAGGGAGGAAAGTCTCTCCGTGCTGACTAGAAAATTCAGATCATATAATGTTACGGGAGAGCATGGTATATAACAATGCACCGTATTCTACATTTAAATAATGGAACTTGAATGTACATTTGAATCTGCTTCTGAGCGCAGCTGTGGTGATTTCATGATGGAGTCACATGTAGATATTAGTGTTTTATACTTACACACTCAACTGAGGTACCGAAGGCAGGTGTTGCTGGAGACTCAGGAATGGAAAGGAGATGCGACATTCCCAGTGTAGGATGGTCCAGACTCAGCATCTGGTTGGAGCAGGCACAGCACAGCGAGAGCTTCCTCAGCACTCAAGGGCAGACCAGGAGTGACAGTTGGTCTCCTAGCAAAGAGCCAATGCAGGGGAGGCACGAGGGGCTTGTTGGGTAGAAGCTCTCGCCGGGAAACCGCAGGCTCTCAGCTGGCAGGGGGCATGGGGCATGCGTGAAGGGGTAAGGAGCTCAGACACGGTGCCCTGTAAAAGGAAGGAGCCCCAGCAGGTGGAGGAGTCGGAAGGAAGGGCAGAGATGGGACTCCTGTGTCACAGAGGACCCTCGTGATGGAGATAGGAGCTGTTATAGGTGCAGATCAGGACAGGGCTGGGGTGTCACCCAGCAGTGTGACTGATGTCACTGGTAGTTGAGAACTCAAGGAACTGGTCAGCGTCACATGGATGCTGGTGGGGGCACCAGATGCTGCCCTTGGAGAGCCCAGGTTGAGGCCCAGAGAGACAGGAGCAGATGGCAGCAGCCCAAATTCAGAGCACAGGGTAAGTGTGTGGGCGCGGACCTCAACAATGCCCTCCCTGACCTGAGGCAAGGGGCTAGTTCTGTTTAACAGCAAGACTAGTCTCTGTCTCCTCTGGAGTCTCCCCTGAGAATGATGAATATCTGGGGTCCCGTTCCCTGAGGCCGAGCTTGGCATGGGGTGCAGACACTAAACCTATGCTAAAGACTAGATGAGTCGGGGCCACACTGGTGTGTAGCCAGCAGCTGTAAAGGTGGAGTCTAGTATCAGGAGGAGGCAGGGGCATTGTGGGACAGCCCTCCTGTGGGATGGAAGAGTGTCGGAAGATGTCTGGGATTACATGCATCTAGAGGCTGGGCTCACAGCCTCCTGTCGTCGGGTGCCTCAGAGGGTCCTAGAGCTGACGATATGTCCTGGCCTGGCCTGGACACGTGATAGCAGGCCAATTTTATTCACGGCAAGAAAGAGCAAGCCTATTGAGCTCTTCTACTTCCTGCCTGAGCCACATTAGTTGATGTCAAGTCCGTACGTAGGAGCTGGAGAAATGGATTGGTATTTGAGGGGAGGCGTCCGAGTGCTCACAGCCATCCCTCTGTTGGTTTATCACGGTCCATCTTGACTACAGCTGTGCGCATTCCTTTCAGGAACAAAATGTCTCCCCTTGCCTAGTTCCCCAAAGTTCCCTGCGATAGGGATCACGGCTGCCAACAACAACCCTGGGATCTCCTTGGAGCGGAGTGCTGAGTCTCAGCATGGCTCCATTAGTGAGGTAGACCTTCCGTCTGCTCATCGCTGGGTTGGGGAGCAGGGCCTCAGTCCTCAGCCCCACTCCACTGAGCTACGCTCCTACACCCTTTTAAAGACAGTATTTTAACCCCGAGACTCACCGCCTGCCCTGGCTGGCCCGGAACTTGGGATACTCCTCTGCATCCCCCACTCTCTTTCTTTGGATTTTTGGTTTTTTGAAAGCAGGGCTTCTCTATGTAACAGTACTGACTGTCCTGGAACTCCCTTTGTAGACCAGGTTGGCCTCGAACTCACAGAGATGACTGGACTCTTGACATGGGACAGCACAGGACAGGACAGCTGTTTTTGGTAATGTCATGAAGAAGGGCCAACAGACTCTTTACCAGACCTTGTCCCCAGCCCAGGGGAGGGCAAACCTAAGGCCTAGTGCTGTCCCCTGGGGTCTTATGACACTTAGCTATGCAGAGGACTCTGCCTTAACAAATGGTCTTTGTGCCATCTACGGCCAACCAAGAGGTGCCAGGACAGTGGTCTGACCGGGGACATCTAACATAAGGTTCTGACATGGGGTTAGAAACAAGGCGTTGGCTACTGAAGAATAAAGGTATCTCTAAATATGTGGGCACTGTGGCACACACCTTGAGTCTTACACTTGAGAGTCAGGGACAGGCAGGGCTCTTTTTTTTTTTTTTTTTGGTTTTTCGAGACAGGGTTTCTCTGTGGCTTTGGAGCCTGTCCTGGAACTAGCTCTTGTAGACCAGGCTGGTCTCAAACTCACAGAGATCCGCCTGCCTCTGCCTCCCAAGCAGGCAGAGCTCTTTGAGTTCAAGGCTGACCTGGTATACACAGTGATTTCCAGGTCAGCCAGGGCTACATGGTGAGACACTGTCTCAAAAATAAATATATAAATTAATTAAATTTAAGAGAGAGCTACCAAAAAAAAAAAAAATAAACCCCAGGAATAGCAGAGTTAGGCAATGGCCACCAACCATGATGAGGCCAAGCCCCAGGGAAGAAGTCAGTCCTTCAACTCCGTCAAGCCTGTTGCTCTCTTCCGGCTCCTGCTTGAGTCACGCACAGGCAGTGACAGGCTGGGCTCGAAAGCTTGTTGCAAAGTCCTGAGGGAAGCAGAGGGAAGCTATGCCCTGAACAGCCCGCATCCCAGTTACAACAAAACAAAAAAACAGAACAACAAAGACCCTCTTTCTTCTTCGTGGTCCTTCCAGCACCCTCTGCTGCAGCTGAATACCACCAATTAGCAAGGACCGAGTCCCAGAACTTGAGGGAGCAGAGCTGAGAGGCAGCAGGCTCCCTCTGTGTTCTTTCGCTCACAGCCAACATTTCGTTCCTTTTATTATCGTATCTTATAATGACCCAGATGGCATCAAGCCTTCTGGGTAGCCCAGGATGACCTTGAACTCCCTATCTTCCTGTCAGCCTCCTAAGTGCTGGGATCACAGGTGTGACCGCCACTCCCAGTTTGTGTGGTGCTGGGGATCAGCTCAGGGGCGAGCACTCTTCCAGCCCAGCTGTGACCTGTCTTAGTATCGCAGCACAAGCTGTGCTTCCTCCAAATGTAGCCGGATTAGGAAGAGGCACCTCACTTTCCCTTAGTGATGTCTCATGCCTGGCTCCCCAAAACTGGTTCATGGAGTAAGATGCAAGGAAGTAAAACGGAAACAAATCAAGTCTTATTTAGTGGCACCTGTGGGAACCTTTTCCTTGTCACCTCTTGGATTTTGTTAGGGTTGATAGCAAATTCATCTTGACTTTGGCAATTTTTGCAGTAACGTTTCAAGCCAGTAGGGCAACCTCATTCTAGATTCTTGGTTCAGAGGCATCATGAGCCCTCAACAGCCACGTGGTAATGTCATCCCTCATCTGAATGGGGCTGTCCTTGTGCTCATAGTTGAAGTGTACTCCTTCAAAGTGGCGAAATTCAAGGCTCTGAGACAAGAAGTCAACATCCTGCTCATAGGTGTGGGGGCGTGGGGATGTGGGGGCACAAGGAGATGGGGGTATGAGGGCAGGGGTGGGGTGAGGGGTGTGAGGATGGTTAGGATGTGGGGGCAGTGGAGATATGGGGTGGTGAGGGTGTGGGGGCAGTGGGGGTATGGGGGTGGTGAGGATGTGAGGGCAGTGGGGGGAGTGGGGATGATGAGGGTGTGGGAACAGAGGGGGCACGGGGGCAAGAGGGTGTGGTGTGGGGGTTGTGGCCCCACCTCACCCCTGTCCCTGGCCTACTGCATTTTTGGGTGTGGAAATGCAACCGCAATGATCGCTGCTCCGGGGCATGCATGAAATCCTATAAAGTGGGGCCCCACCCTTCCTGGGTGTGCTGCCTGAGTGGCCCCATCCTCAGAGTCACTCAACCTTCCAACGAGACCATGTGCTCCCGGGTGAGGGGCAGGTAGTGAGACTGTGAACCGCAGGTCAGCACTTGCTTCACAGTGGAATGAATTCCTTAGTCAAAAGCAATGGTCCATGGAGCAGCAAGAGAGTAGCTTGCTATTTCGTGAATCTGCAAACCCAGGGGTCAGCAAAAGCATTATGGGTAGGGAAGGCCAATCCAGTCCCAACATGTGTCTACTCAAGGAGAGGACATGGTTGCCCTTCCAATGGGTGTGGGCTGACATATGTGACTGGCTGCCTTATGGAAATGGTGCCACCAGGGGCCATGTACTACTTCCTGCCAAACCAGATCAGTCTGGGATACTCATCCCATGGCACTGAGCCAAGGCATAGGTTTCGTCAGATCACCAAAGCAAACGTAGTTCTGCGGAAACACCGGACTATCTGGGGAATTGTGTCTCCACATTCACCCTGATGGCCTGGCTCTTGGCCCTTCAGAATGTGACCTTATTTGGACATAGCAATTGCCTAGGAAGAGCTCAGTAGGGTGAGCCCTCTTCCAGTGACCAGTGACCAGTGCCATGAGCAAAAGGAGAGGTGTGGACAGAAGGACAGCAGCACAGGAAGCTGGCGGCAGACAGGGGAGGTCTCTACAGTCCCACGAAGTTCAAAGACCCACCTAAAGCCAAGAGGAGTGTGGAATGTATCCTTCACAATGTCAGACGTGTGTGTGCACACACATGTGTGCTCGTGTGCATGCGTGCATGCGTTATCCTGGGCTTCTAGTCTCCAGAACCATGAGACAATAAACTCTGTCACTAAAGCCACACATCCGTGGTGCTCTGTTACAGCAAACCCAGGCCTTTCGCACTGAGCCCCACAGAACTTTGTCCTTTAGATTGATGGATAAGAGTGTTGTCACCTGTAAAAATCAATGCTCCAGAAACCAGGGGAGAAGGACAAGTTTTATTAAGGATGCCAATGACCCGGAAAAGAGGTAGACTAATGCCCACACCCACTGCTCCCAAGACTGAGTGAGGAATCCCTAATGACCTGAGAGGATCAGATTGGGGCTGAGTGCAGAAGGCGGTTTTCCTGGAGTTTGAACTGGAATGTCTGGTGTTTTGACACTGGCCGGAAGAGTTGTTTGCCTAGTGACCTCCTAGTCTTATCTTGACAGTAAGAGACTCAGGAATGAGGACCAAAGTCATATCCTGGGAGGGAAAAAGGAACAGGCATAAAGCAAGATGGAGCCACAGATGGCAACAGGCTGTCACAACACTTCCGGCTAATCAGACCCAATCAGGAAGCGGTACCAAGGTGGCGAACTCCTGTGGTGTCTTTGGAATGCTCAGATAAGTCAGTTCTTAGAGGCACAAGCAGAAGAAGTGGGCGAAGAGCTGATTAATCCCAACTCGCAGGTTAAGGGATATAGAATTTGGATTAATCCTGACTCACAGGTTAAGAGATACAGAATTTGGAATTAATTCTGACTCACAGGTTAAGGGATACAGAATTTGGATTAACCCTGACTCACAGGTTAAGGGATACAGAATTTGGAATCAGAGGATAAAGGTTCTGGAAGCAGATGGTGGCTTTGGTTTCTAAAGCACTATGAATGGACTGAATTCCCCTGAACTGTGCACATGACGAACAGGGCCAGGGTGGACTGGAGAGATGGTTCAGTGGTTGAGAGCACACACTGCTTTTGCAGAGGATCCCACCTTGGTTCCCAGCACCCACATGTCAGCTCACAACCATCTGTAACTCTAGTCCCAGGGAATCTACTTCCTCTGGCTTTCACGGGCACCAGGCATGCCTGTGGTTCACGGATATACATGCACGCAAAGCACGGACACACACACACACACATAAACAAAAACAAATAGATAGACACACTGGAAAAGGGTAAAAATGGGAAGCTTTATGTGTGTTTTATTGTAAATTAAAAAAAAAAAAACAAAAAACAAAACCCAGTGGTAATGGTGCTGATCTTTAATCCCGAAACTGGGAAGGCGGAGACGTGTGGATCTCTAAGAAGTTTGAGGCCAGCCTGGTTTATAGAGTGAGTTCCAGGACAGCCAGGACTACATGGAGAAACCCTGTCTTGAAAAATGGAGTGGCGGGGAGAAAGAGCTAGGTGTGGTGTTATTCACCTTTAATCCCATCTCTCAAGGGCAGAAGTAGATGATCTCTGATGGGTTTGAAGCCATTCTGGTCTACATAGTGCATTCTGGGCTAGCCAGTGCTACACGTGAAACTGTCTCAAAAAGAAAGGAAAGATAGAAAAAAGTTGGTATGAACTTTCATATCTGTAATCCCATCATTCCAAGAAACTGAGGCAGGAGGATTGTTGGGACTTCAGGGTCATCTTTGGCTATAAAATGAGACCTTGTCTCAAATTTTAAAAAGGAGGGGATGGCTGGAGAGGTGACTCAGCCATTAAAGACTAGACTCAAACCAAGAAGACAAAAAAGGAGGAGGCTGGAAGGGGTGGAAAGAGTTAGGGGAAAGAGGGAATGAATATGTTAAAAATACACTCATGCACACATGGAATTCTCAAAAAGTACTAAAATATTGTATCTTTTAAAAAGAAGAAAAATATTTTTAAATTGCCTGAATGAAAATGGAGACAAATCTGACCCTGAAAAAGTGGAACAGAGGTAATGAACGGAGAACCTTCAGGATAGCTGCAAAGTAACCTTCATGCCTGACATCAAGAGTGTCTTAGAAGACTGCTGAAATCACAGTCTCATAGCAAAGGCCCCTTCTACAAGGACATGTCTCCAGTGCGAGGCAGTTCAACCGACCACAAGCTTGCAAGGGCCTTTGAGCCTACTGCCTTGCAGCCAGGTTTGGGTACTGAAGATCTAACAGTAGCAAGCACACATCACTGCCTGTGACAAAACACTGTGACCAATGACCTCTTTCAAAATAACTTTCATGTACTTCTAAAATTTCCCTGGCCTCAACCTACCCAGATACTCTGATGATCTGTCATAGTATACACACCCAGGTTGCAATCCTCTGCCCATTCCAAGTCAGCTGCTCTCCCTTCTGCTACTTCGGTTGGCAACAAAATTACAGATTAAAATAAATCTCCTGCCCTGGGCACAATTAGTCACACTTGCACCCATAGCGTGTGGGAAGCAAGGGGATTTCTCCAAGGAAAGAGCTGACTGGGAGCTGGAGAGGTGGCTAAGAGCACCAGCTGCTCTTCTAGGAGACCAGGACTTGCTTCCCAGTGCCCACATCAGGCTGCTCACAACTGCCTGTAACTGCAGTCCCAGGTGAACGCAACACCCTCTTCTGGACTCTGTGCGTACAGGGCACACACGTGGTGCACAGACATATAGACACACAAAAATAAATTTAAAAAATAAATAAGAGATAATTTTGAAAAAGAGTAACAAAGAACTGTTTTTTCAAAAAAAAAAAAAAAAAGCCTGATAACTACAACGTGCAACTCTATCTCAAAGCAACAACAAAAACAAATTGTATTTTTATTTGGCCGCTTTGGGAAAACAGTGTATCAGAGTCTTGACTTCTAGAAGCACAGTGCATCAACCGACACATACACAGGTATTGGCTGACCCTACACCCCAGGACCAAGGTCTTTACTTAATCCCCGGATGGCTCATGAATGAATATTTATATCACCTTTGAAAAAGAAAAGAAACCTAAGCTATAAACAATGAAGTTATTAAAGGAGAAAGGGAAGAGAAAATTTCTGTATATTGTAGCAGAGGGTAAGGGGATAGACATTGCTCAGAGGCAGCATGGGGCAGTGCACTGTTGCCCCTGCCAGGTAAAAGCAAACAGAACCTTGAAACGAATACAAAAAAATAATGAATAGTCTAGGCCATGGCTGCAAAAGGAGGGCCGAGGTCAAGGCTAACTTGCTCTAGGAAATGTACTACCCCAGACGGCAGCTGCAGGGGTTTTCACGTCCAACTCCTGCAGACTGAGCTGGCGAGTCTACTGTTTGGAAATGACTGGTATCCCCATTCCTGCTCCAATGCCAGGCATTGACTCAGCCTTGTATGTGCTAAACAAGTGTTCCCACACTTGTCTACATCCTCGGTCCCTTCTCGGTTCCAGTATTGTTTGCTGTGGGAAAATCAATTCCTAACGATCCAGGCATGTGGTCAGAGTCAAGATCGAAAAATGAGACACCAGGGCACAAAGCTCAGAGAGGCTCTCACAAGACCACCTGAGCTCACACCTGTCACCTAGGGACCTCATTCTTCACTAGCCACTCACTCCTGGGCTATGCTGGTAGGCTGAGAGACTGCTATTCCTAGCAGGGACAGGCAGTGACTAGAGGACTCCAGGCCCACTATGGAGGTCTGGTACTGTAAAACCTGGCTGCTAACCGTCTGTGGGTTACTATGTCCCGACAAGCCTTGCAAATGGCTTTTCTTATTGTCTTCATCCCTGAAGGAAAAGATGGCCAGCTTAAAACGAGCCCTCATTAAAAGATGGATATTCCACAACCTGAGCTGAACAGGTTCCTGACCACAGCTATGAGGCAGAGCTGAGCTGAACAGGAGTTGGACCAAAGTCATAAAGCAGAAAAAGAGACAGATGTGAAATGAAGGCAGAGATGCCAAGCTTTCATTACGCCCATGGGCATCTTCAGGTCTAAGAGTAGCCTCTAAGTCCCTATTCTGGAAGCAGAAGACACGGGTGAGCGTGGAAGACCCTGGCTAGGAATAGGGACTGCCAAGGCACAAGGCCAATGCTAATCCCTGTCAGAGAGCTCATGGCTTCCTGGGAAAGCACTCCAGCCAAAGAGCATGGGTGAAGGGCTGACCAGCACTTCCCCGGATGGATAAAGGCTGACCAGCACTTCCCCGGATGGATGAAGGCTGACCAGCACTTCCTGGGATGGATGAGGGCTGACCAGCACTTCCCCGGATGGATGAAGGCTCACCAGCACTTCCCCGGATGGATGAAGGCTGACCAGCACTTCCCCAGATGGATGATGGCTGACCAGCACTTCCCCGGATGGATGAAGGCTGACCAGCACTTCCCCGGATGGATGATGGCTGACCAGCACTTCCCCAGATGGATGATGGCTGACCAGCACTTCCCCAGATGGATGAAGGCTGACCAGCACTTCCCTGGATGGATGAGGGCTGAGCAGCATTTCCCTGGATGGATGAAGGCTGACCAGTACTTCCCCGGATGGATGAGGGCTGACCAGCACTTCCTGGGATGGATGAGGGCTGACCAGCACTTCCCCGGATGGATGAGGGCTGACCAGCACTTCCCCAGATGGGTGAGGGCTCCATCCGCTCTGGCCTCCATTGTCCAACACATCCACCCCATGGCGACAAACTCACTTCCCAGCCAGATGTACACATCAACTTCTAGTCCACTGACACCAAGTGCCTGCACGTGGTGTTGGTAGAACGACACCCCTTTGCCTGGATCACAGCACAGTGCCCTTGGAAGTATGCCCAGTCCTACTCGTCCCCCACATCCCCGTGCCAAATCTTCACCCGCCACCACCTCAGCAGGCCTTCAGCTGTGGGCTAAACGCAGCAAATCTAGTCCATTTGCCTTATACCTGGTGATATTATCAGACTGGATTATTTATTTCAAGAACAGTTTAGTTTGCCCTCTGATTTTCTGTGTGAACCACCTTATCACGTGGAGGTGAGTGGTGGATTCAAATGTACATCATGTAACATGTGTAAAACATGTAACATGTGTAAAACCTGGACTTTTTTCCTCACTTTCCCTTAGCAAATCTACATTCATTGTGAGACACACGCACGCATGCACACACACACCCCTAGTACAAAGCACGTATAAAACACGCAGAAGCTGCCGATGTAGCATGACAGTCTTTGTTGGGAGGGGCAGATGACCTACCTAGGCACACCCTGTGAAGTGCAGACAGGCGGGAATGAAAACACCACTGTCGTGACTGAAGAAGACAGTGTGAAGAGCCTGGTCTCTGCTGGCAGGCATTGGGCCCCCAGCGGATGGTCATGCCTGCCCGTGTATCTGCACTGGTGCCTGCCCTGGCAACAGAAGAAGGGACCATTAGAACACTCTTACTAAAAGAGTAGAGAAAAGGGCTCAGTATCTTCACTGATGGCCAATCAGGGAAGCCTCTCCTCCTGGGCAGGCTGTGGCACCATGGAAGATGAAGGCTAAGGTCGAAGTTCTTGCATTGTTCCTGCCTAGGCAAAAGGAGCATTCTTCCTGTCCTATCAACTTCACAAGCCTCTGTTGTCGGGCACACTCTGACTAGTCGCCTGCTGCCCACGGAGGGCACTTTGGGAGTTCCTGAGTTTTCCTGCAACTATGAAAGTGTCTGATCTGGTGCCTGGGTCATTTGCCTAATTACTCGAGTATGGATCAGTTGAAGTCCCAGAAGGACATAGCTGGTGGCTCCCAGCTAAACCCCTGCCCTCGGGAGCTGTAAGAATAATAACCTTGCTCAGCCTAGACAGAGCGCGGAGGGCCTTGGTCCTGCCTCAAAGCAATGTGCTAGACTCTGTTGACTCCCCATGGGAAGCCTTATCCTCTCTGAGGAGTGGATGGGTGTGGGATGGGGAGAAGGTGAAGGGAATGGAGGTGGGGAGGAAGTGGGAACTGGGATTGGTATGTAAAATTTCAATTAAATAGTAATAAAAATGATATCCTCTAAGTACTGAGACAGGGAGCCCCACTGTAAAACACAAAGAATCTTTTAAGAAAGTGGATTAATGGGTGCCTGGAGAGGAGGATCAGGGAGAGATGAAAGGGACAGATCAAGAAAGGGTGTGAGCAAACTCTTGGTCACAAGGATGGTGTCTCTCTCTTTTCTCATGATGGCTGTGTGTGAATACACACATGAAACCTCGCTATGTGGGGTGCATCGTGTTTGCTCAGCTCACAGAGTATATATAATATCTCAATAAAGCTGTTTAAAAATATATATAGCTTATTCTTTTTTGTTCCATCAGGTTTATCAGAAAAAATAAACACAGTGAAAGCAGAGGACTGACTCCTGAAAGTTGTAGTCTACCCTACACGTGTGTGCAGCGGCGTGAGCACACGCCCCCACCTCAGACACACACACACACGTGTGTGCAGCGGCGTGAGCAACGGCCCCCACCTCAGACACACACACACACGTGTGTGCAGCGGTGTGAGCACACGGCCCCCACCTCAGACACACACACACGTGTGCAGCGGCGTGAGCACACGGCCCCCACCTCAGACACACACACACACGTGTGTGCAGCGGCGTGAGCAACGGCCCCCACCTCAGACACACACACACATATGTGTGCAGTGGTGTGTGCTCATGGCCTCCACCTCAGACATACACACACACATATGTGTGCAGTGGCATGAGCACACGGCCTCCACCTCAGACATACACACACATATGTGTGCAGTGGCATGAGCACACGGCCTCCACCTCAGACACACACACACATATGTGTGCAGTGGCATGAGCACACGGCTCCCACCTCAGACACACACACACATATGTGTGCAGTGGCATGAGCACACGGCCTCCACCTCAGACACACACACATATGTGTGCAGTGGCATGAGCACACCTCCACCTCAGACACACACACACATATGTGTGCAGTGGCATGAGCACACGGCCTCCACCTCAGACATACACACATATGTGTGCAGTGGCATGAGCACACAGCCTCCACCTCAGACATACATACAAAGTGAATAAATGAATGAATGTGATTTAGAGAAACACAGAAAAAATAAATCTAATTGCTTCTGTTCTGGCTAAGTTGTAAGGAAACCAAGTGTCTATGATGGAAGAGTGATTGCCATAGACATTTTGAAGCTAATTTTTATAATTGCATTTATTCAGGGGCTGGAGAGATGGTTTAGCAGTTAAGAGTGCAGACTGGTCAGGCATGAGAGCACACACCTTTAATCCCAGTGCTATCGAGACAGAAGCAGGTGGATCTCTGAGTTTGAGGCCAGCCTGGATTACATAGAAAGACTCTGACTCAAAGTGTGGGGGGCTTTGTTGATCTTTCAGAGAACCTGAGTTTGGCTCCCAGCACCCGTGTCAGACCACTCACAGCTGCTAGGACCAACTCCGGAGGAGCCAGTGTGTTCTTCAGTGTCTAGCACCTGCATGTACCCATCCACAGACACGGACACAGACATAATTACAACTAAAGTAAGTCTTTAAAAAATCCTTTTTAGAGGCTGGAGAGATGACTCAGAAGAGCACAGGTTGCTCTTCCAGAGGTCCTGATTTCAATTCCCAGCACATGGCGACTGACAACCACCTATAGCTGTAATACTATGGAATATAATGCCCTCTTCTGGTGAACAGAGGCATAAGCAGGCATAACACCCATATAAATTACATGAATAAATACATTGTTTTTTTGGTTTTTTGAGACAGGGTTTCTCTGTAGCTTTGGAACCTGTCTTGGAACTCACTCTGTAGATCAGGCTGGCCTCAAACTCACAGAAATCCTCCTGCCTCTACCTCCCAAGTGCTGGGATTAAAGGTGTGCGCCACTATTGTCTAACTAAATAAATACATTTTAAAATTATTTTTAAATATACTGTTTGGCCAGCAAGATGACTTACTGGTGAAAGCTCTCCCCATACAAGTGTGAAGACACAATAGATCCCTGGTGCCAAAGGTGGAAGAACTGACTTCTGGAGATGTTGATGTGGTCTCCACATGATCACATGGCAAGGCATCCTCACACACACAAATAAATGAATATGTATAATGTAAATTTTTGTTCCAAAAGGTCTATGTCAATTTACTCTTTCGCCACAGGTAGTCGGCCTCCACACATCTGCACACATGTGCGTGCATGCATGTATGCATGTGCACGCACACAGAATGAGAAATTTTAAAAGTGTTTTGATCCTTCATGGGATAAAAATTATAAAATTATAAACATTCCTAACTGAGCTGTTATTAAAACATGATTTCTCTTTTCTGTCTCAGCAAAATCGAGCTCCATTTTGCTTCAAAAGTCAACTAATGATTTTCCAGAATCTGGCCTTAAAAATTATAATGCGTGCCTTTTATCTCAGCCCTCAGAAGGCAGATGCAGGTGGATCTCTGTGAATTCAAGACCAGTATGGTCTACACAGTGAGTTCCTGGCCAGCCACGGCTACACAGAGAGACCCTGTTTCAAAGGAGAAGAGAAGCAATCTAGGGCACTAACATTAACGTACCTTTTTTCCCTCTGAACTAGTCTGAGAGTGATATCATTGTGAGTTCCAAACCTCAGTGGAAGCATTTGATTGGGTGAGCTGGTCCATCACGACGTTTACAAGATCATGAGTCTTGTCTCCCTAAGAAAACTCAGTCGCGTGAAATTCATAGCCGCTCTGGATTTGTTAATTTCTTGGCAGTAAAGCTGCTAACTCAACAGACTTAAGAATCCGTTACTATGGCTCCCAAAACAACCAGACTGAGAGAGCTGCCAGGCTGCCTTTCCTGATGGCTGCTGTGGCCAGGGCTTCTGAGATTCTAGGCAGCTAAATGAAGATTGGAGATTCTCAGACAAGATGGCCTTCCTCTCAGCAAAATGTCTTCTATCACAAGGTCTCACCTTGAACAGGCTTTTCTTACAGGAAATGCATGTTAGCAGGAAGAATAGAACATCTGTGTCATCACACACATAAAGATGTCCATTATAGGGAAAATTGGGAACTCCCAAAACACCCAGTAAAGGGGAAGGACCAACAATGAGAACACAGAATACAATGGGTCATTCACAACCAGTCCACACCCCAGAAAGCCAAAGGGACAAGTACTGAGGTAGAGTTCATCCAACGGCCCTGCTGGGCAGACCTGACACCCTTGCCTCGGGTTCTCTTGATCTGACTCTGCTTTCCCATGCCTCCACCCACCAGGAAAATTCCACTGTCACACTCTGGGGAACCAGCAATTTGCCTGGGGTCAGGGCAGAGCCGCCTGAAGGGAGGACTCCAGGGACAGGATGGTCTGCAGACAGGCTCTTAGGCCGGAGGGCAGCTAATTTGCAGCCTTAGTCAGTGTTCAGGACTTTGAGTGAAAGGCCTCGGAACTGGCTTGTGTGTCCTCCCTGCCCTCTGGTGTCTGACTCTAGCTCCACTCCCTGCCCAACTGTGCTCCAGAGCCCCAGGGTGTGTGGGATCCCTCAGGGCCTTCGCAAGTCCAGGTTTTAGGGGCCAAGGGTTCTGCCTCCTCAGTAACCTAGAGGACTGGAGAGGAAGGGGCCCTAAGTCTGGTGGGAAGACTATAAGCTCCATTCATGTGATCCCACCTGGAGGAACAGGATCTAAGGCACCATCAGTGTGGCCCAAGGATTGTTCCCGAGTCCTTTAGTAAGTGTGCAAAATCACTTTGCTGCCTAAACTGACAATCTGAGTTTGATCCTAGGAACCTACGTGATAGGAGGAGAGATTCAAGTCTGGCATGCTGTCCTCTGCCCTTCATAGTGTGTGAATGCTCGTACACACACACACACACACACATACACACACCTAAATAAATATATTTATAATTAATATAAGCCTCTGTGTGGTAATTTGGAAAGTAGCTGTCAGGTATTTGGGAACAGGCGAGCAGGAGAGAAACGTCCAGTTACAAACTTCTTCTGTTGTTGCTGTTTTTTAAACCAACGCTTGGATTCCAGAAGAAATGGGACATCAGTCAAAAGGAAAAACCTAACAGCAAGAGGGGTTGACACCCTGGGGCCACATCTTCCCCAGGATAGCAGCCAGCAGCGAGGTGGCGGGTCCAGGACCATCCACTCCCACTTTGCTCTGGTAGGAAGGGACTGAGCCCAGAACAGCGTAGAAGCTGAGTCGGGGGGGGGGGGTCACCACGGCGGTACAATGCCTGTTTCCTTCGCTGTTAGAGAAAAATCTGTAAGACTGCTTCAGAAGTAGGGTGACCCAGCAGAGTTCTTGGTGGCCAATGGCAGGTCCCGCAAGCCCCTGCTTATGACTTTGGGGCCCCTTCTGGACTCTGTCCTCACAAAGTGTATCTAGGTTCCTTCTGTTCAAGAGACTATGCCCCAGATTGCTGGTCCTGGGATAGGTTTCTCTGATCCAAGAGCCTCTGTAAGGCCAGGGGACTGCACTACTGTGGGGGACAGTTGGTGCCTCGGGAATGGCCCTGGACCTGCAGTAACTCTAGAGTCTCCAAGGTTCCTGGAACCTTTGTGGAAGAGGAAGCCAGGCCTTGGTCCCCAGGCGGCAGAAGGCTCCCAGCCACCTGAGGAGAAAAACACAGGCAGGCGCAGCTTTTCATTCACTGGGCTGGTTTCGCCCCCTAGTGGCAAACTCCGGTCCTCTCCCAGGCTCTGGGTACCCGTCAGGGCCCCAGCTCAAAGAGAGGCTAGGGTATGGGCTTGTGCGAAGCCTGGACCTCATGCACTTTTTGCCAAGGTTCGCTCCTGAGTTCTTGGGTTATAATAGTGAGTAGCCACATCTATCTAGCTCTACGTCCCAATTTTTAATGAGAATATACGCATTTCAAGTGTAAGTTTAAGTCATTGCAAAGAAAGTAATTTCTAAGCTATTGGAAGCATTGGCCTTTTTGTTGCTTTTTGTTTCTTAGTGTTCTGAGAAAGGGTCTCATGTAGACTATACTGGCTTTAAAAACTCATCCCTCACGTGCTGGGATTACAGCCTTTGGATTTTTGAGATAGGGTCTCATTCTGTAGCCCAGGCTAGGCTGAAATTCTTCCAGGTCGAATTTGCATTCATGGCAACTCTCCTGCCTCAATCTACTGCATGCTGGGATGACAGACGTCAGCCACCATACGTCTCATAGAGCTATGCATGTCCTACACCCCTGGGACTGTCTTCATTCTTGCCTTTGTCTGTCAGTGGACCTGGGGCCCTCGCAGTGTCGTTTGTCCTCGGCCGGAGGGACCCTGTCACGTTCCAGGTGGGATGGAGCCAGAGAGTGGGAGATTTCATCACAGCATTCAGAACGCTGGAGCAGCTTAAAACATGGGGGCTCTTTGTTTCTGGGATTTTCCTGTCTTACTTTTGAAAGCTGGCGGTGAGTGGCTCAGTCTGAAGACGAACTGAGTGTGGATGAAAACAGCTGTTTGTGTTCAGGTAGTGTGTGGATGAAGGCAGCTGTTTGTGTTCAGGTAACTGACACGCAGACAGCCTGGCCTAGTCTGCCGTCCTGAGAGCTCTGTCTGAGCAAGCAGGATGATCAAAACTCCTGTGGAATCAAGAGCACAAGAAGCCACTGGGCACCGATGAGGGATAATGGAGCCAGTCTGGCAATTTGCATGCAGAGCACATCACGGCTGACAAAGGCCTGGAGCCAAGAGACACCATGCGTAACAAGAATGCCTGAGGTCTCTGGGCCACTGTGAAATGACAAAACACGGAAGGGAAAAGGGGAACCACTTAAATAACGCACTTTTGAAAATCAGAAGATTGGTTAGAACGATGTTTTAGAGCCGTGCAGCTCAGTCTTCCTGAGGAGTGAAACCTCCAACAAGTTGTCAAAAGCGGAGCCTGACTTGGTATTTACTAACTCCACTGGCACCCCAAACCTGAAACTAAGCCCCCCCAAAGCCGGAGGAAAATGTTTAAGGGTCAAAGTGACATTGTACCAGATGAAATAGACGTGCCCGTTACAGCTGTGCCCCTCTTGGCATGTGTGAACGAATCTAGAGGGAGAGATGCTCTGAGAACCAGGGAGGGTTCTCCCTAGCCATCCACGTGCAAGGCAGGCCCTGTGAAAGGGGGATCAAGGATCAGAGACTCCCACATCACTGAGAGCTTCAGACCGAAACTTCAAAGCAGTGACATACTGACCTCTCATTTCCCAGAGATGAAAGAGCCCGGCCTTGTAGTGAGGGCCAGGCTGAATAGTGAGGGCCAGGCTGAATAGGTAATCGTGGAAAATTCTGGTTGGGCCACATTTGCATCAGATTGACAGGCTAATGGAACTCAGAAGCACCCCCACACACACACATACACACGCCCCATGCCACAGAAAGAATGGCATGTGTGCAAGATCATTTCTCTGGGCCTGTCTTTCACTGCCAAACCTCAGAGACAGTCTGTCTACCTGTCGGTGGAGAGATCTAGTAGGATCTTGGTGATCCAGAGAGTGGAATCTGCTGAATGGACGACGAGCAAGGAGGCTCCAAGGCCCTGGAAAGTGATGGACCCAAGTTACGAAACTGTGAGATTTGTGAATGCACAGGCCACCGAGGAGGCTGGCTCTGGGGGTTCCGTGGGGGCAGAGCTGAGGGACAGAGTGATCTCTCCGGATGTCCATTTCCGGTGACAGCCTACCCTGTGCCATTCTGTGTCAGAGGAAGGTGGGACTGGCTGGGTCCTTCAAAAATGACTTTTCAGTTCTGGAGTTGCACATCTACGTCAACAGGCCTTGCAGAACGTCATTGGGCACAGAGAGGAAGTCAGCCCAACAGGAAGGAGGACCTGAATGGAAACCAACTGCATGTAAACTTCAAGAGGCTCATTTCCAGAGGAGAAAGGGATAAGGAGCAGGAGGCGAAGGGCTGCAGAGAGGGCTTAGGTGTAACCTGCTTGGCCTTGGCAATAGCTTCTGCTTACTCGTGGGACACCAGAGTCTCTGGGGCCTCTGTATCTGTTGTGGCTGAATGAGAACTGTCCCTCATAGCTCGTGTGTTTGAATAGGTGGTCCCCAGTTGGTTGTGCCCTCTGGAGAGGTTATGGAACCTCTAGGGGTATAGAATTACTGGAGGAAGTATGTCATGGGGGTGGAGCTTTGGGAGGTTATAGCCTAACTCCACCTCCCCACCACCACTCCTCCTGGCCTGGCTAGAGCATGCCTGTCCCACCATAATGGGCTCTTTCCATTCTGGAACCATATGCCAAAATAAACTCTTTCTTCCTTATGTTGCCGTTAGTCATGATGCTTCATCACAGCAACTAATACAATGTCCACGTCTCAAGACAACTAGTCCAGCTTGACAGTGTTTGTGTTGCCAGGGAAACACAGCGTACTGTAGCCACTAGCTGAGGATTTCTTATAATCCATGGGGACCTATACTTAAAGCTTTATCCTTAACTACACACAGAAAGAGACTTTTAGGATGCACCAGAGTGAAGCAAAATTAGCAAACTTATGAAATCTTCAGACAGGCAGTCTGTAGGAAAGGGCAGTGCACAGTCCCGACATAGTGGGAGGGAGAGCCTGTGGGTGTCTCTAGAGCTCTGGCTACAACCACGGTCCTCTCTAAAATGTGTCTCTCTAGGGTATAATTGACAAGGCTAAAGATGTGGCTTAGCGGCACATGCCTATGACTTTAAGATGCTGAAACAGAGGCAGGAGGATCAGAAGTCCAAAGTCACCTCCACACCTAGTAAGTTCGATACCAGTCTGTCTCAAAACAAACAACAATAAAGATTAAGAAAAGCTAAACTGCATTTAAGTTTAAAAGTTAAGTAAAAATATAGGAACTGGTTTACTTATTTTCTTAAGGAATTTTCCTGTTGGTTTTGCAGTGTGTGAGTGTGGGTTCAAGTGTGACGTGTTGTTCCCGGGGAAGTCAGACCACTGCTCTCCTTCTGTCTGAAGTGGGTCATGTAGCCCAGATCTTCCTGGAGCAGGACTACACACTGTGGTCAGCTGCCTGGTGTGGACGCTGGGAGTCAAACCCTGGTCTGAAGATGCACTGTTAGATTGAGGGGGAGTGGGGTGCTGCTATCGGGAGTGAAAGTCAAAGTTCTTACTGTCGGGACCTAAGCAAGCACACTTTGCTTCTCATATCCTACTGGAGATGTCTTAGGATCATGCGTTGTTGCTGTGGGCAATGCAGGCTTTTTTCATGTCCCAACTTTCTTTCTTTCATTCTTTATGTGTGTGTTTCTCTGTGTGTACATTTCTGTGTGTACTTTGCTCTTTGTTTGCTTTTCTCTTTGTGTGTTTTTCTTTGTGTGTGTTTCTCTTTCCCTCCCTTCCTACTCTGTGTGTGTGTGTGTGTACACATGCACACAAGTGCACTTCTCTCTGTGTTTCTGTGTGTGTGTATTCCCCCACTGTGTGTATGTATGTATTTCTATATATGTGTTTCTGTCTGTCTGTCTATTTCTCTCTCTCTCTCTCTCTCTCTCTCTCTCTCTTTCTCTCTCTCTCTCTGTATGTATGTGTTTTTCTCTATATGTGATTCTGTCTGTCTATCTGTCTGTCTGTCTATCTGTCTGTCTGTCTGTCTCTCTCTCTCTCTCTGTGTGCACTCGTACGGCTAGTCTAGAAGACAACCTAGGGTCTTGTGCTGGATAGCTTTATGACAACTTGACACAAGCTTAAGTTCCAGGAGAGAGAACCTCAACTAAGAAAATGATTGCAAGTCTGTAGGGAGTTTTCTTAATTAGTGATCGATGGGGGAGGGCCCAATATTGTGGGTGTAGCCATCCCTGGAGTGGCGATTCTGGCTTCTATAAGAAAGCAGACTGAGGGCTGGAGAGATAGCTCAGCAGTTAGGAGCACTGCCTGCTCTTCCAAAGGTCCTGAGTTCAATTCCCAGCAACCACATGGTGGCTCACAACCATCTGTAATGAGGTCTGGTGCCCTCTTCTGGCCTGCAGGCATACACACAGAATATTGTATACATAATAAATAAATAAATATTAAAAAAAAAAAGAAAGCAGACTGAATCCCAGCAAAATTCTTCAAAGACCTTGAAAGAGCGGCACTCAACTTCATATGGAAAAGCAAAACAGCCAGGATAGCCAAAACAATACAATAAAAGAACTTCTGGAGGCATCACAATCCCTGACTTCAAACTCTACAACAGAGCTACAGTACTGAAAACAGCCTGGTATTAGCATAAGAACAGACAGGAGGACCAATGGAACCAAATAGAAGACCCAGATATCAATCCACACATCTTCGAACACCTGATTTTTGACAAAGAAGCAAAAAATATCAAATGGAAAAAAGAAAGCATATTTAACAAGTGGTGTTGGCATAACTGGATATCAACATGTAGAAGAATGAAAATAGACCCATATCTATCACCATGCATAAAACTCAAGTCCAAATGGATCAAAGACCTCAACATAAAGCCATCCACACTGAACCTTATAGAAGAGAAAGTGGGAAATACACTCGAACACATTGGCACTGGAGACCACTTCCTAAATATAACCCCAGCAGCACAGACACTGGGAGAAACAGTTAATAAATGGGACCCCCTGAAACTGAAAAGCTTCTGTAAAGCAAAGGACATGGTCAACAAGAAAAAACAACAGCCTACAGAATGGGAAAAGATTTTCACAAACCCCACATCAGACAGAGGTCTGATCTCCAAAATATACAAAGAACTCAAGAAATTGGACACCAAAAGAACACATAATCCAATAAAAAAAAATGGAGTACAGACTTAAACAGAGAACTTTCAACAGAGGAATCTAAAATGGCTGAAAGACACTTAAGGAAATGTTCAACATCCTTAGTCATCAGAGAAATGCAAATCAAAACAACTCTGAGATTCCATCTTACACCTGTAAGAATGGCCAAGATCAAAAACACTGATGACAACTTATGCTGGGGAGATTGTGGGGAAAAGGGAACACTTCTGCATTGCTGGTGGGAATGCAAACTGGTACAACCCCTTTGGATGTCGGTGTGGCGATGTCTCAGAAAATTAGGAGACAACCTTACTCAAGGCCCAGTAATACCACTTTGGGGTATATATACAAAGATGCTCAATTGTGCCACAAGGACATGTGCTCAACTGTGTTCATAGCAGCTTTGTTTGTCATAGCCAGAACCTGGAAACAACCTAAATGCCCCTCGACCGAAGAATGGATAAGGAAAATGTGGTACATTTACACAATGGAGTACTACACAGCAGAAAAAAATAACGACAGCTTGAATTTTGCAGGAAAATGGGTGGAGCTAGAAAACATTATTTTGAGTGAGGTAACCCAGACACAGAAAGACAATTATCACATGTACTCACTCATAGGTGGTTTTTAAACATAAAGCAAAGAAAGCCAGCCTACAAACCACAATCCCAGAGAACTTAGACAACAATGAGGACACTGAGAGAGACTTACATAGATCTAATCTACATGAGAAGTAGAAAGTAGAAAAAGACAAGATCTCCTGAGTAAGTTGGGGGCATGGGGACCTTGGGGGAGGGTTGAAGGGGGAGGGGAGAAGCAGGGAGGGGAGCAGAGAAAAATGTAGAGCTCAATAAGAATCAATTTAAAAAGAAAGAAAGCAGACTGAGCAAATGAGTAAGCTGCGTCCCTCCATGGCCTCTGCATTGGTGCCTACCTCCAGGTTCTTGCCCCGTTTGAGTTCCTTTCCTGCCTTTCTTTGATGATGAACAGTGATGAAGAAGTACAAGCAAATAAACCCTTTCCTCCCCAAGTTGATTTTAATTCATGGTGTTTTAGCACAGTAATAGCAACCTCTAACTAAAACATCCTCAAGAATGTTATCTACCTCCTTAAATTTTTTTTCTTTTTAAATTTTTAAACCGTGTGTGAGTGCAGTGGCCCAAAACTTGAGAAGAGCACACCAGATCCCTGAAGCTAGAGTTCCAGGCAATTGTGAGCTGTCTGATGTGAGTGCAGGGAATCAAACCAAGATGCTCTACAAGTGTGTTATACACTCTTAACCACTGAGCAACCCCTCCAGCCCCTGTCTGCCTCCTTTTTAAGACAAGGTCTATCATTGGCCTGTCGCTCACCAATTAGGCTAGACTGACTGGCTCACAAGCCCCAGGATCTTCCTGTGTCTCGGGTCTCCCATCACCTCCCGCGGGGACTGCATGCCCATACTCCCACAGCAGCCTCCCATCACCACCCGCGGGGATTGCATGCCCACACTACACAGCAGCAGCCTCCCATCACCTCCCGCGGGGATTGCATGCCCACACTACCCAGCAGCAGCCTCCCATCACCTCCCGCGGGGATTCCATGTCCACACTACACAGCAGCAGTCTCACGTGAATCTTAGAAATCGGATGCAGGACCACTTTACTCTCTTGCTAGCCATGCCTTGAAGTTTCCTGATTCTCATTAGCAGAGAAGGTAAACTAGACCCCTCAGGCTAGGGGCTTTTTGCTGTGAATTTCTTCTTGAGTTCCTAGCCTTCCTATCCTACTCCAACACTGTTGGGGATCCTTGGAGAGCATGGAGAATGGGCCCTAGCTTCTGCTCCTCTGGTCACTGGGACAGTAAGCTGGAGAAGCCAGTTACAGGCAGTCGGAACCAGCTTGCTTGGTTAGCGGCTTCTGAAGTCTAGACAGAGGGAACACGCAGTAGAACTCCAAGAGCACTGGGAAGTCTCACAGTCCACTCGGGCGGACAGAAGTTCTAGGAGCCAGCTGGCGTCTCATCTGAGAATGCACTGCTAACCACTTGACCCATCCCGGCCTGCCCAGGTCTCCTGTCAAACACAGGGATTTCTGCTTGTATGCGAAGCATCTGTTAAAAGCCAGGCCATTTTCAGGATTATCTCTGCTCGCAGCCTGTCCTGGGATGCAGGCAGGGACAGAGAGAAAGCTATGCTTCCTGAGTCCAAGGTCAGGAGAGCCAGCAGCAGGTTCAGCAGTGGCCTGAACTGCAGTTTCCTACAGCAGAACCCAGGAGGAGGCCCTACAAGCAGAAAGGGTCCTATGCTTGGTGTTGTTCACGGCAGTAGCCCCTGGACTTCTTCTAGAAGCTGCCCACAAGCCCTGCATTCCCTTAGTGGGAGTGGCCTCCAGCTTCACACACACACACACACACACACACACACAGCCCTGGCAATCAACTCCCCATTGTTCCTTGGTATAAGTTACAGAAAGCATGCTCAACTCCAGCCATTCCTGCTCTCGCTAAGTCCCGTTCCCATGAGAGCGTATTAACTCTCCCTCTTTTGTAAAGGGACAAAGACTCAAAGAAGAAATAGAAATGGAAGCTGGATGTCACCTGGGTAACTAAAGGACAAAGACCAATGGCAGCTCCTGTCTGATTCGTGGGAACAGTCGGGCTCATGGGTTCACAGAACGGGCTAAGGGAAGCCACCTTGCTGGAGCCAGCCTGAGAATGTGTGTGCCGAGCAGATAATTTCGTTGAAGTACTTTGGCTTTGTAGAAGTAATTGGTAACAGGAATGACTAAAGACTCCTAGATGGGGGTGGAGTATATTGCAGTCTGGTACGGTGGTTCATGTCTGTAAACGCAGCACTTGGGAGGCCTGCCAGGAACTTATTCTTGGCCTGTACAATTGAAGCGTTAAGGTATTTACCCAAGAAAAGTGAAAACAGTGCTGGGAGAAGCTAGCTAACAGGGTGAGCAGCAGGTTCAGTGAAGAGGCCCTGCCTCATAGGGAAGGCGGAGGGGCTTGAGAGACGCCTCGGCTGTTAGCAGAGCTCCTCCAGAGTTCAGTTCCGGGTGACCACACCGGGCGACTTTGATGCCGTCTTCTGGCCTTGGCCAGCATCAGCACATATGTGAGAAATTATTTTTTTTTCTATTAAGGGTATCTAAGCTCAACAAGGGCCCACATTCCCTGAACTGCCCTCCAACCCTACCCACTGATTAGCGAGCTGATTATGAAGTTGAGCTCCCACCGATGGGATGAGACACATTTATCACCAATATTGGGGATAAAGGACAGAGATTGTCCTGGCCATGCATGCTGCTAGCCTGGCACATGCACCCTTTTTATAAAAAGAAATTGTCTGGCCAGATTACTTTCATGTTGTTCATGTGTTCCTTTGAGTAACACTGAAATTGAAATTGTTCTTTTCCAAGAACACGCATGTGCACTCATCACCACCCCACGTGTGTGCACAGATACACATACAAGCACCGAGAAGAGTCTAAATAGACGCTCTCTAAAGTTGTCATGGAATGATGTTCACACCCAGGCCAGGACTAAGGCAACTACAGCCTGGGGCCAAGCGTAGCCCTTATCTGCTGTATAAATAAAGTGTTTCTTAACACAGCCTGTTCATTTGTGTGTATTATGTGGTAGTAGCTCTCTCGCCCTAAGAACGGAGCTGAGTGGTTGGGACAGAGATAGGTAGTTCTTCAAGTATCTGCCTGTTCCTAGACAGCAGAAGTTAGCTGATAACTGAGGCTTAAACATAAAAAAAACAAACAAACAAAAAAAAAAAACGGTTTCTGTGTCCTGGAGCAAAGAGTTGTTTAAGGACATGCAGACAGTGGTAAAGGCACTTTATTTATTAAGGGAAAGACAATTTATTAAGGGAAAGAGCACCTCCAAGAGGGGGGTGGACCAGAGCTGGGGAGAAAGGCAGTGATGTGGGATGTCCCTCTGTATGCTGTGAATATGTTTTATTACCATTGGTTCACAAAGAAGCTATTTGGCCAATAGTCAGGCAGAAAAGAGCCAGGCAGGAAATCCAAGCAGCGATACAGGAAAAGGGAGGAGTCTGAGAGAAGCCAGCAGTTGCCCAAGGAGCAACATACCAGAGCATCACTGGTAAGCCATGGGTCATGTGGGGTTACATAGATTAAAAGAAATGGGTTAATTTAAATATAAGAGCTAGTTAATAATAAGCCTGAGCCATTGGCCAACCATTTATACTTAATATTAAGCCTCGGAGTGGTTAATCAGGAACTGGCAGGTAGGAGAGAAACCTCCCTTTACAGTACAGAAGCTCAGTGATCTTTGCATAGTCATTTGCATATCACACAGTTTTTCTGGGAGTGCTCTGTCTGGTGGCAGTAGCCCTTGTGGTGGCAGTGGTGGCTCAGTCTTTCTCTTGTCATTGGTTTCTTTCATATGCTAATCTCACTGCTCCTCCAAACTCTCAGTCCACTCTCTGACTTCACAGCCATATAAATGACAGCTGTCCTCCCCGTTGAAACACACAAGCTCCAGATAATACCCCAGTCTCCAGGACACACAGGGCTGCCCTGAGTCTCCATGCCCTGTGCCTCATAGTACCTTTAAGGCAGAAATAAGGATTCCCCTTGGGCCCCTAGAGGAACCAGCTTCCCATACTGGAGACCTCTGCAGGGAGCATAAGGCTTCCTGCAGGCAAAGTCACTCCTGCCCCATCACCTCCTGGAACTCAGCAAATCTGGAGTTTTGGGGGGTGGAGCAGCGAGGTTCCAAGGCCTCCTGGAGCCTTTGGCTCTGGAAGCAGATGGAGGCCCAAACCTCAAACATCTTTGAGATCAGGGCGCGGTAAGACAGCGGAAGCAGGAGAGGGCTGTCCCCAACCTCACGGGCAATCTTTGGTCTGTCCCTCTACCTCTCAGACTTCCATTATTGAGTCCTGCCTGCTCTCCGGACCTCTAACTGGGGAAGCATGATTTTCTCCTACCCATCTCCCTCCTCCTGGCAGCTCCCAAGATCTCCAGCTTGTCCCCCTCCTTTCTTTTCCTCTCAAACTCATGAGTCCATCCTAGAGTTTCCTTCTGAGTATGTTTTTAAATTCTTTCATCTGGGAGAAAAACTGAAAATCTACAAAAGGGACCATGTAAAAGGTTGTGTGCTCCCCAGTGACAGGATTGTGATTGTTCATGTGACTGCAATCATTTCATAGTATGTCTGTGACCAGATATCCGTGCAAACCTGAATAAAGTAAGGGTTCATTTTTCAAGTTATAATCGCCCTAAAATGAGGTGGTCACGTGTTTGAAACTACCTTTTGCTTATCGTCATTAAGAAACTGGAAAGTATGGTGGGCGCATGCCTTTAATCCCAGCCCTTGAGACAGAGGCAGGTGGATCTCTGTGAGTTCAAGGCCAGCCTGGTCTACATAGCAAATTTCAGGACAACCAGGACTAAAAAGTTATGTTTGATGCTTTCCTGATTTTATTAACCATGCTCTATACTTACAACAATTAAATATTTGCCCAAGTATTAAGAACTACCTTTAATGTGTCTTAAGGAAAGCAAAATCATTGAGCCTCCACCCACAGTGACTTCTTTGCAGACTTTATGGTGTGTTCACAGTTACAGAGATTCATTCCCCTTGGCTGGTCTATCATACTGGAAGGATTTGGCCTCCCAGTGTACAGGAAAGATTTGTTCCCCTTGGCTGGTCTATCATCCTGGTGGTCTCTGGGCCAGCATACACTCACACGACCCTGCGCTTGTTCTGGGGGTGACATTTAGTGTTATCACTGGACAGTCACTGAAGAATCAACTTGCAAGACAATTCTACAAGGCTTCCCCTGAGCTGCTGCAGCCAGCGTGTTGCAAAGTTCTAAAAATAGCTCTGGTCAGCCCGGGAATGCTGGAGAAGGGGCCCCAGTCCTGCCGTCCTGATCCAGGAGCTGTACTGCTAGTCTTCTGCTTTCAGTGTTCACAGATGTCAGCATCAGAAAACCCAGCACAGGCGAAGTGACTTTCCGATTGTGTCGCACACACTATTATAAAGCGGTGTTAGCCAGAGTCATTTCAGGCCGCAGCAACTACTCTTCAACTTTTCCTTCTGGGATCCCAGGCTAGCTTCAAGCTCATGAACTTACTGTGTACCCAAGGATAACCTTGAGGTTTTGAGCCTTCTGCTTCCGGCTCCCAAGTGTTAGGCTTGCAGCATGCACCACCCTGCCCAGGTTGTTCAGAGCTGTGGCTCAAACCCAGGGCTTTGAGCATGTTAGGCAAGCCCTCTACCAACTGAGCTACAACCCAGGCCTTGGAAGTCAGTTCAGGGCTGGAGAGATGGCTCAGCAGGTTACAAGCATTGGCTGCATTCCAGAGGACCTCGGGTTTGACTCCCAGCATCTACACGGTGGTTCCAACTATCTGTAACTGCGGTTGCTGGGGACCACACTGAAGCTCCCTTTTGACTTCTGGGACACCAGGCACACAGGTGTTGCATACACATAGACACAGGCAAAACACTCACGCATCAAATAAATAAACCCTCAAAAAATGTTTAAAAGAAAGTCAGTTCAAGCCAGGCAGTGGTGGCCCATGCCTTTAAACTTGGGAGGCAGAAGCAAGAGAATCTCTGAGTGCGAGGCCAGCCTGGTCTACAGAGGGAGTTCCAGGGCTACATAGAAAAACCCTATCTCAAAAAAAAAAAAAAAAAAAAAAAAAAAAAAAAAGCAAGTCAGTTCAGGATAGGGGCTAACTCCACAAAGAAGGGGAAAATGCACTCAATCCTGCAAATGCATTTTATTTTGATTGCTATTGGTATTGTTTAAATAGTATTTTATTTTAAATAGTATTTTATTGTTATTGGTATTGTTTAAATAGTATTTTATTTTAAATACTATTTTATTGCTATTCGTATTTTTAAATAGTATCTTATTGTTACTGGTATTTTTAAAAGATAGGATCTCACTATGTAGTTCAGGCTGGCCTCAAACTTGAGGCAATCCTGCCTCAGGCTCCTGAGAGTTTGCTAATTTATAGACATGAAGCAACACATCTTGATTCTTGCAAACACAGTTAAGAGCTTCTTGTCATTGCTTAGCATTCATCCACCAACTATTTTGTCTAAATTTTTGAATATTTGAAAAGTGATCAGAACCTAGTCAGAAAAAGAATATTCAACACACAGTACCCTTTACAGTCTTTTCCTGGGGTCTATGAGAACCCTTTCCTGAAAACCTCCCTTTCTGTTAGCTTGGGAAATCAGTTATATATGACTCATTTCAAAAAGATTTCCCAGCCAGTCATGGTGGCCCATGTCCTCAATCCCAGCACTCAGAAGGGAGAGACAGGCAGATCTATGCTAACTCAAGGCTGGCCTGGTCTACATAGTGAGTTCCCGGACAGCCAGAGCTACATAGTGAGACTCTGTCTCAAAAAACGAAACATCAAACAGGCTTCCTTTGTGCTGCTCTCCCCCTCAGCCAGACCTAGCTTTAATCACCTGGACATAGCCCAGTATAGAGGAGCACCCACCAAGCTCACCATCCTATTCTGACACACCCAATGGGAGAGCCCTGCTGGAAGCAGAGGTGGAGAGAGATGGATCCGCAGTCAAGAGCACCAGCTTCTCTTCCAGACCCCCATGATGGCTAACATCCTTCCAAAACTCCAGTTCCAGGGGATCTGATACCCCTTGAGCCTCCTAAGACACCAGTACACCCACACACATGAAATAATAGTGACAATAAGGTGATGGGGTCCCCATTCCCAAAACAAAAGCAAAGATCTGAGTCCTTGGCACCAGGCAGGAATGGAGGCCCAGCACCCACCTCCCACTCTAGCTGCTTCTGTAAAGCCCTTCACTCCCTGGTCGGGTCCCCTATACCTTGTGTAAGGACTTCCAGCTAACAACCAGAAGGGACAGTGAAGGTGGTGTTGCTCCACTCTACTGTCCCTAAGGTCCTTTACACCCAGGGCACACAGAGCTCACAGGGCACATGGGACACTCTGGGCACAAGGGACACACAGGACACACAGGGCACAAGGGGCACACGGGCACACAGGGCACCCAGGGCACACGGGGCACACAGGACACATAGGACACCCAGGGCACACAGAACACACAGGGCACACAAGACACATAGGACACACATGGCATACAAAACACACAGGGCACATGGGACACACAGGACACACGGGATACAAAGGACACACAGGGCACACGGGACACACAGGATGCATGGGACACACAGGGCACACAGGGCACACAGGACACATAGGACACACAGAACACACGGGGCACACGGGACACACAGGACACATGGGACACACAGAACACACAGGGCACATGGGGCATACAGGACACACGGGGCACACAGGGCACACGGTGCACACAGGACACACAGGGCACATAGGACACAGGACACACAGGACACACAGTGCTCCAGGCTCTGCTGGTCATCAGCAGGCCTGGGGAGAGACGCACCTGCCCCTTTAACATGAGACTTCTTTCCAGAGCTGTCCCCACTCCTAATGTTCTCTTACAGGCCTTGGGCTGACCAGGGAACTTCGTAGAAGAGCTGGATAATATCCTGGGGGGGTCACCCTACGTTCCAGGACCCCAGCCTCTCAGAACATGAGACCCTGACCTGAGAAAACACATCATCTGACCCTGGTGCTTCCTTTGAGCCTGTAGACACCATGGTCACTCTGGTTGGGGGTTAGGGAGAGATAGAAGCAGAAGCCCTGACCTTCTCTGTGCTTTCCTCTATACCCAATTAGCCCTCCCCAAGGTGCTCTCAGATCCCTGTGGGTCCCCTGTGCCTTCAGGACTTGATAGGATGCTGGGGGAGGATAATGACAATGGTTATTATGAATCTCACCTAAAGAGCGGGGAGGGGATGGCGGTGAGAGGAGGCTGCCGCCATCACTGGGTGTTGGGTCCTCTGTGGACTGAGCAATCGGTATTCCTGCTTCACCCCTGTGCAGACAATATTGCAGTGGGACCCGGCTCTTGTCTTCTTCCTCTGTGGGTTAGAGTGGTGAACTGTAACATCTGTGTTTACCAGGAGAGCACCAGAGTCTTGCTGAGGAAGCCAGGCTAGCTCAGGATGTCAAACAGCTGTCCTGTCCAGGCAGACAGGCATGTGTTCAGACTGGGAGCATGTGAGCTGCTGTGTCCGAAGGCCTGGGAAGGCTGCTGTCCTAGGCTTGGGGTTGCAGCAGGGACAACCAGTTGATGATTATCTCGCCCACTCCTGCTGTGACCTCTCCCCCCATAATCTAAACCTGTGACCTCCCAGGGAGGCCTTTGTGCCCAGCTGGCATTGAGGCCAATGCTAAGCAGTCTAAAAAGCCCTCCGGTCTTGTTGAAGAATAGCTCTAAGAGATGGATGAGTCCACAACCCAAAGCTGGGCATCAGACACTTCATCTAGGCTGAAAGTAGCTTCAAAATGGATTTTCACAGGCTCATGAATAGTTGCTAAGACTTGAAACAAAACGGGAAGATTGATGAAGTACCCAGAGAAGAGAGATGGAGGATGAAATTCTCTTATTGTTTAGCCAGTGCCAACATTTGTCACAAGTTCATTCCAGGGGCATCTACTGCAGAAGAGGATGTCAATAACAGGGTGGGAGAGACAGCCCTTCCTGTGGAATCTGTCTGTGCCCAGCCATCAAGGGCCTGTGTGTAGGAGCCAGCCAGCCAGGCAGTGGGCTTAGACTAGACTCAGCACACATGGCCTCACCAAGCCTGGCTGTTTGTCTGCACTGTTGAGTGTTTACTGCCAAAAGCAGTCAGCAATGCTGAGCCCCTATACGGTTCAAGTAACAGCCAGCTAGCTCCTCGGTGGGAAGCTGGCCCTTTTGGCTTCTTGTCACGGCAAGAGCATTAGTTGTTCCCATTGGATGGGGTGGTGTTTATTCTCTGTATAGATTTGTCTTCCCTGTCTGTGATGCTTCTGCCATTGTCAGCATTCACAGACTCATCCCTGCCTCGGGAGCCTTCATGGTGCTGCTCCAGGAGGTAAGCCATTAGGGAAGTGAAAGTAAGACAAATTCTCAAAGATGCTGTGTATAGATTGTTTCCTCATCGTGGCAAAACCCCTGACAGAAAGCAACTTGAAGGAGGGAAGCTTTGGACTAACAGTCCCGGAGGGGAGCTCTTCATGGCGGGGAAGGCATGACCGCAGGAGTCCGAGGATGCTCACATCTGCACGGGTTAGAAAACAGGTGGATTCTTGCGCTTCTTGGCCCTGTTTCATTCTGCCTGCTCCAGCCCCATGAAATGATACCACTCACTTTAGAGTGGGGCTTCTACTCAGCCCTCTCATGGACATGCCCAAATGTCTGCTCCACTAATGTCCGAGACGTTTCTTTTACAATCCAAATGAACTCTCTAAGCGCACTCAGCTTTAATCAAGCGACCTCATGTGATGTCGCTGTGTAATTAGGTAAGCCAAAAGAGCACCTTGGGCCCCACACTGTTCACAGAGCTAAAGGGTCAACCGATGACAGTAAATATAGTCAGCTGTGTCTGGGTCAAAGCTAACAAAAGCTAAATGTGAAATCGTACGTTCATTTAGCTGCCATCCTATCTCAAACATCCATCCTGAGCTGGGACCACACAGGTCAGTCTTTACCAGACTGCTGAGTTGAAGCACGGTGATAGAAGGCAGAATGAAGGGGCTGAGCACACTCATCTCAACCGAAACAGAAGCAGGTGCTGAAGGCCGGGCATGGCATCACATGCCTTTAACCTCAGGACTTGGCAAGCAGAGGCAGGTGGATCTCTGTAAGTCTGAGGCTAGCCTGGTGCACATAGAAGAGCCAGGGCTACATAGAGAAACCACGTCACAAAAACACAAACAAACATACAGAAGAAACGGCTTGAAAGATCACTCAACAGTTAAGAGTCCTTGCTGCTCCTTAGAGGATGAACATTTAGTTCCAAGCACCTGCATCGTTATGCCTGTAGCTCCAGCTCCAGTAAATCTAATGTCCTCTTCTGGTCTCCACACACATGACAGACTGCCTGCATGTGTGTGCACGCACACATGCACACGTATATGTGTGCGTGCGTGCACACACACGCATAAATCTTAAGAAAATTAGGAACCACTAGACAAAATTGAACACCATCTCATTGTAGTTTTGAGGTGAGTAGGCCTGTTTTTCGTCCCGCCTGGCTCGAATTACACGGAAACTGTATTCATTTAAACACTGCCTGGCCCATTATTTCTGGCCTCATATTGGCTAACTCTTACATCTTGATTAACCCATTTCCATTAAATCTGTGTAGCACCATGAGGCTGTAGCTTACTGGGAAAGATCCTAACCTACGTCCGTCTCAAGTCAGAGAATCATGGCGTCTGCCTGTCTCTGTTTTCTTCCTCCCGCAATTCTGTTCTGTCTTCCTCGCCTACCTATATTCTGACCTATCAGGCCAAGCAGTTTCTTTATTAATTAACCAATGAAAGCAACAAATAGATAGAAGACCCTCCTACACCACTTCCCCTTTTTCTGTTTAAACAAGAAGGAAGACTTTAACTTTAACATAGCAAAATTACATATAACAAAACAGTTATCAAGCAAGAATTACAGTTACAATATTTGTATCTATTTTATCTTTATCATAACAATGGAAAACTATAATCATCCATCCATTCTTCAGCTCCAACAAAGACTCCAGAAGGATATAATATTACTTAAGTAAACAAGAAGTAAGCAACTTCCAAAACTCTAGAAATGACGGAGACATCCTGCTGCCTGGACAGTCACCCAAAGTTTTTTTTGTACCGTTGGGGCATCCATCTTCAGCCTACAGGCCCATAGTATCCAGAGACATTCCCATGAAGCAGGAAAATTCAAAGGCAGTTCAGTCACTATCTACTGTGTCCTGCAGAATGTCCCACAGACTCTTTCATGAATCAAGAACCCTGAAAGACCATCTCACCTTTAGGCAAGTTCAGCAGTCCTCTCTCTGCAGGTTTTTTGTGTCCAGTTTATGCAACAGTCCAGGCAAGAGCAGTTTCTTGCCCAAATGGCTATCAAACTCCATAAGGAGCCTCTTCGATGCCCATCTTCCTCTTGAAGTAGATTGGTGCTGCCAGGAGCAGACGTGTCTCATCATGAAAAACCCTAAGTTATTAAAACATTTAAAATGCCATATTCTGTAGTCTTTGAAAGATATGAAGAATGCCTATTTGAATGAAATGTATCTCTATATATCTAGAAAATCTAACTAACATGATTATAAGATTGATTATTATTGATGATTACCCATTAACAACCTATATTTCCTAATTATACATTACATTTTTAAATGAATTATATCAAGATTAGAAATACATATAACAAAATTGACCTTAAAATCCATACCAATGCAAATTATTCATATCTATATCATATTCCCCTTTAAATGTAAGAGAACATTTATAAACAGTATCTAGAAATATGGACATAGTTATTTCTCTCCAATCTTCTTCCTACTGTATAGGGGCGCTGTTAATCAGGTCTTTTATGGTGTATCCTGTATGCTAGGTTCATCTCAGTTGGCAATTGAGCAAAGTAAGTTTTTGAGGGTGTTCAGAGCAACCTTTCAGGAGGGTGTGGTCTATTATACCATATTGGGATAGAAGCAATCCACAGGGTCTCATCCTCTGTGAAAACAAAAGAAGAACCTCTTTTCAAAAGCATCGTATCCTTAGACCCAAATTCTGAAGTCATAATGCCCTTATGATATCCACTCTTGTTTAGCTTGGCAGCCCATATAATGAAATGCCTCTGTACTTAGCTCCTTTATAGTCAAAAAATTTAAAGAAAACACAATAAAATACATAATCCAGACCCTCTGTGAATTTTCCATTTTTATGTGGCTTATTTTTATTTATTTCTTTTAATCTATAACTATCTGTACTCTGTCTCTTTAAAGACTTTACCTTTTTTAATGCATTAACTTTATTCTCTATATTCTTTTTCTTCTCTCTCTCAAATCTATGTACACTTATCCAATACTGTGACCCATTTAGAGGTCTTTTATGTCTGAATCCGTCCTATTGTGAATCTGTAATTCTTTACTGCCCAGGAGCACTTCTTAAAATGCTAAGTGCTTCTTAAAAACTTAACTTGCAGCCGGGCGGTGGTGGCGCACGCCTTTAATCCCAGCACTCGGGAGGCAGAGGCAGGCGGATCTCTGTGAGTTCGAGACCAGCCTGGTCTACAAGAGCTAGTTCCAGGACAGGCTCCAAAACCACAGAGAAACCCTGTCTCAAAAAACCAAAAAAAAAAAAAAAAAAAAAAAAAAAAAAAAAAAAAAAGAAAGAAAAAAAGAAAAAACTTAACTTGCACCATGTAAGGGTAGTACGGTACAGTACCACCTGTTTACTGCCAGTCTAAACCTTAACTGTGCTGTTATTATGATAATTATGATAGTTCCTGCCTGAGATCAGCACAGTTCAGCATGGTGGAACAGAGCCAGAGCACCTCCTGCCTCAACAATTTGGTGCCCATGAGCCAAGCACAGTTCCAGGCACATAACAAGTCCACATCGCCATCAAGCAAGCAAGCCTTTTACTCACAAAACCCCATCCAATTCTCTGTCTCCCTCAAGAGACAGAGGTCATGCTAGGAGCATAGCCCAGAAAGCTGGCGTTTTAAAACTGCATGGGTTTTTTTTTCCACCTCCAGGTAGGAGCCAGCCACACTCAGCACTTTAACTCTGAGAATGAGCTTTTTATTTGAGTTACATCCAAATCTGCCAGGCAGAGCACTGTACAGCCTGGAAACATCTCTGTGTATGGCGGTGGGAATCCGCCATGTTCTCCTGCTTGTGCACACCTAGTAGACCTGATCCTGCCGCAGGGAGCAGGGAGCCATTGGCATGGTCTCAGAGTCCTTCTTCCCAAACCTGAGTGGGCACACAACCATCCAGTCTCATAAAAGCCATTGAAATGCTTTAAGGCCAGAGTTTGCACTGGCGGCACAACCCAGGAAGCTGCATTTTAAAATGGTGCAGCTTTTTTTCTGCCACTATTGCTGAATCAGGAAATCTCTCTACAGCACGCCCTAGCAAACAGCAAAAAGCTGTGTTAAACTCTCTCTCTCTCTCTCCTTTTTAAGCCTGCACAGGTTTTACATGGATCCAGCTTACCACGTTGAGGTGCCAGTTGTAGTGATGAGACGAGCAAGCCTGCTTCTCGTCCCACCTGGCTCCCGCACAGCTAGCTTAGCCCCAGAATAATTACACGGAAACTGTATTCATTTAAACACTACCTGGCCCATTATTTCTAGCCTCATATTGGCTAACTCTCACATCTTGATTAACCCATTTCCATTAAATCTGTGTAGCACCATGAGGCTGTGGCTTACCAGGGAAGATTCTAACCTACGTCCGTCTAGGGTCGGAGAATCATGGTGTCTGCCTGTCTCTGCTTTCTTCCTCCCGCAATTCTGTTCTGTCTTCCTCACCTACCTATGTTCTGACCTATCAGGCCAAGCAGATTTCTTTATTAATTAACTAATGAAAGCAACAGATAGATAGAAGACCCTCCTACATCATTCATGATAAAAACGCTCAACAAATGGGGGCTATAAGGAAGCTACTTTGACATAACAAAGGCCATATATGAAAAGTTAATTGTGAGCACTTTACTCAGTGGGCATGTGACACACTGGAGGCAGAGCATGGTGGCACACTGGAGGCTGGGCATGGTGGCACACTGGAGGCAGAGCATGGTGGCACACTGGAGACTGGGCATGGTGGTGCACTGGAGGCAGGGCATGGTGGTGCACTGGAGACTGGGCATGGTGGTGCACTGGAGACTGGGCATGGTGGTGCACTGGAGGCAGGGCATGGTGGTGCACTGGAGACTGGGCATGGTGGTACACTGGAGACTGGGCATGGTGGTGCACTGGAGACTGGGCATGGTGGCGCACTGGAGGCTGGGCATGGTGGCACACTGGAGGCTGGGCATGGTGGTACACTGGAGACTGGGCATGGTGGTGCACTGGAGGCTGGGCATGGTGGTGCACTGGAAACTGGCCATGGTGGTGCACTGGAGTCTGGGCATGCTGGTTTACTGGAGACTGGCCATGGTGGCACCCTGGAGGCAGGGCATGGTGGTGCACTGGAGACTGGGCATGGTGGTGCACTGGAGGCAGGGCATGGTGGTGCACTGGAGGCTGGGCATGTTGGTGCACTGGAGACTGGACATTGTGGTGCACTGGAGACTGGGCATGGTGGCACACTGGAGGCTGGGCATGGTGGTACACTGGAGACTGGGCATGGTGGTACACTGGAGACTGGGCATGGTGGCACACTGGAGGCTGGGCATGGTGGTACACTGGAGACTGGCCATGGTGGTGCACTGGAGACTGGCCATGGTGGTGCACTGGAGTCTGGGCATGCTGGTTTACTGGAGACTGGCCATGGTGGCACCCTGGAGGCAGGACATGGC
Organism: Chionomys nivalis; assembly: GCF_950005125.1. NCBI lineage: Eukaryota > Metazoa > Chordata > Mammalia > Rodentia > Cricetidae > Chionomys > Chionomys nivalis. The sequence goes on along the minus strand of NC_080095.1, from coordinate 16,018,858 downwards.
GGTGCACTGGAGACTGGGCATGGTGATGCACTGGAGGCAGGGCATGGTGGTGCACTGGAGGCTGGGCATGTTGGTGCACTGGAGACTGGGCATGGTGGTGCACTGGAGACTGGGCATGGTGGCACCCTAGAGGCTGGGCATGGTGGTGCACTGGAGGCTGGGCATGCTGGTTTACTGGAGACTGACCATGGTGGCACCCTGGAGGCTGGGCATGGTGGTGCACTGGAGACTGGGCATGGTGATACACTGAAGACTGGGCAAGGTGGCACACTGGAGGCTGGGCATGGTGGTGCATACCTTTAATCCCAGAACATGGGAGGCCTGGTCTACATAGTATCTCAAAAAAAAAAAAAAAAAAAAAAAAAAAGATGAAAGGCCAGGCCTTCTTCAGCTGGCCTGAGGTAGCAGGGCTTAGTTTTCATGCTAGAGCTCACATTACCCTGGACAAAATGCATTTTTCATGTCTGCTTCAATAGACAAAGACTCCATGCAGCTGGCTCTTTGTTGTTTTGCAGCCCGCCCACCCCGCCTCCTCGCAAAACCTGGACTTCACTCTCATCCAAAGCTCACTTAGCCTCCTGGCTTGGGGAAGTGCTTTGGAGAAGGTGTGTTTAACCTCAGGCTTAACCTCCTCAGGTTTAACCTCCATCTCTGGTCAGGGAGTTGATTTCATGGAAAAGGAAGTGAAGTCCGTCCTCATGCCCATGGGATCCAGCAGTTCTACCTTTAATCCAACCCCCAGGAGCCGCTGGGTGGTGGAGGATTGAGCCAGCACCATCCACCCTTGCACTGAGCATCTGCAGATCCGCTTCTTCACATAACTGAATGAGCGTGATGCTTCCACAGAGAAACCAATTTTTCTTCAGTTGAACTTATTCTTGTTCTCTTCTATGGCGGAGAGAGAAGCTAGGTTCCACTGGACACTGCAGCCACTCCTGAGCTATGGTATCAATTTCTGGACCATATTAATCACTCCATACACCAAGGCGGTGCCAGCTGAATGAGTTGTGACCTGAAAACAAAACCCCAAGCTTTAGCCCGCATAATTCTATGAAATATTGGAAAGAGGCACACCAGAAGTATGGTTCCTGAAGCACGCAGGATCTCCCATGCAGTATCCTGTGGTCTGCAGCTCCATGAAACTCAGAGATAGCTTACCTGGTTCTCCCCACCTCCACCTCTACACAGTGGCTAAACTGGAGCTCCGGCCTCAGCAGTTCTCAGTCACACAGAAGGTTATGTCGGCTGCCAAGTCTGAGTTCAATCCCTGGTACTCTTATGGTGGAAAGAGAGAACCAACTCTTGTAAATTGTCCTCCAACCTCCACATGCGTACTCTGTCAGATACATATACGAATAAATGTTAAGACCGGGCGGTGGTGGCACACGCCTTTAATCCCAGCTCTCGGAGGCAGAAGCAGGCAGATTTCTGTGAGTTCGAGGCCAGCCTAGTCTACAGAGCGAGTGCCAGGACAGGCTCCAAAGCTACAGAGAAAACTTGTCTTGAAAAAAACAAATAAATGTTAAAAATTGGGGGAGGGGGGTGGCAGAGTTAATAGTGCTGGCTGCTTTTGCAGAGGATTCCCAGCCTCCACATGGTGGCTCACAGCCCTAGGTGATGGATGCCTCATTCTGGCCTCCAAGAGTAATGCACTTATTTAGAGAACAGACATCTGTACTCATAAAATAATCTTTAAAAATATTTTAATGAATAATTTTTAAAATGTAAAGGTCCTTAAGAAAGTTGGCATACCCAACCAATAGGACCTGTAGGAAACCGGGGGCATTGGTCCCTGACACACCAAAATAGAGAAGGGCTATTCTCAAAGACTTTTAGGGGTGTCTTTTCTCTAATGGGTGACCTCAAATCACAGAGTCCACGAAGGTTCTTGAAGAATCATCAGCAAGGAGGTAACCAGCGTGGACTAAAGGAAGGAGACATGTAGACTGAGCCTTCGGGCCGCCGGGGTTGTACAGAAGTGTGTGCGAGCCATACATGGGGAGGTCAGCAGGACGGCTTGGAGAGTCTGTCCCTTTGTGTGTCTTCTTGTTTCTCTCTTTCTTCACAGCAAAATAAAGCAAGCAACACCTTCAGCCTTCCGCTAGGAAACCTTGCCAGGCCATGGGCTGCAGTGGGCCCCTTTCAGCTTCCCACTGGGCGCAACAGAGCTAAACTATGCGTTATTCTGCAATTCTCAATATCAAATCATTCACTTCCTTCTGAGCCCTCTCCCAACCCGGCATTCTCAAAGTGCCTCTGTCTGGAGAGCTTTTACCTTTGGCTACCACACTCCTCAGAGTGCACGGTGTCTACATTTTCAGAGGTTTGCTACCAGCAACCCCTGATGGATCCCTCTGCACGCTGTGAATATGTTTCATTATCATTGATTAATAAAGAAGTTGATTTGACCAATGGCCAGGTGGAACAGAGACAGGTGGGAACTCCAAAGAGAGATACAGGGAGAAAAAGGGCAGAGTCAGGAAGATACCAGTAGCCACAGGGGAAGCAAGATGTGAGGTAACACTCACAAGCCTCGTGGCAAAAATATAGAATAACAGAAATGGGTTAAGTTGTAAGAGCTATTATTATTGTTAATAATAAGCCTGAGCTAATAGGCCAAACAATTTGTAATTAATATTAAGCCTCAGAGTTGTTATTCGGGGACTGGCGGGAAGGAGGGAAACCTTCAGTTACAACTCCATCTAGCCTCATAGCTATATTGGGTACCTACTGATGCAGGGGTAGCTAATGATACAAACATCAAAACAAAACTGTCTCGACCTCAGGGTTGGGAACAGCTAAGTGAGGATTCTCGGTGTTCTGGGGATTGGAAGCCTGGAGTACTGAGCTGGGTCTTATCTGATTGTGCCTCTGGGGGTGTCATCAGGACAGCATCATCTTCACAGTGACTGGAAAGGGCCCATTTTCAGTCCAGTCTGGGAGGCTGCTGCTGGCCGGAGACAACAGCTCCTCGCTGTGTCCACAGAGCCTGTCACAGCACGTGTGTGTTTTCAAGGGGACAAGCAGGGCACAGGTTGACCCTTTTGTGATGTGGTTTTGTTTTTTTTTTTTTTGGTTTTTTTTTTTTTGTTTGTTTTTTTTTTTGGTTTTTCGAGACAGGGTTTCTCTGTGGCTTTGGAGCCTGTCCTGGAACTAGCTCTGTAGACCAGGCTGGTCTCGAACTCACAGAGACCCGCCTGCCTCTGCCTCCCGAGTGCTGGGATTAAAGGCGTGCGCCACCATCGCCCGGCTTGTGATGTGGTTTTGAAAGTGGCATTCCGTCACTCAGGTCATTCTATGTTTCTGAAATAAAGAGCTCTAATAGGGCAGACAGCCTTGAGACCAAGGTGACCACAGGGAAAAAGTGCTGGGAAGAGGGTATCACTGGGTATCTCAGAGACTGCTGCCGTAAGATGACACAGTGCTACCATGAGGTGGTTACCAAGGCCAACTATGTGCACTGTCACACTGGAGAAGGAGTGGGTATTTCTCAGAAGAGGAGTGACGTCATTTTAAACCCCCAAAAGAATTCCCTACACCACTACAGCCCTAATCACACACAGAGAAGCTGCAGTGTGCTGGCCAGAAGCAGCTCTGCCTGGTCCCAGAGGGGAAGGAGCGCTCACTGCCTTCCTCTTTCCCACTTTCCACTCCTCCGACTGATGCCTGGCCACTTAGGGGACATACTGTTTAGTCGCACAGGGCAGAGCAACAGGGTCAAGCCCTGGGAAAGTCATTTCATCCCAGCCCAAGATGCCTGGCCTGGGAACTGCACCTACAAGAGCTAAGCACCCTGACGACCCCTTGCGAATTCACTTTGGAGTTGGTTAGTCGGTTAGTTCCCTGTCACCGAAGAGACAGAGGTCACTTATGCCTGACATACAGATGTTAGAAATATATGAAGGAAAATCCTGGGGTGTATCTTTAACTGTGTGTGTATAATCTTGTATATATGCCTTTAAGTGTGTGTGTGTGTGTGTGTGTGTGTGTGTCCTAGAAAGTTGCTTCTTCCGCACTCCTGAACACACTCCTGAGGGCGGAGGAGTTGGCCTTGCTCCTTCATTTGGTCCACCGGCCAGCCAGGAAGAGCCCTGGACTCTCAACTGGAAACTTGGATCTGGCTGGGGGTATCTGAGGTCATCCCAGAAGTCCAACAGCAGAAAAGGCTGGGAACGTTTTACTGGCTCAAGGCCTGATATTTGTAAGGACTGGGACGCGGGGATGTACAAGCAATCTTGAAGGCCTCAGCACAAGCCGATGGAGAGTTGGAAGGGGCCACCCAGCTTCTAGTCCTAGGGCCAGTCCCCCAGGCTGGGGACTGCGTTCTCTGCAGAGCCCCTGTTCAGTGCATGGAGAATCTTAGATTCCCTCTGCTCCAGGAGCAGGCTGGCTCTGGCCAGTGCTGAGGCCCAGAAAGCATTCCCATTGTTCCCCATACTCCTCCTCATCTCTGAAACGGGGGGGGGGGGGGGGGGGGGGGGGGGGGGGGGGGGGGGGGGGGGGGGGGGGGGGGGGGGGGGGGGGGGAGAAAGGGTGTGTGTGAGTGTGTGTGTGTCTGTGTGTGTGTGTGTCTGTGTGTCATGTGATGGGTTGCAAAGTGAGGTTCCTGAGCCAATGAGGTCTGGCAGGAGGGACAGCAAGGGTGTGTGTGTGTGTGTGTGTGTGTGTGTGTCTGTGTGTGTGTGTCTGTGTGTCATGTGATGGGTTGCAAAGTGAGGTTCCTGAGCCAATGAGGTCTGGCAGGAGGGACAGCAAGAGTGTGTGTGTCTGTGTGTGTGTGTGTGTGTGTCTTGTGTGTGTGTGTGATGGGTTGCAAAGTGAGGCTCCTGAGCCAACCTGTCTCTGGACGGGGAGGAAGAGTGAAGGCAGGACAGCCTAGCCAGCCGGCCCTCTCTAGCGAATCTGTAGCTGGGTTCTCAAACATGCTCTTTACATTAAAGGGAAGAACTCTAACCTTCTATTAAGTATCACATATCATATAAACAGAAGTGAACCGATCCTGTCACATCACTAGTCCACCTACTTCCCTTCCACAGGGTTAACTCTTTCATGTCACAGGAAGGCTACAGCTTGCTGGTTTGTTTTAGACGCGTATTCAAATGGGTGGGGCCCTAGATCTGAACCTAGGCTGCAGCTAGGGAGAACTCCTTCACCTGTGCAGACACACATTCCAGAGGGCAGATTTTAAATGCTCACCACTACTAAACTGATGTGTTAAAGAGCCCCTGTCACAGGAAAATGAAACAGAAAGACCCTCACATGGCCACCCACATCCAGCTATTCAGGTATGCAATCAAAAAAGTATGAATCTAGAAAACAAGAAAAAAAAAAACACATAAACAAGCCCTGGCTCCTGGCAGCACTTCCACAGAAATACACCAGGAGATGGGGTGCTGCTCCTTTCTCCTTGCAAACTTTTGTTTCCTGGAAAATAACTCAAAGACAAGGTACGTGAAAACTTTAGGAATTAGAGACTGGGGAGATGGCTCAATAAGGAAATCACTTGTTGTCCAAGCCTGAGGACCCGAGTTCAAATCCCAGCCTGTACTGTAATCTCGGTACTCCTTTAACAAGATGTGCCCAGGAGACAGAAGAATCCGAAAGTCAGAGAACAAAAAACAGACACCCTGTTTCAATCAAGGGGGAACTGGTTGTCCCCTTCCACACACGTGCCCACACACACATGTACCAGCATCACACACACACAATAAAAATAAAACGCTAAAAAATAAAGCTTTATGGATTATAGGTTTACACAGACGCTAGAAAGACACATGTTAAAAATTACCAACTTCTAATTTTATTTCCAATGCAGCGACGTAGAAACCAACTAAATGTCAATCACAAGGCAGGGCTGAGCTATCTTTGTGTGTGGGCACAGCTGTCCCCCATACAGTACCCCCTTTCAAACCAACCCGGCATAAGTCATAACTATATTTAGGAATTCATGTTGAGGAAAATCTTACTGTTGAATTCAAGGCTGTAAAAGGGAGAGTGCAAGCCCTCCTGCAGCTGAAGAAAACCTGTCTTTAGTGCAGACTCCCAGCCAATCCAAAGCTCTCAAGTTGCTATTTACAAAAATTAGACGGGGGTGTGGGGGGGAGTTCAGAAACAAGCTGATTGAAGAACAGGGTTGTAAATTCTCTTTACAGAAAAATGCAATTTTTGGTTTCTTCTTATAGCACAGTCGGAGGTCAACGGAGGGGGGTGTTGCAAAGTTTTTTGCCAAACATCGAAGAAAGACACGTAGGCAGATTGAAGCACCTTTTGGGATGAAATATAGAAGCAGCCACTTGTTTACGGTTCGGAAACTTTTTTGGAAACGGTTCTGAACCGGCCGACCACAACGCACTAGCCAATGAACCTCTCGGCCGGCCACATCTCCAGGGCGTTAGGGATGCGGGGAGCCTCCTGCACCGGCGGGGCCAGGGCCTCCATCTCGCGTACCACCTGCGTGAACACGCGGTCCACCATCATCTTGCTCTTGGCCGTGACCTCCAGGAAGGGGCACCGCCACTCTCGGGCCAGCGCGCGGCCCTGCGCCGTCAGTACTTGGCGCTCGGCGTCCAGGTCGGCCTTGGTGCCCACCAGCACCAGCGGGACGGCGCGCGAGCCCCGCAGCCGGCCCATGCGCTCGCGCAGCGGCCGCACGGCCTGGAACGAGGCCTCGCTGCACACGCTGTAGAGCACCACGAAGCCGTCGCTGTTCCTGATGTACAGGTCCTTGAGGGTGACCAGGTGCTCGGCGCCCACAGTGTCCACGATCTCCAGCAGCGCGGGAGTACGGTTCACCTCGATCACCTTGCTGAACAGCTCCTCCACCGACGGCTCGCAGCGCTCGGGGAAGCGGCCGCACGCGAACTGCGTGGCCAGCGCCGTCTTGCCCACCGCCACGCTGCCGAGCAGCACCACCCGGTAGCACTTGGCCGGGCGCAGCAGCAGACCCTCCATGGCCGGGACGAGGGGACTCCGGGAATGGCGCTGGGAGGCGGCGCGGGGAGGACGGGAGGGCGGGAGGGCGGGGCGCGAGGCCGAGGGCGCGCGCACGTCCCCGTGGCGCCCTAGAGGAGAGACCCACGCGCCGCCCCGCCGCCACCGAGGGTCACGGGTCTCGGTCCCGCGTGTTTCTTCGCCTCAGCCCCAGCCTCGCGACTCCGCTCTCCACCACCGCTCGCTCTCCCGGCTGCAGCCTGGCCCATCAGCCCCTCCTCCGGGCCTCATCTCTCCCGTGGATCCCCCAGAGCTTCCCAGCCCTGCTCGGTTTCCCTCCCACTCCCCGCCCGAAGACCAGCTGGGGCCCCTCAGTCAGCCCTAGGCTGGCTATCCCGACGGGGAGCCCCTTCGTTGACAGACCAAAAGGTAACCTGATCCCTTCCTGGCCAACCCAAGAAAGACACGGATTTCCGCAGCATTCCAGATGCAGACCTGCCCACTCAAGGTCGTGCTGCTCCCAACCGCTGGCCCCCCAGCCTGGGAGGACCCCGTGCTCAAGGGCAGATGAAGGAGAAGCCTGTCAGAGAGGTTCCCAATTCCCTCTTGGGCGTTGTGATAGCTCACTGTGGTCTCTTCTGCCTGAACTCTGCACTCTGTAAACCACACAGCCTCGCCCACTGAGCCACTGGTGAAGACTCCTCGCCTAGGCCTAAGACTGGAGGGACCCGGTAACTTGCCATCCAGACAAGTGTGTCACTCTGGGGAAATGAGAATTCGCCCAAGAGCAAGCAGAACCTGGGTAGCCCCAGGCAAAGACCATCTCCACCTTCTGAGACCCCTTGTACTCCTGACTACTCACTGGCTGCTGAGGAACAGCTCTGGCATTGTTTCCCTGAGTGAACTCCCTTCTGCCTCCTGCAACACAGCTGCCTTGGCTGCCTTGCGCTCTGGGGAAACCGAAGTGGTCCGCCAGAGGAACGTGCTTTTCTATACGCTGAGCGGGAACATCCTCCACATACAGAGATGTCCAAAAAGAGAGGTCTTACAAGGCTTTCTGGGGCAGCAAATAGGAAAAGTAGAAACTAACACGAAAAATAAGTAACTAAACATTCCCTGAGACATTCGCGCCCCGTCCAGGTTTGACAGCTTCCTGCAGATAACTTCTGAAGAAACGCAGAGCAATTTACAGTCTCAAATGTCACAAAACAGGCAAAGAATCCCCAGATGGCACAGTCACCCCAAATCTGTGATGCTGGCATTATCCGGCACAAAATAACGACAGTTTTTGCCTTAAGAAATAAAAAATGTAACAAGAATTTACAGGAGGCAAATTTGAGGAATAGTCTACCAGGAACACGGTAGAGTGAAAGCCAACTTCTTGTTCTAGTGTGTAAGCTGACAGGAATAATATCGTGATAGAAGAATACCTACCTGGGGCTCTTTGCCTCGGAGGGGTCTGGAATCTGGGGTTTAGGAGGCACGGAGCACATTTTCCAAGGAACCGACATTTGTGGGCTCACCACTATGGCCAAAGGAGCACCCAAAAAAGCTCCTAGACCAGTTCCCCAGTTTCCACCCTTGAGCATCAGAGCCACCATCTCCAGCTGCCCCATGACCACTGACCATGGTCCCAAGATCTAGCCTGCTGTTTCCAGCCACCCTCTCCCGCACCACTCAGCCGAATGTGTATAACTGCTCATGACCTTGGAGGTGCTTGAGTCTGTAGTGTGAAGGTTAACAGAAAGCAGGGGGACCCCATGTGCGCATCTATGGGGAAACTGCCATCCATGCTGGGGTGGCTTTAGGGTCACCCACACTCTAAGTAGCCCCTCACCTAGGCTCTGTAAATGAACCAAAGGAACCCATTGGTTCCCCAAGCTGAACGTTGGTGGAATCCTTTAGTTTGTTGTTAGTGCCCTGTAAGGAAGGGGTAGACGGCAGAGTTCCTGAAACCCAACTGTGGCTGAAGTGCATAAATAGACAAGCGAAAGGAACTTACAGTTGAGCTTCGCCTGATTCCCAAGAGAGGCCAAGCCCTTGAAGCTGCTAAGTGCAGGGCCCAGAGGGCTGTGTTGGAAGCGGCACTCCCCTTCATCCACACTTGGGCTTGCTGGGCTCCCGCCTTGCCTGACTGGAGAGGGGCTGGTTGCTCAGGGACAATCTATGAATAGAGAAGGTTGGGCGTCCCAGCCCCATGCTGAAGCTCAGGGTGGTCAGAGGGCTGGGGGCTGGGCCATGTCAGTGGCCACTGACTTATTAATCTATTAATGTGTAATAGGACATCCATAAACATCTTATCCGAAGGGGTTTGGAGAGCTTTTGGGCTGATGTAGGAAGGCAGATGGGACTGAATCCCCTGTACTAAGGTCCCTCCCAGGGCTAACCCTATGTACCTCCCCATCCATTCATCTGTCTCCTCTGTGATAAGCAGGTAACTGCATGGGGAGTGCAGCCCTGAGTCACATGAGCCTTGAGAGTGTATTTATGGATGTGTGGGAGCTCGGGTTTGTGAGGAGCCACCCCTGCATACTCCATTACAAGATGGCGCCTGCATTCGGCAGCACCAACTGAAATTTCCATCCCTTGTTCTCTGCCTCTCCCGTGGCGTCATATGGGCTGACGAGCTGCAACCAGTCAGAGCGTGACACGTCGGAGGCGAGGACTATTAACCTATAAAAGGATTGGGCTTTGGTCCTCTGGGGTCTCCGCTCTGTAAGCTTATGCTCTCCCTCTCAAGACGCATTAAAGCTTTCTGCAGAAGGATCCTGTGTGTGCCGCGTCGTTCTTGCTGGCGAGACGGTTGCGCGGGACAACTGGTGCCGAAATCCCGGGAACCTCAACATCGTCAGCACCATCGGAGATCCCTTGGATTCAAGGAGGATTCAGAACTGCAGGTGGATACGCTCAGAGAGGTATGTCCTTTCTGGATTTTGGCTTGGACCTCTCGCTGCCTTAGGAAGATAGTGTTGAAGCCATAGTGATTGTCCTGGGAGTGCTACTATGCTCTGCTTTCACCGTTATGATTGTTAGGTGCGTTAAGTCCGACGTAGATAAGCGGCAGCACTCTGTTGCGTGCCTCAGTCTCTTGTAGATAAAAGAGCCGTACGCGGAGTTTACTTTCATTTTCTTCACACTTGTAAGACGGACGTAGATAAGCCGCGGGTGTCTGCTTGTTATCATGGGCTCCTCTCAGTCTATCGTTACAGCGCTAGAAACGGTGTTAAAGCAACGAGACATAAAAGTTGCCAATCGGACACTTAAAAATTTTGTCAAAGAAATTGATCGGGTGGCTCCCTGGTATGTTTGCTCCGGGTCCTTGACTCTTGCCTCATGGAATAAATTAGGTAAAGATCTTGATAAAAAACTGGCAGAAGGGGAATTGAGACAGGGGACAAGGGCCATTTGGAAACTTATTAAGAACTGTTTAGAGGATGAAGCCTGTCGGGCTGTTGTAGCGGAGGGACGAAATGTCCTTGAAGAAGTCCAGGATAGCATGTCAGAAACTGAGCGTAGTGAGAGGTTGGGCGCGCGCAAGAAAAAACCAGTCCCAATTAAGGAAAATGGCCCCCCCGGTGCGTCTAATGACAAGGGGGTGTATGCATCGGACCCTAGAGGTCCCTTGCCTGTTGTAAGAAAGAAAGGAAGTACTAGTCTATACCCTTTACAAGAGCTTGAAGCTTTAATTGCCGATAGCTCCGATGATTCTAAAAGTTCAGAAGAAGAAGACTTAGACCCTGAGGAAGAAGCTGAACTAGAGGAGGAAGAAGCCAGATATGAGGAGGAGAGGTATCATCCTGATGATCACTTGCGGAGTAAGAGAGAGCCCCGAAAGCGGCAGCCTTATGCAGCCTCCCCGCAGGTAGTCCCTTCAGCGCCCCCTCCTTATGAAATGCGCCGGAAGTCCTTCTCCTTCCTCCCGGAGAAAGTAAAAAGAAAACTACACCTTGCTTATCCTGTTTTTGAAGGCGCAGAGGGAGGACGGGTGCATGCACCCATAGAGTATAATCAACTTAAAGAATTGGCAGAGTCGGTCAGAAAATATGGAGTAACAGCCAACTTTACTCTAGCACAATTGGACAGGCTGGCCATGGCTGCCATGACCCCAGCTGACTGGCAGACGGTGGCGAAAGCATCGCTTGTCAGCATGGGCCAATATTTGGAATGGAAAGCTCTCTGGCATGAAGCTGCACAGGAGCAAGCCAGGGCCAATGCTATGGCTCTGACTCCGGAACAGCAACAATGGACGTTTGACCTCCTGACAGGTCAAGGGCGTTTTGCAGCTAATCAAACAGATTATCACTGGGGTGCATATCGGCAAATCGCTGATATGGCCATTAGGGCCTGGAAGGCACTCTCCAAAAAGGGGGAAGTGAATAATCAGCTCACTAAGATTATTCAAGGGACCCAGGAGCCTTTTTCAGATTTTGTGGCGCGAATGACAGAGGCAGCAGGGCGCATCTTTGGTGATCCTGAAATAGCCGCGCCTCTTACTGAACAGCTTATCTTTGAGAACGCCACTCAGGAATGTCGCGCGGCCATAGCCCCAAGAAAGAATAAAGGACTACAAGATTGGCTCAGGATTTGTAGAGAACTTGGTGGTCCCCTTACTAATGTAGGATTGGCTGCTGCCATTTTACAGTCTCAAAAGCGCCCCCTTAAAGGGCCTGACAAAAGAGTTTGCTTTAAATGTGGAAAGCCAGGGCATTTAAAAAAGGATTGTAGAGCATCAGAAAGAGAAAGGGCTCCACCTACCCTCTGTACCCGCTGTGGTAAGGGCTACCACAAAGCTGAGCTATGTCGCTCAGTAAGGGATATAAAGGGCAGAGTTCTCCCTCCTATGGAGACATTTGTGAATAAGAATCCAAAAAACGGGGCAGTGGGCCCTCGATCCCAGGGCCCACAAAAATATGGGAACAGGTTTATCAAGGCAACAGACGAGGCTCCCCCGGAAACAGAACAAGAGTGGACTTGTGCGCCTCCTCCGACTTCTTACTAATGCCCCAGATGGGGGTGCAGCCTGTCCCTGTTCAGATGCCTACACCATTGCCACAAGGGAGCGTAGGTCTCCTTTTAGGCCGAGGATCGCTCACCCTGCAGGGACTAATTGTCCATCCTGGTATAATTGATAATCAACATGTCCCTGAGATTCAAGTATTATGTTCCAGTCCTAATGGGGTTTTTTCTATTAGTAAAGGAGATAGAATAGCTCAGCTGCTGCTCCTCCCAGGTGATGCTCATCAGAAAACAGAAGACAGACAGATGGGATCCTCAGGCCAGGATTCAGCTTACTTAGTTGTTAGCCTCCAGGATAGGCCAAAGTTGTCCCTCTGGGTTAATGGTAAGCGTTTTGAAGGCATTTTGGACACCGGAGCGGACAAAAGCATAATTTCCTCCCATTGGTGGCCCAAATCTTGGCCAACTACTGAAGCGTCACATTCTTTACAAGGACTGGGATATAATGCTCACCCAACTATCAGCTCCTCGGTCCTTATTTGGAGGACCATGGAAGGACAGGAGGGACGGTTCACCCCGTATGTACTAGCCTTGCCTGTTAACTTATGGGGACGGGATGTTATGCAAGCCATGGGACTTACTTTATCTAATGAATATTCACCACAAGCAATCAATATTATGAGAAAGATAGGGTACGAGGTGGGAAAAGGACTAGGGCGCCTAGGACAAGGGCGGACAGAACCTGTGGCGCCTGACCCCAACCAAGGAAGACAGGGCCTGGGTTTTTCCTAGGCGCCACTGGGGCAGCACGACCCATACCATGGAAAACAGAGACCCCGGTGTGGGTTCCCCAGTGGCCACTGACCTCTGAAAAATTGAAGGCGGTAACCAGCCTTATTTCTGAACAGCTAGCCTTGGGACACATTGAACCATCAACCTCCCCTTGGAATACCCCGATTTTTGTCATCAAAAAGAAGTCAGGAAAATGGCGCTTGCTACATGATCTAAGAGCCATTAATGAACAAATGCACCCCCTAGGGGCTGTGCAGCGGGGGCTCCCGGTGCTTTCCACCTTGCCCAAAGATTGGAACTTAATTATATTAGACATCAAAGATTGTTTTTTCTCCATCCCTTTGTATCCTCCTGATAGACCACGTTTTGCATTTACTGTCCCCTCCATTAATCATATGGAACCTGATAAGAGATTCCAATGGAAGGTATTGCCCCAGGGCATGGCAAATAGTCCGACTATGTGTCAATTGTATGTACAAGAGGCCCTAAGGCCAATAAGAGAACAATTTCCAATGCTAATAGTTATTCACTATATGGATGATGTGCTTATATGTCATAAAGATCAAAAACTTCTTCAAGAAGCCTATCCTTTATTACTTAAGACCTTACAGTTTTGGGGCCTCCAAATTGCTACCGAAAAGGTCCAAGTTGCTAATTCTGGGCATTTTTTAGGTTCCTTAATTTTTCCAGATAAGATTCTTCCACAAAAACTTAAAATTTACAGAAATGATTTATGTACTTTAAATGATTTTCAAAGGCTGTTAGGAGATATTAATTGGCTTCGCCCATTTTTAAAGATTCCCTCTGCTGACCTAAAGCCCTTATTTGATATTTTAGAGGGAGATGCCCACATTACCTCCCCCAGATCTTTAACCCCTGCAGCCGAAGCTGCCCTCCTTTTAGTGGAAAGGGCCATTGAAGGGGCACAATTATGCCGTATAGATTCATCCCAACCCTTTTCCCTATGCGTGTTCAAAACAAGGAAGTTGCCCACTGCAGTGCTTTGGCAAAATGGGCCGCTTTTATGGGTCCATCCACATGCTTCCCCTCATAAAATAATTGATTGGTACCCTGCAGCCATAGCTCAAATTGCCCTTAAAGGCTTGAAGGCAGCTGTTGGCCATTTTGGCAAGCACCCCATTTCCATTATAGTTCCTTATAACTCCCACCAAGTACAAACATTGGCTGCCACTTCTGATGATTGGGCCATTTTGGTTACCACCTTTTTAGGAAAGATTGATAATCATTATCCTAAACATCCTTTGATACGATTTGCTGCGGAACACCCTATAGTTTTTCCCCGAGTGACTTCACCCACCCCATTGAAGGATGGGCTGGTGGTGTATACAGATGGTTCAAAGGGCGGTCTTGGAGCCTACGTTGTAGGCTCCAGGGTGTTTTCACGATCCTATACAGAGACCTCCCCTCAAATAGTGGAGTGCCTGGTGGTGTTGGAAGTTTTTCAAAAATTTTTGGGCCCTCTCAATATTGTTTCTGATTCCTTTTATGTAGTCAATGCTGTTAACTTGCTTGAAACTGCCGGGATTATAAAATCCACAAGCAAAGTGGCACTTCTTTTTCAAAAATTACAGGATTGTCTACTGCATAGGAAAGCTCCTTTTTTTATCACTCACATTAGGGCCCATTCGGGCCTCCCTGGACCAATGAGCCTTGGCAATGATTTGGCAGACAAAGCCACGCGACTGGCTGCAGCCGCATTTGCTTCACCCTTACAAGCTGCCAAGGCTTTTCATAATAACTTCCACGTCACCTCTGAGACTTTACGCAGGCGCTTCTCTTTAACCAGAAAAGAAGCCCGTGATATTGTTACCCAATGTCACAATTGCTGTCAGTTTCTTCCTATTCGTCATACAGGTATCAACCCCAGAGGAATTTTACCGCTACAGGTGTGGCAAATGGATGTTACTCATGTCCCCTCATTTGGAAAGTTACAATACGTTCATGTGTCAATAGACACCTGTTCTGGTGTTCTCCATGCAACGCCACTTACAGGGGAAAAAACTTGCCATGTTATTCAACATTGCCTCGAGGCATGGAGTGCCTGGGGAAAGCCCAGATGCCTCAAGACTGATAATGGACCTGCTTATACTTCTCAAAAATTTAAACAATTTTGTGCACAGATGCAAGTCACACATGTTACAGGCTTGCCTTACAACCCTCAGGGACAAGGTATTATTGAGCGCGCACATCGTACGCTTAAATCTTATCTCATAAAACAAAAAGGGGGAATTGTACAGGACTTACCCCCAGTACCGAGGGTTGCTATTGCTGTAGCACTTTTTACTGTGAATTTTTTAAATTCGGATGAAAATGATCAAACCGCAGCACAGAGACATTGCTCGGACCCACAGCGGCCTAAGGAATTAGTAAAATGGAAAGATGTGCTGACTAATGAATGGAAAGGCCCGGATCCTATTTTAATAAGATCCAGGGGAGCTGTTTGTGTTTTTCCACAGGATGAAGAAAATCCCTTTTGGGTCCCTGAGAGACTCACCAGAACTGTCTTGGAGCAGGAAAATGAAACCGACCAGCAACATAAAGAAAAAGAACAGGGCGCTTCTTGTGATGCTGTTGATGATTAAGATTCTGGTAATTCAAGGGGAGCCACGTTGGGGAATAATGTCGACATTCCCATTGCCAATGCCGGTAATGTATAATGCACAAGTTTTCCCCCGATTTTTTGACACTAATAAAGAACTGGGACTTGCCTTTCTGCCCAAAGATGAACAAATTCAAGAACTTAAAGAAAACAGGACTATCTCCCTTAAAGGGAGCCTTTGCTTCCTGGTGAAAGAACAAAATAATAGTGATTCCTGTAACCAATCCTCAGCCTGGCTAAAAGAGGCTAGATGGGAATCTAACAGTAATATTGTAATCAATGCTACAGTCATCTATGGCAGATGGCACAATTGGGCTACGAACAAAAGCTCCCTGGCCTATGTGTTACTTCCATTCAGTATGAAAATTTTACCAGAGCAGCTAATTTGTCTATAAGTCTTTTGCAGTTCATTTTGCAGAACTGGACCGTTGAATTTGAACAGACGCTTCGCGAGTTGAGAGCCGCCATTGTCTAGATCAACTCTACCCGCCTTGATCTGTCCTTCATGGAGGGGCTGTCTTCCTAGATTTCCTCGACTGTTTCTTATTTCAAAGGATGGGTGGGGGTGGGGTTGTTTGGTGTGATTGTTTGCTGCAGAATGGTGTTTCTCCTCTGGCTGGTTTGCAGGCTCAGAACCCAAAACAAAAGAGACAAGGTGGTGATTGCACAGGCTCTTGTCGCCCTAGAACAGGGGGCCCCCCCTGACATCTGGCTAACTATGCTCAAGCAATAGGCTATTCGCTGGACAGCTCTTGCACACCCGGAACTTAGGTTCATTGCACAGGGTAGAGTGTCTGGCCTTTCATCCCAAGAGGGGTGTTGAGCGAAGCGCATCGCACAGAGAGTTGCTGCTATAACACCCTCTCTGAGAGACATGTTGTACTGCATAAGGGTTGCCTGCCTTAATCTCCCTTTCCCAGAAAAACGGCAGAGGACAGGTCGAGAGCATCTCGGGTCTCGATAAACCTAGGGATGACTTTCGTACAAGTCCTGTATGTTTGCTTGTGGGAAGTATGACCACTGTCTCTACCCTCAATAATCTGGGAAGCCTATTTGCCTTAATATATTAGAAAGGGGGAGATGTGAGGAGCCACCCCTGCATACTCCATTACAAGATGGCGCCTGCATTCGGCAGCACCAACTGAAATTTCCATCCCTTGTTCTCTGCCTCTCCCGTGGCGTCATATGGGCTGACGAGCTGCAACCAGTCAGAGCGTGACACGTCGGAGGCGAGGACTATTAACCTATAAAAGGATTGGGCTTTGGTCCTCTGGGGTCTCCGCTCTGTAAGCTTATGCTCTCCCTCTCAAGACGCATTAAAGCTTTCTGCAGAAGGATCCTGTGTGTGCCGCGTCGTTCTTGCTGGCGAGACGGTTGCGCGGGACACGGGTTGACCGCTGGTTCTGAACTGGAGGCGATGCTGTGGGACTGGGTCCTGTTTGTGAACTCAGCAATCTCAGTGCCCAGTGTCAGAATTAAATAACAGCTCCTGCCTCATCGGTGTGTGGGAAGTTGGTGTGGAAACACCCACGCTTGCTGTCAGGAATGGTGTGAGCAGCATTTTTTTTTTTAACAGGTTTTGCGGTCGCTTGAGTGAACTGAAGAGAAAACATGTCCCTTGAAGTTATGGGTGATACTGGGGCCGGTTTCCGTCAGTAACTGCCTCATACTGTAGGAGGAAGGGAAGACCCTTCCTGCAGCAGGAAGGCTTTCATGTGGCCATAGAATGTCTTGAATTGGCAGGTGTCTGGCTTAAGGGTTTGTTGTTTGTGGGTCTTTGAAAACCACTGATAAAAGCCAACCAACCTCGGTCACTCTTACTGCTATTGCTGCAGTGCTCATTTTTTACTTATTACTGATGGAACTGGGACCCCCACTGTAAAGACACAGTCTTCACCCTGCAAACCCACCTTAATCCACCTGGCACACCAACTGCACCTGTGTAGAAGACCAAGGCTCACCCTCAGAGCCTTCCCTCAACACCAACAAAGTAGACTTCACAGTGCAGCAGAGGCACCCGGCAGGCTGTTCCTGGAACCCTGCACTGCCCTTCTGCTCTCTAGAGGGCCTGGTCCTTCTGATCTGGGTTCCCTGAATCCACAGCATGGAGCCTGTGCTGGGTGCAAGTCCTTGGTGTTTAGAAGCAGGCTTGGGGACCAGGAATGGGGACTCGGGACAAGTCAGGGGATGACACAGAGAATCTCGTGCCAGCATGCATGCTGAGTTGGGCACTAGAGTAAAATGTACCTTAAAACTGTCCACTGTAGGGGCTGGAGAGATGGCTCAGAGGTTAAGAGCACTGACTGCTCTTCCAGAGGTCCTGAGTTCAATTCCCAGCAACCACATGATGGCTCACAACCATCTGTAATGAGATCTGGCGCCCTCTTCTGGTGTATAGGAAGCAGAATGTTGTACACATAATAAATAAATAAATTTAAAAAAAACTGTCCACTGTACACTCAGAAAAGGAGCACACTCACCTACAGCATCCACGTACAGTCTACTCATGAAAGGAGCTGCAGAATGTCTGGACAGTGGCTGTGGAGAAACTGGACTGGAGCACCCAGTCACACCTGCACAGCTGGCTCCTAAAGGGCCCAAGAGTGTACACAGTACATAAGTGGATAAAATGGCAGAGTCAGTGTTTGTGGTTTGAAAATGCCCCATCGTTGGGGGTATGCGGAAACCTGTAGACAGTGACGAGTGCTGTGATGGCCAATCTCATTTGTCAGTTTGTTGAGACTTAGAAGCTCCTTGGAGCCGGGCAGTGATGGTGCACACCTTTAATCCCAGCACTCAAGAGGCAGAGGCAGGTGGATCTTTGTGAGTTTGAGGTTAGCTTTGTCTACAGAGCTAGTTCCGGGACAGGCTCCAAAGCTACAGAGAAACCGTATCTCGAAAACCAAAACAAAAGAAAGAAAGAAAGAAAGAAAGAAAGAAAGAAAGAAAGAAAGAAAGAAAGAAAGAAAAGAAGGAGGAAAAAGAAGCAGCAGCTCCTGGCAGCTCCTGGGCCTCTAGGCATGGTTGCAAGGACTGAACTTCTGGAGTGTATAGAAGGAGACAGTGACACCTCTCTCTGCTTCCTGACTGAGAAAGTGATGTGACCAGCTGCCCTAGGCGCCTGCTGCTGTGACTTCCCCAACACGACTGACTACAATGCTCAGAAACTGTGAGTCAATAAGCCTGTTGTCCCCTATGGTGTATTGTCAGGACACTTCACAGTAACTATAGTGGTAATTTATTTATCTTTAATAAATAAAGCTTGCCTGAAGTTCAGAGTGTGGAGCTAAACCACTAGAGGCCAGGGAGTGGTGGCCACTCCTTTAATCCCAGAACTCAAGGCCACCCTGGGCTACAGATTGAATAAGTCTAAAAGGAGAAATAGAACTCATACAAAGGTGATCCCAGCACTCAGGAGTCACATGCCTTTAATCCCAGGACTAGGGAGGTGGAGACAGGAGTGATGTGGCTGGGTGGAGAGAGGTTTGTAAGGCAGGAGGAGACAGGAGTTCATTGCAGTTTGAGGTTTGATGGAGACAGACGCAGTCTGAGGACAGGACCGCCCCTTCGGTCTGAGCATTGGTAGAGGTAAGAACTCTCGAGTATCTGACCTTCTGCTTCTCTGATCTTCAGCATTGACCCCTATAGGTGTGTGATGCCAGGCCTGGTGCACGTTTGTGAATTCTCAACCGTTTTAAGTTTGTTCTTGCCTGCAACGTGCAGAAAACTGTCTCACAGAGCCCTTCTGTGCGGAGAGGTTGGCCGTCTGGATGGGAGCCCAAGTGAGGCCAGTTCATGGCGGGCAAGTGAAGTCCCGAGTGAAGGCAACATGCCACAGGAATGCCAGCTTCTGAACTGGGCCAGGCCTGCAAGCCATCAACATATGACGCGGGGTTGCAGCTAGGCAGCCACTACCAACGAGACACACATTTTGTACCCACAGATGTAAAAAGAGTGAGGCCCTGAACTCAAATCCCCAGTATCCGTAAGGACTGAGCGTGGTTGTGCATGTCTGGGACCCCAGTGCTGAGGGCACAGACAGCTGAATGCTGGGAAAGGCCAGTCGCCCAGCCTAACTGAAGAGCTTCAGTGAGAGCCCGTGCTTCAAGGCAGCAGGGTAGAGAGTGATAAAGCAGGACCCGGGTGTGTCGGGGACCAGCTTCGACAAAAACACCACTTACCGGGGTAGGAGCACGGGATTAGAAAAGTTAGTAAATAGCACGAAGACGCGAGTGAAAATAAGAAAACAATAAACAGAGGCAGCACCAGGAGGGAGTTCCAGTGAGTACTGAAATTGCCCTCGTTTAATTTCCAATTTCTTAAAATATCCCAATCCCAAAAGGTAGGTGTTAACTTGGGAGCGTCACCCCTGTCTCTGGCATCCATCCCAGCCCACCCTGGCCTGAGAGTTGCATTGGTCTGGACTCTAAATCCCAGCATGACCCCTCTCCGGGGGAGGTCGGGACCACTCCCACAGGGTATTTAAGTGGGCTCCCAGAGGAGGAACATGTGGTCCCGGGGGTTACATGTGCTCCCCTGTTTTCCATCTCCCCTGCCATGCTCTCGGCCACCGGAGAGTGCTGCATTTATTAAAACATGGGCATTTTAATTCGGTTTGATTTGACCTAATTGGATTTCTTTGTGCTGGCGGAGTGGCTCGTCTTAGAGTTTTTTCCTAATAGTAGGAGTAAAATTTGTTTTAAAACTGCAGTAACATGATACAAAGAAAGGAATAGACCAGTTGAACATTGCAGGCTACCAGGCTACATTCTTAGTTGTTACTAGAATAAGAGAAGTCACACTCACAACCTGGACCGAAACATTCTGTAGGCAAACCACTCCCTGAGTGGTGTCTATTGTTATCTCCTTCTCCCTGGAGAACTTAGTTGGATCCTTAGACTTTTGTTTGAGATAGAAACATGTCTACTTCTCTATTCCTGAAATACAAGATCTAGATGTTAGCCACACCTGTAGACAATAACTTGAGAGAGCAGAATTCTCTGGTGCGAATCTAGGTGGGACCTTTGAGGTCGAATCAGACTATAGCCTTGAAGGAATAGAAGTAAGTTCCAACTCTCTGACCTTTGGTCAAGGTGGAACTAGGCTCACATTTTTGGGTCTCCACACTGGTGTCTTCATGTATTCCATGCGCAGACAGATGCAGCAATGGACGGTAAGGACACAGCACAAGAACTGCCTTTGTCACAAATGACATCGGTGGCTGGAGTGGACTGTGGCAGGAGCCTCCCTCTTTCCAAGTCCCGTATTTTGACTATCTGCCCAGTGTAATGTGGTCTCCTCCTTGACACTCAGGGAAGTCTGTGTGCTTTGTGCATATACTAGCGACAAACATCCCACCACATTCCAGGGGTGCCTTTTCCTGACTCCCTGGTTCATTAGGTGTGGCTGTGCTAGGAGGCCTGGACCCCCCCTGGAAACTTTGGCCTAATGCCAAGGAACCTCTCTGCTCTCCAGACCTCTCCCTGCAGCGGGAGCCTAGGAATGAGCAGCCACCTCAATGGCATCTGAGGCCAACCATGTTCGCCTCTGGGATGCACACACAGGCCACTCTACTAAACATGGGAAAAACCGCAGCACCACTGAGGAGTCTGACAACAGGCGTGCCAGGGTGGACAGCTGTGGGTATCACCTGCAGAACAAGTGAAGAACACTGCCCTCCAGTCAATAGCGTAACCTAGCTCACTTGAACGCCATCCTGAACCTGAAGAAGGAACAGGAGAGTGTGTGATGGGGTGTGGGGGAGGACAGAGCTGCTAAGCAGATCCATGGAAGTGACTCCTCATGTTCCTGCTGTCTACAGGAAAGGGAGTAATTTAAAAGAAAATACCTGAATCTGGGCCAACAAGATGCCTCAGCAAGTGAAGACACTTGCCACCAAGCCTGACAGAGTTCAATCTGGAAATCTACCTGGCAGAAAGTGAGAACCGACTGCCACAAATTATCCTTTTACCCAAATTTGAGTACAATGGCACATGCACACTCACATGCGTGTGCACACGCGCGTGCACACACATGGTTTTTAAAAATATAATATCTTATTAACCCAATATAACTGACACAGTCCAGGAGCACAGATTCCAAAGAAGGAATTTTAACAACTTTTGCAGTCAGGGTAAAGGTGCCTGTCCATCAGCATAGTCAGGGAATGCGTTGAGACCCAGAGGGGATATGGTGGTGCACCCGTTCAGTCCCTGAAGATGGAATTGAAACAGATGGATCTCTGTGAGTTCAAGGACAGCCTGGACAGCCTGGTCTGCATCGTAAGCTCCAGGTCAGCTTCAGCTATGTAGTGAGACCCCGTCTCAGAGGAGGGGAGTTAAGCAGGCTGGGAGATTCAGAATTCTTCCAATCTTCCAATGGAGACAGCATCCCCTGCTTACCAAGAAGCCTAGGCAGTTAGGGTCTGCTGTGTCAAAGCAAGGGGGTTAAACGGAACATACACCCCAGAAAGTCTAGCCATCATCCGGACATTAGGTCAGATGCCAGGTTTGTTTCCCAAAGGCTAAGGAAGCCTTGGGCATCTTGAGACCTCGCATAGATAGACTGGTGTTTACATTGCCTGTGGGAGGGTGAAACTGCCCTCGCCACACTTGCTAGAAGGAATCCTGCAGCAGCAATTTCTTGAGGGATGTCTACTCTCCCCCAACCAAACAACCATCCACCAGGCGTAAGTGCCTCTCTAGCTGGACACTGTCCCTCAGCCCTGGAACATCCAGGCTGCAGCAGTTTGTCAAAGGTCCAGGAACAAGAGTCATCTATCCTTGCTGACCCTGGAGTCCCACAGGGACTAGGCAGAAGAGAGACATCCTCCTGGGACTTGCCCCGCCTTAGCGACATCCCAAGCCTTAAGCACAGCCCCGCTAAGCCTACATCAAATGGCCTCCCTCCTTTTCCCAGTCCATTCCCTTTAGTTTTCCTAACAGTGGATTTAACATGATTCTATGCAGAGGCCAGGACAAAGTCCCGGCATCTGATCTCCAGGGTTGGGAGAAACAGTTACTCAGAATCCTAGGGATAAGAGGGAGGCACGGGGTCTGTAGGGGCCTGGTTTTGTTTTTGGTTTTGTGTGTGTGTGTGTGTTTTAACACTTTGATTTTATTTTGCATGAGTTTTAAATTGGGTGCTTTCTAACTTTTTATTAAAAGATGTGTGCCAATTGGTGGTGGCACACAGCCAGGTGGTGGTAGAACACACCTTTAATTCCAGTTCTCAGGAGGCAGAGGCAGGTGGATCTCTGTAAGTTCGAGGCCAGCCTGGTCTACACAGCTAGTTCCAGGACAGGCTCCAAAGTTACAGAGAAACCCTGTCTTGAAAAACAAACAAAACAAAACAAAAAGATGTGGGTATGAACTAGGCAGTGGTGGCTCAGCCTTCATTCCCAGCACTCAAGAGGCAGAGACAGGTGGATCTCTATGAGTTTGAGGCCAGTCTGGTCTACAGAGCTAGTTCCAGGGCAGCTAGGGCTGTTACACAGAAAAACCCTGTCTCAAAAAAAAAAAAAAAAAAAAGAGAGAGATGGGGGCATGAGTATTTATCTATATGTGTGTATATACATGTGTGCATATATACATGTATACGTGTGTGTGAATATGTGTGTGTATATACACGTGTGTAGGATGGTGCACATCTATGGAGGTCAAAGGTGTCCTGTTCTACCACACTATGCCTTATTTCCTTGAGAGACGGTCTCAAGGAATCTAGAGCTAGCATGGTGTCCAGAAAATCCTAACATTTCTGTTTGTGTGTGCATGCATGCGTACATGAAGCATGATTAATAAAAACTCAGAGACAGATATTGGGGTTCAACCTGAAGACCAGAAAAGCAAAGCAGCCAGCCTCTGGCTCTTACCTCAACCTCAGTCTGAAGATGGTGATCCTGCCTCTAGGAAACCTCAGAATGATACTGAGAGCTGTCTCCTCCCGTTTTATAATCCTCTCTAGTTCTGGGATTAAGGGTGTACACCACTACCACCTGGTCTCTATGGCAAACTAGTGTGGCTACTGGTATTAAAGGTGTGTGTCATTGCTGCCTGGTCTGTAAGGCTGGTCAGTGTGGCTGTTTTACTTTTCTTATCTTCAGGCAAGTTTTATTAAAACACAAATGAAATGCCACTGTATGTCCCCCTTTTGTCCAAAATAAAAAAGGTTATAACTAATATAAGAAAACTATATGCAATAAGTACAATAACTATATACAATATATACAGGCAATAAATACATCAACAATGTCTAGTCCATTTGCATTTGACAAATTTAGAGAAAATACTCCATTTCTATCCTATCTTGGTGAGTCCAAAGTCTTGTACCTAAATTACTTTCTATCATAACTTGCTTTCTGTGTCTGGTAAACAAGGAAAACTATAACAATCTAGTCTTCGACTCCCTCAGAGACCCAAGAAAGAAATAATATTAACTGAGTAAGCAGGAAGTGTAAACAAGCAACTTCCAAAAAATGTGAGAAATTATAGAAACAGATGGCTGCCTGGACAGTCACCCAAAGTTCCTCTGCAACATTGGGGCATCCGTCTTCAGCCTACAGGCCTAGCATATCTGACAAACTTTTCTGTGAAACAGGATATTCTGAAGGGCTGTCCCTCCTTGTCTTGACAATGTTTGGCAATCATGTTTTTTGTGCCTGCTGTCCAATTAGGACAGCACACTGTCAGCAGTAAAACAGACATTTTCTTGCCCAGTGGCTTACTTTTGCCACAAAGAAAAAAACTCCATGTGGAGTTTCTTCGATGCCCATTATCTTCTCTGAAGTAGATTGATTCTGGCAGGAGCAGATATGTCTCATTATCACAAAAAAAAGCGCCTATGTTATTAAAACATCTTAAATGTCATATTCTGTAGATAACTGAAATGTTTGAAGATGACCTGTCTAAATTAAATATATCTTTATTTTATGTTGAAAACATACCTAATGTGACTAAAGTTAGATTATAATTGGTGACTAATTACTAACCTGCATTTTCTAATTATCCTAAACAGTTGGTAATAATAATTTTCAAGTATTAGAGATTTACATTATATTTTTAAATGAATGTATGAGTACAATACCTTGAAAAAGATTAGAAATGTATGTACAGTATGTTTTAGCAAAATTAATTTCTAATTTGTATCATATACAAAATTTGCATACAATATACAAAAGTCCAATCCAATGTAAAACATTTAAAACTAGTAGTTGTTTTTTAAAAGTAGATTAAATAATCTACCTTTTTATTTTATCATATCTTTATCCTCCCTTTTTCTTTTCAGAGTAGATTCAATAATCTACCCTTTTATCCTATCATATCTATAATATCTATAATCCATTGAATGACCTAAAACCACCTACCCCACCTCTTGGAATGTGGACATTGTATTCTTTTTTTTTTTTTTTTTACTTTTTTTTTTTTTTTTTTTTTTTTTTTTTGGTTTTTCGAGACAGAGTTTCTCTGTGGTTTTGGAGCCTGTCCTGGAACTAGCTCTTGTAGACCAGGCTGGTCTCGAACTCACAGAGATCCGCCTGCCTCTGCCTCCCAAGTGCTGGGATTAAAGGCGTGCGCCACCACCGCCCGGCTGACATTGTATTCTTAAATTTATTTCATGCTGTCTGGAGGCAATGTTCTGCCTCCATGTATGCCTGTATGCAAGAAGAGGGCACTAGATCTCATTACAGATGGTTGTGAGCCACCATGTGGTTGCTGGGATTTGAACTCAGGACCTTTGGAAAAACAGCCAGGGCTCTTAACCTCTGAGCCATCTTTCCAGCCCTGGCAATGGTATCTTTAGGTGATCCTGAAAGAAAATTTTGGGTTAATTGTCAAGCACTGGGAGAGGCAGCTGTATCTTTTGTTGTCCGGTCTCTGCATCATGGAAAAGTACAGGATTTGTCTCAAGTCCTGGCTAGAGCAGTCTGTGAGTCTGGATCATCTCAGCTAGCCACCTCATGTTCTGAGCAGTTTGTAGTCCAAAGCCAATCTTTAAGTGGTGCCATCAGCTGAATGGCATCATATGATCCAGGTGGAATCCTTGTTGTGGGGCCCCATCTTCTTCCTGGAGACTTCAAAGATTACTATAGGAAAATTTATCATTCACTGTGGAAAACTTAAACATTATTTATATCAAAATGGAAAGTTTGAATTTCAATAGACATGTATCCAAAGAAAGGAACTATAGAAATGAAAATAGGTATGGGGAGAAGTAGAATTTTTGAAAACAGAGTTTTGTTAATAACCTTAGTTCGAAAATTTTTATTTTTCTTCTGTCCCACACCAGGTGGCTCTCCTGATATGAGACAGAAACTCTGAGCTTTTAACAACATGCTTAGATTAGAGAAGGATAGAACACAGCCCAACTCCAAAGCCAGCTTTGATTTTTAAGTCAGTGAGAAATGCCATTATATTGAGAAGTAAGGAGATATGTATGTTTAGGTATTGAGATTTTACCCTGCAAAGAATATTGGTATCATAAATCAGATTTTTATTTACTTAGTGATTCTTTATGGATAGTTATCTTTTATTCTTTAGGCATCTATTGACTTTTTAAAGATGGGTATTTTCTATTTTACTGCAAAGATGAGAATAGAATCTTGCCCCAACCCTTGTGAGGTTTCCTTATAGTTTGTAGGATTGTCACCTCAGTGGATAAACTGTCATTTCTTTCTCAAGAGATTTCTCCTTTTCAAACCAAATCTTGATTAATTTTGATGGCATCCATAGCTTCTCTTCTCTTGTGGAAACAAGAGCGAAACCCCTTCTCCATCACAACACATCTCCTGCTTTCCATTCTGAGGTCAACACATCCTTGAAGTACAATGGCTGATTTAACTCATAAGTTTTTTTTTCTATTGTCTAATGTCTCTCTGTAGCTGTTGTTCCTTTCTCATTAGCATTTAGAAAATTCAAAGTTAATAAAGCACTATGCAATCTATTTCCGGGGGTCTTTATTATCCTTGTTTGTTTAACATATTCTTCATAGTTCAATTTGATCTAGCTGTAACTGTCTGGCCTGTAGGATTGTGGGGTATACTTGTAATATGTTTTATATTATAATTAGCAAAAAAATTTTTCATTTTCTCAGAGACATATGCTGGGCCATTATCTACCTTTATTTGTGCAGATATACCCATGACGGCCATAATTTCTAGTAAATGTGCAATTACTGAATCAGCCTTTTCAGACTCAAAGCAGTTACCCATTGAAAGCCTGAATAGGTATCAATGGTGTGGTATACTGTTGGAGGAGGGCCTGCTTGTTCCTCCCAGCCACTTGGCTAGCTTAGACCCAAAATAATCACACAGAAACTATATTATTTAAAACACTGCTTGGCCCATTAGCTCTAGCTTCTTATTGGCTAACTCTTACCTTTTAATTTAACCCATCTTCATTAATCTGTGCATCACCATGAGGTTATGGCCTACCAGCAAAGTTTCAGCATATCTATCTCTGGCAGTGGCTCCATGGCATCTCTCTAAACTCTGCCTTCTTCCTCCCATGCCAGTTCTTTATTCATCAACCAATAAAAGCAACACCTAGACAGAAGGACCTCCCACACCAGTATACATATTTTAGTTTTTCAAGTTCTACAAAATGGAACACATGCATCTGCCAAATTTCATTCCTTTAAGTGCCCTTTGGGTTACTTCCTACAGGTAGTGGTGTTTGGTTGTATAAAGAACAAGTAGAACATCTCTTTATAATCTCTTGGCTTGTTGCCATGTAATAGAAAAGTCCTTTTACAAACCTTTGCTATTCACATTTTTATGAAATTCTGAGGCCTTTATCATATTTCAAATCAATAATCAATTGGTTTTTGCATTACCCTGTGCTAGAGGACCTGGCAGACCCATATGGGATCATATGTGTGTTGTGTATATAGGATAATGCCTGTTCCTGATTATATCTTGTGACTGAACAAGTAATAAAGTCAATTTTGTATCATCTCGTATAAAGTCATTGGTTTTAATATGCAAAATAACTCTTTCTGCATGTTGTGAACTGGTAACTATGTACTAAGATTCTTTAAAATCCCTTATGATTTTAAATGAGAATAGCATATAATCTGTATTTTGGACAGAATCTTAAGGGCTTTGTTTCACTTTACTTAAGTGTTCTGCTTTGTAACCCACCTTTCCTGATTTATTTGCATCTGTATAGTAGGGGATCAGTTACTGGTGTGACATGTACAATGCAAGGGAGGATCCAATTAGTTCTCTATATAAGTTAAATTCTCTCACTTTGGAGTAGTTGTTGTTAATCTCTCCTCCAAAAAATTACTATAAGCTCCTTGCCAGGGTTCATTTTCTTCCCATAATTTGTTGATTTCATCATTAGTAAAAGGTACTATAATTTCTGCTGGGTCTATTCCTGCTAATTAATGAAGTCTCAATTTTCCATCTATAACTAATTGAGAGATATTTTCCACATAAGATTTTTAATTTTTTACTCAGCTTATGTGGTAAAAAGATCCACTCTAAGATAATATCTTCCTTCTTCATTAAAATTCCTGTAGGGGAATGTTTAAAGAGTAATATGACCAGAATGCAGTTAAGATTTGAACCCACACCTCCACATGTGCCTCCTGTAATTTCTCTTCAATCAAAGTCAATTCTCTATCAGCTTCAGCTAATAATCCTATGGGACTATCTAAGTTCTTATTATCATCTAAGGTTCTGTTTAAATTAATCAGTTGATAAGGCTTTATCCCAGGGGCTGGAGAGATAGCTTAGAGGTTAAGAACACTGACTGTTCTTCCCAAGGTCCTGAGTTCAATTCCTAGCAACCACATGGTGGTTCACAACCATCTGTAGTGAGATCAGAGGCCCTCTTCTGGTATGCAGGTGTACATGCAGACAGAGCACTCATATACACAAAATAATTAAATAAATCTTTTTAAAAAGATAAGGCTTTATCCCAATAGTGGGCTGTAGATTGGAAATGACTCATTAAGAGTCTGCATTTGATCTCTCCTAATTTGCACGTTTTGTAATCTAATTTTTGTAAGTCATTTTATAGCCTAAATAATTAATAAAATCTCTTGGTATTTTTTTTCAGGAGCAATTTGTAATCCCCTACAAGGCAAAATTTTCTTTACTTCTTCAAACATTCTAAAATATCTACATTTGAATCATATAGCAAAATGTTGTCCATGTAATGGTAAACTATAGATTTAGAAAATTGCTTATGTATAATTTCCAATGGCTGACTTACAAAATATTAGCACAGGGTGGGGCTAGTTACCATTCCTGTGGGAGAATCTTCCATTGATATCTTTTAGCAGTCTGGGGATTATTTTAAGTAGGTACTGTGAAGGCAAATTTTTCTCTGTCTTTTTCTCATAGTGAAGAACTGTTCTTTTAAACAATAGCTATAAGAGGCCATCCTTTAGGTAATAGAGAAGGCAAAAAAATGCCAGACTGTAGAGAGCCTATTGGCTGAACCACCTTATTAACAGCTCTTAGATCTGTTACCTTTCTCCATTTTCCAGATTTCTCTTTAACATCAAATACAGGAGAATTTCAAGAGCTGTTTGATTCTTCAATAGCTGCTCCTGTACTAGCTTTTCTAAAGCCTGCAGCTTCTCTTTTGGTAAAGACCATGCTTAACCCTTATAGGTTTCTTTGTTAACCATTTTAAAGATAGGGTAGCTGGTACTTCTGAGTGTTTGCCATTTATTGTTCTGTGTTTTTGTACAACCAGCATGGTCAATGTCTGCTTTTTATAATACCTTATAATATCCTTTCCAGAAAGATGAGTTGGCTTATAGTCTGTTTCTGAGACTGTAGGAATGTTTATCTGGGTATTCTATTGTTTTAACAGATTACAATCCTATAGATTCACAGCCATGCTAGCTGTGTATGGTCTTAGCCTCCCTCTCTGTCTTTCTGGCCCTATGCATTCAACCCATCTCGTGCTTTGTTTTACCTGAGATAAGGTTCCAATTCCTAAGAATTGAACATCTGCCTCCTAAAGAGGCCAATTTGGAAGCCATGATTCTGGAGAAATAGTAGTCACATCTGCACCTGTGACTAATAATCCTTCCATTATTAGGTTATTTATGCATACTCTCAGCTTTGGTGTTTGATCATTTATAGAAGGTTGCCAAAATAAATGATTTCTATTTTCTGTTGGAATTTTCAATACATCCTCTGTGGTTATTCTATTATTCACAGCATAACAGACATGGGATTTTCTAATTTTCCTGGGAAGGCATGTCCCCCACAGTGACTGGGAATGACTGGGCCATGTTTGACCTAAGGACCTCAAGGAGTTCTCGATGATGTCAGGTTACCTTGTTTGTCTTTTTGCTCTGTACTCATTGGTCCAGTGTTGGCTTTTGCCACATCTTCTTCATAACCCAGAAGGTTGGGATCTTCTATTTGGGTGACTCCCAGAAGAAATGTTATTTCTAGAAATTTTCTGTCTACAATCCCTTCTCAGATGATCTATTCTACCACAATTAAAGTATTTGACATTTTTATATCTCTTCATACCTTTGGAAATCATGTCTCCTACCCAAACCTCAGTGTTATAGTCAAAGGACTCAGTATTGGCTGTGTGTAGGATCCATTCGTCCATTGTTGCTGATCTTACCTTTAAGGACCCAAGTATCTTTTTGCATTCTAAATTAGCATTTTCAAAAGCAAGAGACTTGATGAGTACTTACTTGTCTAGCACTGGATCCACTACCACTATTTGTACAGATTTAGTTAATCTTTGCAAAAAGTCACTAAGGATTAAGGACTCTCTTGGGTCTTGTATAACCTTAGTATATGATCCAATTATTTTTCCCAGTTCTTGAATCTTGTCCCAAGCACTCGAGACTGCTATGCAGTACAGGAACAATATGTGTCCGTTGTACGTAGCTGGACTGTCCAGATCAGCATAAGGCCCCCACTAAGAATTTGGTCTTGGGAGGCCTCAAAACCTCTGACTCTACCTTGATGTTCAAGGGCCTTAGCTTCCTCTCTCCACTAACTCTTCCACTGAAGGTGTCGACCATGGCATAGTACAGTTGAGAGACTAGTTGAAGCCAGTCATGTGAAGTGATCTTATTTCTTGAAGCCCATGTCTTTCATAACCACCTCACATGTGGTGAATACATGCCATAATATACTACTGCCTCCTTGACATCTTTTAGATCTTTCTTTTTTTTAAAAAATATTTATTATGTATACAATATTCTGTCTGTGTGTATGACCACAGGCCAGAAGAGGGCACCAGACCCCATTACAGATGGTTGTGAGCCACCATGTGGTGGCTGGGAATTGGACTCAGGACCTTTGGAAGAGCAGGCAGTGCTCTTAACCTCTGAGCCATCTCTCCAGCCCCCTTTTAGATCTTTCATACATATAGGTTCCCATTTACATTCTGTATATTCTTTGGGTATGTAATATTTGCTGGCTTTTCTGAAGTAGTAACAGGATAAGAGTTAAAACTCTTGCTAAGTCATCTGTGACTCCGACAGGTACTGGTGATGTTAAGTCTTTACTATTATCTTTTGTCTGTACCTCATCTCCTTGCTTATCAGTTATTACAAATTATTCAGTAGTTTCACATCTTTTTATCACTGTCTTTTGTGGAGTCTGAATTTCTTGATCTGTGAATATTTCTAATGATTTCATCAAATTAATCACTCTCTGGTTCTCATCATGTACATATGATTCCAATTTTTTAATTTTTTCCATTAATGATATCTCCTCATCCTCAGAGATTATTTGGATGATGTAGATAGCCTTCCAGGATTGATGTTTTATCTGCTAACTTGTCAGAACTTTTTAACAGATTTTGATTGTCAATTTCAACAGTGTGAATCCTTTCAGGTAATCTCTCAGTACCATTCTATAAGGTTTCATAACCCATTGACATGGAGTGAGTTTTGCCTGTCAAATTATGGTTATCATTTTTAATGGTATGAACCTAGCAAACCATTTCTTTAAAGATATAATAATTATCAAACCGATAGCAGCTATGGCTAAGAATGTATACATTCCAGGTAGGTCATATATCTCTCTTAGAATTCCATCCATAATAGAAACAAAAAGGTTATTAAATTCCTGGATGGGGTATTATCTGCCATTATCTTAGGAGGGGTTTACAAATTGCAAAAAAAAATTATAGTTAGTAGATAACATCTCTGTTAAAATCTTGGTTTAGTTGAAACTTTTGAGGTGTAATATTGATGTAGGGAAAAAAAACTGTTCGTTTTCTAAGCAGAACTCAAAACCAAATGGAACGGAATTTTGTTAAAGAGACATCTCTCAGAGCAGCCACGCAGCAGTTGTACACGAGTCTCGGGAGTCAGGGTAAGCTACTGTGGTCATGTGGGAGCTGCACGTATGTGGGGGCTGGGGCGAGACCACAGGAGCCCAGGAAGCTGAGGGGACACTGGAAGCCATGTAGGAGCCTGTGGGGTGGCAGCAAGGACAGATGCAACAGGGGAGGAAGTTAAACCAGGGCAGCTGGGAGTTGGGAGCGCTAGTGCTTCTCCAGAACCCAAGTAGCTAGGTTTGAGTTCCAATTCCCACATCTGGAGTTCCAATCCCAGCTCTGGCCTGGCTGGTGGCTAAAAAGCCTCAGGCAAACAGCTTTTCTGTGAATTTGTAACATTGGGTGCCAAATTAAGCATGACAGATATTGGGGTTCAATCTGAAGACCTGAAAAGCAAAGCAGCCAGCCACTGGCTCTTACCTCTACCTCAGTCCAACAATGGCGATCCTGCCTCTAGGAAACCTCATAATGAGACAGAGTCTGAGAGCTGTCTCCTCCCATTTTATAATCCTCTCTAGTTCTGGGATTAAGGACGTGCACCACTATCGTCTGGTTTCTATGACAAACTAGTGTGGCTACTGGGATTATAGGTGTATGTCTTTGCTGCCTAATCTGTAAGGCTGGACAATGTGGATGTTTTACTTTTCTGATCTTCAGGCAAGCTTTTTATTAAAATATAAATGAAATGCCACTACATGTGTGTATGTGCACGCGTGCGCGTGCGCGTGTGTGTGCACACACGTGCGTGTGTGTGCATCATATGCCTGCCTGATGCTTAAGGAGATGAAATCTTCTGGAACTGCAATTATAGATGGTTGCCATGTGGGTCCTGGTAACTGAACCCGGGCCCTCTGAAAGAGCAGCCAGTGCTCTTAACCCAAGTGAGCCATCTCTCCAGTCCCACTGATCCATTGTTTTTATGAACATCAACAAAGGAAGTTGCAAAATCAGTAGAACCCCTGTCAATCTCAACCTCCTGCTGCTGCTTTGGCCATATTCATGTGAATATATGCAGAGACAGAAGCCTTAAAGTGCACAGTTTCCTTGACTTTAGTACATTGTCAAAGTTGAACCATTTGTCAATATCATTAGTATAGAAAGGCGGCAACACCTAAACCAGTGGGGTCATTCTGACATGCTGGGGTCTACTCCCTGTGCAGTCTGTTGCTTGATGTGGTCTCCAGGGTCCCCTTGATGGTTCACAGCAGTGCTGTCTGAATACTACAGTCACATGGGGCTGGAGGGAGAAGGGCCTAACTGGAGAACTCGGAGGTATGTACCCTGTGCTGAAACTTACTTGTATTTTTTTTTAGATAGGATTTCACTTTACAAAGTCCTGGGTGGCCTGAAACTCACTATGTAGAACAGATTGGCTTTGAACTCACTATGTAGAACAGATTGCCTCTGCCTCCCTAGTACTGGGGTTAGAGACATGGACCACTACACCTGGTTACCTGGGCTGTTTAAAACATGCCTTGCTATATTACACAGACTTGCCACAAACATACTACGTAGTCCAGGCTGTCTTCAAACTGCCTCAGAGTCAGGTATGGAGGGGCATGCCTTTAATCCTGCACTCAGGAGGCAAAGGTAGGTGAATCTTTGAATTCAAGGCTAGCGTGATATGCAGAGGGAGTTTCTGAACAGTCTGTGTCAAAAAACAAACAAAACCTGCCTTGGCTTCTTCAACGCTGGGATTATAAATGGGCTCCACCAAACCTGGCTGGGCTCTGCTTTCTATTTGTCTATTGAGACAATGATCCCTTGCTATATATGGCCCTGACTGGTCTGAAACTCCCTGTGTAGACCAGGCTGGCTGGCCTTGAACCTGTGGCAGTTCTCCTGCCTCACCTTCCCACATGCTGGAGTACAGACATGTACTATTTGGCTCAACTCCTTTCTACACCAGGTTTCAACAGCTAATGAGATTTGGCCATAGAAACAGAACACCATGATGCAGACAGTTGAGTCTAGCTGCGTCTTCTGGGACTGTGGGGCTAGAACTGGATCAGACCACTGGAAGCATTTGCAGTGCTGTTAAATGGTTTTAAATTGCTTATTCAAACAGCAGGATCTATGGCCTGAGTTAAAAGGACAACTCCGTGAAAGACATCCTAGCAGTTATTTTTATCACTGTTACCAAATGGCATGATAGAAAAGAATGTTTATTTTAGATCACGGATTGAGGAATTTCAGTCCACCACTGTGGGGTAGGCATGGTGGAGCTCATGGCACCTAAGGGTGGCAGAGGCTCTGAGCATTTCGTCAGAGCAGGAAGTATGGGGCCAGAGACTTCAACGCTCTGGTCACCCAATTCTGCCAGCCAGGCTCACAAAAGCTCAACATCAAGAGGAAACTGTTCTAATAAGTCACAGCATCCATGACGGTTCCCCTAACAGCCACTACATGCAATAGAGTGTGTCCCCAACACCCATGCCTTGAGAGGGTGACCTGTAGAAGTCTGTGGGCTGAGTGATCCACTCCAAGCAAGTTACAGTGATGACCTGTGACACATTATGGTCTACGGTGAACCCTTTTAGAAATACTCATAAGAAAGTGAATATAACTTAGCTTTGGGGCAAAACACAAGAAGGAAGGTGAAACTTTTCATTCAAGACTTCTCTTGACTTTTGAACTCTGCCACGTGAATTACTTTCCCTTCAGTACCAATATGGTGTACTGCAAAAGACTACATCATTTAGGTTTCTTTGAGGGAGGGAAGGAAGGAAGGAAGGAAGGAAGGAAGGAAGGAAGGAAGGAAGGAAGGAAGGAAGGAAGGAAGGAAGGAAGGAAAGGAAGGAACCTAGGTGTGGTGGCACATCATAATCCCAGCACTCAGGAGGTAGAGGCAGGAGGTCAGGAGTTCAAGGTCATCCTCAGCTATACAGAAAATTTGAAGCTAGCCTGGACTATATGAGACCCTGTCTCAAAAAAAAAAAAATAAATACGGGCTGGAGAGATGGTTCAGTGGTTAAGAGCATTGGCTACTCTTCCAAGGATTCTGAATTCAATTCCAGCAACCACATGCTGACTCCCAGCCATCTATAATGGGATCTGATGCCCTCTTCTGGCATATAGGTGCACATGAAGACAGAGCACTCATACATAAAATAAATGAATAAAATTTAAATTAAAAAAAACCTGAATGCTCATTTGTATGGCTTATTTAAGCACATTGAGTTCTGCTTGGTCTTCCTCCACACTCTTTCCTTTTGTGAAGGATGCTCTTGTAGTGATATTTTGTTTATGTTTTAACAAATAAAGCTTGCCTGAAGATCAGAGTGCAGAGCTAAGCCACTAGAGACCAGGGAATGGTGGCACACATCTTTAATCCCAGTACTCAGGAGAAAGAGGCAGAGGGATCTCTGTTTAAGGCCATCCTGTGCTACACAAGATTGAATCTGTCTACAAGAGAAACAGCTCGCACAAAGGTGATCCCTACACTTGGAATCACAATGCCATTAATCCCAGCACTAGGGAGGTGGAGACAGGAGTGATGTGGCTGGGCAGAGAGAGGGATAAAAAGTGGAAGGAAACAGGAGCTCAGGGCAGTCTGAGGTTTGGTGGAGACAGACACAGTTGGGAGATGTAGTCTGAGGACAGGATCGCCCCTTTGGGCTGAGCACTGGTAGGGGTAAAAGAACTCTCTAGTGGCTGGCCTTCTGCTTCTCTGATCTTCAACAGTAACCTCTATATCTGACTCAGGGTTTTTGTTATTAATAACAATTAGAATTTGTGCTGCACACTCTCCCCATGAACCCTCATACCCAGGAACTTCTCCATGCCTGACTTTCACAAAGTGCCACCGGAGCTGCTTTGCCGGGCCTCAGCGGACACCATCCCTTCTCTACAGGACATTCCTGCTTCCCCACATGGGATGAAGGGAAGCCTTCCCCTTTACGCTCACACTCTGGAACAGTGAGAGGCTTTGGTGTGCTCAGACTTGGTAGAAGTTCTCAGAGGCAGGTAACAGATGCAGCCTTGTAGAAGATGCTTTATTGGTAGGAGGAAGAGTTAACAGAGTCTCCACTTTGTGGGGCTACCTCCTGTCTCCATCGCCACCCAGAACTCACATGGCAACCACCGTGGCCACCAGACAGTCCTCCAGGACCCAGAGGACCCGTGCTTCCCAACAAAGTTCAGTGTAGTCATCTCGGTGGCAGGGTGAGGCAGACCTGTGACTCCCAACCCGGTTACCTGGACAGTCACAACAAGGCCTGGTACCCTGCCGTAATTAATAGTGGCATGGGGGCTGGAGAGATGGCTCAGCAGTTAAGAACACTTGTTGCTCTAGCAGAGGATGCAGGTTTGGTTCTTGGCATCCAACAGGAATCAGATGCCCTCTTCTGACCTCCGTGGGCACCAAGCATGTGTAAACTACACAGACATACATGCAGACAAAACACAGAAGATAATCTTAAAACCTAAAAAAGAAAGTAGTGTCCTTCCCCGTAGTCTCCATCTGGACCACAAATCACGGGTCACTCCAAGTCAGATCAATATAGCACACTCTAGTTGCAGTGGGTGTAGGGAGGAGAGCACCCAGAATATTCTTTTTGCAAAGGCCGCCCCCTAAGCCTCACCACGGGTTGCATCGCTGGGGGTCAAAATCAACCAAAGCTCCCATTCCATCAAGCAACTATCCAAACTAACACTTGCTGGGCCCCAGAGTCAGCGTCCCCCACTTTGCACTCCATTTCACAAGAATGCAACATCAAATTCACCGGAGGAACTACCCTGGTGGAATTCATCCCCTGTTCCCACACTCCAGCCCAGAAGGGCTTCTTTATGGCTACCCACAGAATCGGGTGATAAAGGACTTGTCTCCTTTGAGAGAATCGCAGCGAAGCGCCCTCTCCAGGCTGCGTGCCCTTCGGCAGGGTTAGCTACAATCCAAACACTCCAGAGATCGCAGCCAGGTCTCGCCACCTAGTGGTCATAGGTTGAGGTGTCTGTGTTTGACTCACTGTCTACCTAGTTAGGACATTGCTCAGGAGAAACTCAGAAAGCAGGGCTTGGAAGGGAGGAAGAAAGACAGGACATTTTCTAAAAATAGGACAGTGACCATTAAAAGGCTCATAATTCTTTACAGAAAGAATTTGTGGAAAGGAACAAAGACGGGGGAGTAGCAGTTCTTGGCATTCCTGAGCACTGTGACCCGTCAGGTACATGATGCTGTGGTCTCAGAGGTACCCTCGGCCAACTAGGACAGTGGTGTCTGACTGTTTACTCCAACACTTAGCAAGATACACATTTATCCTGTGATTCAATACACACTCACAAATGTGAGACCCCCACACCAGTGGGCCCTCTGCAGGTTTTTAAGTGTGTATTCTGCCTAACGACTATAGTTTTACTCCATTAAAAAATACCTCCTGAGCAGGGCTGTGGGGATGCACACCTTTAATCCCAGCACCGGGGAGACAGAGACAGGCAGAGCTCTGTGAGTGCGAGGCCAGCCTGGTCTATAAAGAGTTCCAGGACAGCCTGGGCTACACAGAGACACCCTGTCTCAAACAACCAAACAAGAACTTGCTGCTCACAGCCCTGTAAACCCAACATCACAGCCCTAGTCCAAGAACACCATCTTAGACGGCTGTACCATGAGCATTCCCCTCACTGGGGAGTCAGAACAGTAAGACTACCCAGATCCACCCCGGAGTCACACTCACCCCTGCTTAGGCCCTCTCTCCATCACTCCACACCAACAGCATGGCCAAGCTGGGTGGGACATTCAGGAGTGACTTTTGTGCACATACATAAGTATCTACTTAGCTTTTAAATGTCTATACGTGTCACATTAAAGTTCTGGTTTTCTTGAGACAAGGTTTCTCTTTGTAGCCCTGGCTATTCTAGAACTTCACTCTGTAGACCAGGCTGGACCTCTAACTCACAGAGAGTCACCTGCCTCTACTTCCCAAGGGCTGGGATTGAAGGCGTGGACCACCACTGCCTGGCTGACACAGTCAAGTTTTACGTGTAGTGTTTCCTCAAGCATTTGAAGTTACATTTTAAAAACTCATGAAGGCCATGAGTGGTGAGTCCCAGCACTGAGAGGCAGAAACAGGAAGACCTCTGAGTTGGAGGCCAGCCTGGTATAGTGAGTTCCAGGACAGCCAGGGCTGTGTAGGGAGACCCTGTCTCAAAAACACAATTTATAAAGAGGCTCAGAGAGGTAGATCAGCATTTAGGAGCACTTGCTGAACAATCATGAGGACAAGAGTTCAGATCCCAGCACCCACATGATAAGTTAGGTGTCCCCCTTCATGCCAGTGACCCCAGCTATGACGAGTGGAGGCAGGAGGATTGATGGGGCTTGATGACATCCAGTCTATCAAAGAAAACCCAAACCCCAAGTTTAGGGAGAGACTTTGCACAAGAATAAGTTAAGGTGCTCGAGGAGGACACCGAACTTCTCTTGTAGACGCTGTGAGAATACACTCAGCCTCCCACACGCGTGTGAACACGCCACACACACACACGACTAATTTATGCAGATGAGGTAGTACAAACACAAGTGCTCAGAAGCTGAGGTAGGAGGATTTCATGTTTTGAGCTCCTGTCTTAAAAAAAAAACACACTTTGGGCTGGAGAGATGGCTCAGCGGTTAAGAACACTGACTGTTCTTTCAGAGGTCCTGAGTTCAGTTCCCAGCAACCACATGGTGGCTCACAACCATCTGTAAGGAGATTTGGTGCCCTCTTCTGGGGTGCAGGTATGCACACAGGCAGAACACTGTATACATAATAAATAAATAAATAAATCTTTAAAAAAAAACTACACTTTTTATTCTGTTTATAAGTTCAATTGATTTTAATAGTTTAAAGGGGTCCAGTCTCATTCACCAGCTGGTCTAAATAAAACTTTTAAATTTTTCTGTATGTGCATCTGCTTTAAACACAATTGAACAGCTGACAAAACATTTCCTAATGTATAGGGTAGGTCTCTTTGTAAGATTTATTTTAACCAGGTGGGAGGCAGAGGCAGGGAGGTCTCTGAGTTTGAGGCCAGCCTGGTCTACAGAGTGAGTACCAGAACAGTCAGGCTACAAGGAAAAATCCTATCTCGAAAAACAAACAAACAAAAATATTTATTGTTGTGGCTGGGGAGTTGGCTCAGTGGTTAAGATCACTCATTGGCTGCTCTTCTATAGGACCTGGGTTCAATTCCCAGCACCTACACAGTGGTTCACATCATCTGTAGCTCCAGTCCTAAGGAACCCCCACCCTCTTCTGACCTATGTGGGCACTTGCCTGCACATGGTATACAAACACACATGCAGTAAAAACACTCATACACATAAAAATGAGAGGAAAATAAATTTTTAAGGTTTATTTCTATTATTTTAATACATGTATGTTGGAGAGGGTATGTGCACATGAGTGCAGGTACCCACAGAGGCATCTGGAGCTGGAGTTATGGATGGTTGCATACCAGATCAGTGCTCAGTATCAAACTCAGGTCTTCTGAAAGAACAGTAGATGCTCTTAACTTCTGAGACACCTCTCTAGGCCCAGGATAGGCAT
The DNA here is from genome assembly GCF_950005125.1 of Chionomys nivalis. Classification (NCBI taxonomy): domain Eukaryota; kingdom Metazoa; phylum Chordata; class Mammalia; order Rodentia; family Cricetidae; genus Chionomys; species Chionomys nivalis. Next base: position 15,979,757 of record NC_080095.1, on the reverse strand, counting down.
TAAGTCCTAAAACACTGGGCAAATTCTCCTGTCTCCCTCAAATCACAAACCATGAGACCCAATTAAAATCAGCATTTTACTTCCACATTCTGGGAGTGGGGCTAATGTCTACAGGAGGCCAAGGTTTCATTCCAGTGGTGTTGGTCTCTTGTCAGTCACAGCCCCAGCTGACCAGAAACCACAGATTCTTAATTCAAATATATCGCAAGAACAGCCCAATAGGGTCTTTAGGTATTCAGACTTCCCTCTGAAACTCCATGAGCCCGCACCTGCACTGCTCTCAGCATGCTTACCTTTCAGGCCTCCACAGAACCGCCGAGGCAGGATGGTCACAGGCATATCCCAGCTAATGTGTGTATGTGTGTGTGTGTGGGGGGGGGGTGATACCAGTTCTATTCTAGTTTCCTTCTGTGATAAACAACAGAAGGGGAGGGGAAGGGCTTGTTTCATCTTACATCTTACTGACCATCACAAAGGTAATCAGGGCATAAACTTGAAATATCCACACAGAAACTGTATTAATTGCAATATTGTCTGGCCAATAGCTTAAGCGTATTTCTAGCTAGCTTTTATATCTTAAATTAACACATTTCTACTAATCTGTGTATCACCACAAGGTTGTGGCCTACAGACAAAGTTTCAGCAGGCTCCGGCTGAGGCATCTATCTCCTGCAGGTGGCTACGTGGCTTCTCCCTGACTCTGCCTACTTTTTCCCAGCATTCAGTTTAATTTTCCCACCTGGTTCTATTCTGTTAAGCCTACTCTCTATATATCTCTTTCAGCCTGGCTTTTTTCGTTAAGCCATTGGCTGAAAGCAATTTCTTTATTAACCAATGGCAATAAAACAAATTCACAGCATACAGAAGGGAATCCCTCATCACCTCCCCCTTTCTGTCTAAATAAAAAGAAGGTTTTAATTTTAACAAAGTAAATTTACATACAACAAAACAGGTATCAAACAAGAATTACAGTTACAATATTTATATCTATTTTACCTTTTATCATAACTAAGGAAAATTATAACTGTAACTATTCTTCAACTACATCAAAGACTCCAAAAGGATATAATATTACCTAAATAAACAGGAAGTGCATTGTAAGCAACTTCCAAAACTCTACAATTGACAGAGACATCTCCCTGCCTGGACAGTCACCCAAAGTTCTATATCATTGGGGTATCTGTCTTCACGCTACAGGCCCATAGTATCCAGAAGACTTTTCCATGAAGCAGGAAATTTCAAAGACAGTTCTGCCTATATTGGCAGGTTGTCAGTCACTTTCTTCTATGTCCTGCAGAATGTCTGGCAGACTCTTTCATGAAGCAGGAACCCTGAAGGACCGTCTCACCTTCTTTAGGTGGCTTCAGCAGTCATTTTTCTGTGGGTCCTGCATGTTCAGTTCATACAGCATAACATCAAGCAGTCCAGGCAAGAGCAGTTTCTTGCCCAAATGGCTAACTAACTTCATAAGGAGTTTCTTCAATGCCCATCATCCTCTTGAAGTAGATTGGTGCTGTCAGAGCAGATGTCAAGAAAAGTCCTAAGTTCTTAAAACATTTTAAATGCCATATTTTGTAAGTCTTCGAAAGGGTTGATTATTATCTATCTAACTGAAATATATCTCTATATATCTAGAAAACCTAACTAACATGACTACAAGCTTGACTATTATAGATGATTATCTATTAACCTATATTTCTTAATTATACATTTTTAAAATATTTATTTATTACATATACAATGTTCTGCCTGCATGTATGTTTGCATGCCAGAAGAGGGCATCAGATCTTATTACAGATGGTTGTGAGCCACCATGTGGGTGCTGGGAATTGAACTCAGGATCTCTGGAAGAGCAGTCAGTGCTCTTAACCACTGAGCCATCTCTCTAGCCCTAATTATACATTTTTAAATGAGATGCACAAACACAGTACCTTAATCAAAAGCAGAAATATATTATATTACAAAATTGATCTTAAATTTGTATCCAAGCACCATACCAATGCAAAGTATTGATCTCTATATCACATCCCCCTTTAAATGTAAACAAACACTTATAAACAATAATTTAGGGAATTTGGACCTAGTTATCTCCAAACTTCTTCAAGCTTTTTGTTGGGCGAAGTAATTTTTAGGGGTGTTAACAGTGACCTTTCAGTGGGTCTTGGTCCATCAAACCACATTAGTCTGGAAGGAATACATAGGTTCTCATCCTCTGTGGAAACAAAAAAATAATCTCTTTTCCAAAGCAACATATCCTTAGACCCAAATTTTGAGGTCAATATACCTTTAAAATATATATGTTACTAATTTTCAACTGCTTAAATATATGTATTTATTTAATATATAGATAGTTCATAAATATATATATTGTTAAGCCATATTGTTAAGAGTCCATACAATGAAATGTTTCTCTCTACTTAGCTCATTCACACGTCAAAAAACTTCAAAGAAAACAATAATAATATACATAGTCCAGATTCTCTCTGTATATTCCATCTTTATGGGGCTTGTTTTTCTTTACTCCATTAATCTATGACTGTCTTTACTCTGTCTCTTTAAAGACTTTATTTTATTTTTCAAAACTATTTCCATTTATAACTCCCTATACTCTTTTTCTTCTCTCTCCCAAACCTACGTGCATTTATCCAACACTGTGACCCATTTAGTGGTCTTTTTTATCTGAATCTGTCTTTATTGCGTATCTGTAATCCTTTTCTGACCAAGATCGCTTCTTAAAATACTAAGCAGCATGGTTAGAATTAAGGCTGCCTTTCCTTTTGGCTCCGCCCAGGCCAACATGGCGGAGGTCCATGCAGTGCCTGCTTTGTGAGTCATGGTCACAGCCCCATTTCCAGGCACACAGAGGGTCTGTGTTGCCATTAAACAACTTGTAGCACTCTGTCCACAAACTCCATTTAAATATTCTGTAGCCAGATCTCCCAAAAGAGCCAGAACCATTTGTGCTAGCGAACCAGGAAGCCACGTCTTTTAAAGAAGTCACACAGTTTTTATTCCACCTCCCTTGCAAACAGAGCCTATCTGACTGTTACCAAGAAGCTGCACTTGGCACTCATTTTTGTGGGTCTAGAAGCCAAAAAAAAAAAAAAAAAAAAAAAAAAAAAAAAAAAAAAAAAAGCTTTCTTAGACTTTACATGGAAATTCTTGCCCCATACTGTTGCGCCAATCTGTTGGCAGAGGCTGTTCATTCCCTCCTGGCTACCCTGACCCAAAATATTCACACAGAAACTGTATTAATTGCTTAAGCGTATTTCTAGCTAGTTCTTATATCTTAAAATAATACATTTCTATTAATCTGTGGATCACCATGAGGTCATGGCCTGCCAGCAAAGTTTTGGCAGGCTCCAGCCAAGGCATCTATATCCTGTGGCTTCTCCCTGCTTCTCCCTGACTCTGCCTACTTCCCCCAGCATTCAGTTTAGTTTTCCTGCCTAGATCTATTCTGTTAAGCAACTGGCCAAAAGCAGCTTCTTTATTAACCAATGGCAATAAAACAATTTACAGCATACAGAGGGGAATCCCACATCATACAGGTACTCCAAAGCTCGATGACAAGCCAGACCAAGTGAAGGTGACCATTGCAACTAAAGGACTCACTCAGTGAGTCTGCTTTGCTCTTGTGAATGGCTAACAATTCCATAATAAAGTTTTCTTTTAAAAATACATAGGAGTTTGGGGAGACAGCTGTGCAAGCATGAAGACATGAGTGTGGGTTCCCAGCACCCACATAAAGAGTCACACATGGCAATGACATGTGTACTACCAGAGCTGCTAGGTGGAGACAGGAGGACCCGGGGGGCTTGCTGGCTAGAGAATCTCACCAAAGCAGTAAGCTCCAGGCTTAATGAGAGACATCATATCAGAAAGAAAAACACGGTGGAGAGCAACGGAAGAGGAACCCAATGTCAACCTGCAACACACAAGCAAACAAGAGACTGCACCAGCACCGGCAAGTTATAGCACACACCTAGGAATGTACACAACATGTAGGGTCCCCCACCCGACCCTGCACAGAGTGAGTTTACATCCACTTATCAGCCCAGGTCCCTCCCAGCAGCCTTTACTGCCTCACTGGGGGGAGGGGGGAGTACCCAGTGATGCACCAGAGGGGCTAAACTGTTCCTGCTGGGAGTCCTTCCTTGACTTCAGCCTCAGGAGTGGAGAGCACATTCCAGGGTCCTGAGATCAAGGCTAGAGCCTAAGGCAGCAGTGCAGCCAGGAGCTGGCATTGCTCCTGTCGTTAGGTGGACCTGAGGCTGGCTCTGGAGCAGTGTGCTGAGATCTGCCTTGAGGCTCAATAAGTAAACCCTCTACCTCTGGACTGCATGGGGCCAGATTTTTGAGGCCCTTCTGGAATGACTACCTAGCTCTGGGTCCAGCTAGGATTAATGTGTCCGATGAGCAAGGAGCAATGAACCCAAGTGATTCTTCCCACTTGAGAAGTTATCTGCCTGAAGACAAATACGGCTGTGTCCACACACCTCACCGTAGTACACAGGATAGCGCCCAAGGCTGAGTCCCTCTAAAGTGTTCTCAAACTCTCGACTGTGACCCACTGCAAGCTGCTGTAGAATGTTTTTTTCAAGGTGTGTTACTTTTGTTTAACTCTGTGAAGCTGTGACTCTTTGCCTGTCTAAAACACCTGATGGTCTAATAAAGAGCAGAATGGCAAACGAGGCAGGAGAAAGGATGGGCAGGGCTGGCCAGCAGAGGATATGAATAGAAGGAGAAATCTGGGAATGAGAGAGGAAGGAGGGCAACTTCAGAAGCCAGCCACCCAGCTACACAGCCAGACATGGAGTAAGAAGGAAAGAAAATGTATACAGGAACAGAGAAAGACAAAAGTCCCGAGGCTAAAGATAGATGGGATAATTTAAGAAAAGCTGGCAAGAAACAAGGCAAGCTAAGGCTGGGCACTCACAACTAAGAATAAGCCTTTGTGTGTTATTTATCTGGGATCTGGGTGGTAGGGCCAAAAAGTCAAAAGAGTAATAGAACAAAAACTTCACACAAGAGACGTGCATTCTACAATATTGCTCAATAATTGCGATACACACTCTCAGGTCTGAAAACACTGAGACCCTGAGAACAGCAGCAAAAGACAAAGATCTCAGGTCACGTAACCGGGCCTCTCATCAGAGGCCAACCCCACAATAACATCCTGTCTATGAATAGGGATCAGTTTCTGGAAGGAAGACATTGGTGCCCAAGCAACCTCCCCCTTTGATGAGGGAGTCCCCTCTTCCAGGTCAGTTGGAAATGTGGAAACCCAGGACCCAAGCTCAGCCTCTATGCCTTCCCCAGGAAACATCAGGCTGAAGAAGTTTCTGCAGGGGGATGGAGGCCTTGGCACATGAGTGAGTTTAAGTGGGTGCAGGAAGAGCACAGAGCTGTGCATGCTGGCCAGGTAACCTGTGCTACATGTAACTGTCACAGGAGAAGCCCTCCCACATGCCACACCTTTCTGGGGCTTTTCTTTCTGTGCCTATGTCGGTGGCAAATCTTAGAACATGCTATTCTGAGAGTTCAGATAACAACATGATAGAAAACAAACATCAAGCCTCATGTGATGGTGCACAGCTAAAAACTCAACGCTTGGGATGTGAGGTTCAAGAGTTCAACGCCTACCTGGATGGTGGTTGTAATGATTGTGCTCTCTCTTTAAAAGACAAGCCACGCCCACTCCCTCCCCCATCCACTGAGGCAGGCTGATCTTCAGCTTCCAGCCTGAGCTGTCTCTCTTTTCCATCTTCCTTTAGGAGAAGCAGCTTTGCTTCTGCCTCTCTCCCCACTTCTCCCCTTCCTCCCCCCCCCCGCTTCTGTCTCTCTCTTTTTCTCCCCCCCTCTGCTCTTCTCCCCTTCTCCCTTCCCCCTCCATAACCCCCTGAATAAATATCCAACCTCACTCTGCATGGCATGCCTATCCATGTCCCTGTCTTTTGCCCACCCACCACTCCCTGCCTGGGACCAGCCACTGCTAGGGGATTGGCAGCCATCTCTGCCTGGGACTGGCTGCTCTCAGGGCCTGCTGCTTGCTGCCACGTGGCCTTCTAACACCACTTGGGGACCTACAGCATTTCTGCTGCCTACTGCCACCAGGGATCCTGCAGCATTTTTAATAAATCCATAACAGTGGTAGTGCACGCTTTTAATCCCAGCACTCTGATGCAGAGACAGGCAGATCACTGAGTTTGAGGCCAGTCTGGTCTACAGAGAGAGTGCCAGGACTGTTAGAGGAACCCTGTCTCGAAGAAGAAGAGGAGGAGGAGGAAGATGAGGAGGAGAGAGAAAGAGAGAGACAGAGACAGAGACAGAGACAGAGACAGAAGAAAGAGTTCAAGGCTAGCCTGGACAATATAATGTAGCAACCATGTGTCAGAAAGTCAAGAGCTAAGGTTGAAATTCAGTGGTTAGGGTGATTGCCTTTCATTGTTCAAAGCTCTGTGTTCTACCTTTGGCATTGCAGGTCAGGCTGGAACATGCTTGGCAAAATGCTACTTGCTTACAATCTCAGCACTCAGGAGCAAAGGCAACAGAATCACCATGAGTTCAAGGCCAACCTGGGCTACATAGAAAGACCCTGTCTTAGACCCCCCCACCAAGAAAAAAATGGGCTGGGCATCTAGCTTAGTTGATAGTGTTAGCCTAGCATGTACAAGTCCTGAGTTATCTCTAGCGTTTCATATAAACTGGGCATGGCTGCACCATGTATAATCCCAACACCTGAGAGAGAAGTAGGAAGATCAGAAGTTCAAAGTCAGCTAATAGTTCAAAGTCAGCTAATAGTTGGAGGCCAGCCTGGGCTACGTGAGACTCTCTCAAAAACAAAAACATAAACAATATAACTCAACAAAAAAATAAAACCTTTCTCCAGGGGGGCTGGAGAGATGGCTCAGTGGTTAAGAGCATTGCCTGCTCTTCCAAAGGTCCTGAGTTCAATTCCCAGCAACCACATGGTGGCTCACAACCATCTATCTGTAAAGAGCTCTGGCGCCCTCTTCTGGCCTGCAGGCATACACACAGACAGAATATTGTATACATAATAAATAAATATTTAAAAAAAAAAAAAAAAAACTTTCTCCAGGCCCACCTCTCCCACTCAACAAACCCCTTGCCACGCAACAGCCACTCCCCCACAACCATGCTCAAATATCACCCGCTGCCTGTGCCTGTCTGTGAACGTCTTTGAGTAACCGACAAGTTTATGAACAGCTGACCCAGATTCCCAAAGTGACGGAGGATGTCTCCTGGCAGTGGAGGAAGTGCTGGGATGAATTTAAATGTTACTCTCTGAAGCAGAAAAATGGCAAGGTCAGGCAGCTTTGACCCAGGGCGGGGGTTGGTGATGGTGTTGGTGCCAGCATTCTCCCGAAGGCCACAGCCCCAGGCAGGCAGGATGCAGCCAGTTCTTGGCTTCTCCTTCAAGCTTCAGGCCATTCCCTACAATGTCTGCAGAAGCATGTATGCTTTAAACCTTAATTGCCCTGTATTTTATCCCGACCTCATGACCTGATTTTTTTTCTATCCTTGGAGATCTACAAAGTAGCAATAGAATTATCGGTTTCAATCCTAACACTCAAATGAGGGCATGGTCCTCAAGTAAAAGACAGGAACATCAGGAAGCAGGAAGGAAGCTGCGACAGACATATCATCAGCCAGGGCTAGTGTTCCCCTTGTCCCTTCATCTGCTGTGGTGGAAATGGGGAAAGGGGAAAGGCCAGTCACACATAAGAGTGTGTATTAGCATGAGACTGACCTCCCTCCTCCCAAACTCCAGGGAATATAAATGATTCAGGAAATTCACACTTCCCACAGGCTGCTCCCAGCCAGTGACCTAGTATGGGAAGATTACTAAGGCTGGCGGCTGTGAGGCGTCTGGTCGGTCAACTATGGCTTCATAATTCATTGATGACCATGCCGAGGGTGCTTGACCCCTGAGGACACCGCCAACCTTTCCTGCTTGCCTTGGAGCCTGACCTAGTCTCCCTAGGGAATCAGGCCTTGACTTGCAGGGATACTCTCTCTGTATCTGCAGGGATAGGTGCCCCAGCCCAGTACACAGAGCCTAACAGAGTAGCCGAGTCCTGACCACACAGGGCAGGACCACAGGAACGGACTGCGTTACACGTTCTACAGGCCTAGAACACTAAACAGAGACGACAGGGTGAGGGAAGTTGTTAACAGCACACAAAGAACAACAGGAAAGAAGAAGTGTACAGAACAAGCAGAAAGCCCAGCCGTGGAAGGCGTGGCCAGAAATTCAGGATACAATAAACAGAATAAGGGGCAGCCTGGACACAGCCGAGGTGCAAACCAGTAGACGGGAAGATCTCACAGAAGCAGCTTCCGAGAAGGAAGTAGAGTAAGACAGAAATAGAAAATGAAAATGCCGAGTGATGGAGAGAAAAGGGAAGGGCCAACCAGGCGTGGTGACTCAGGCATCACGGTCATCCTCCTTTACACAATGTGATAGTTGAGCTGGAGGTCAGCTTGGCCTACACAAGACACAATCTCAAAACAACAACAAAAAGGAAGGAATGCCAAGAAAGGGTAGAGAAGAAACAAGCTCCAGGCAGGGGTGGTGTGTGCATCTATAATTCCAGCATTTGAGGAAGAAGCAGGATGACCAGATGTTCCCAAGCCAACTTAGCTATATCAGGACATTGTTTTGAATAGAATTTTTCTCTCAATTCTTTCTTAGGTTTCTCTCTCTCTCTCTCTCTCTCTCTCTCTCTCTCTCTCTCTCTCTCTCTGTGTGTGTGTGTGTGTGTGTGTGTGTGTGTGTGTGTGTATGTGTGTGTGTATGCTACACATGTGCAGTTCCCACTGAAGCCAGAAGAGGGCATTGGATCCCTTGGAGCTGGAGTTACAGGCTGTTGTAAACCATCTATTGTGGTTACTGGGATGAACTCAGTCCTCTTTAGTGTAAAGATTTTTATGCTGTAATATTTTTTTGAGACAGGGTCTCCCGATGTAGCCCAGGCTGTCCTGAAATTCACAGAGATCCACCTACCCCTGCCTCCCCAGCGCTAGGATGAAGGGTGTGTGCCACCACATCAAGCTATGCCAAAGCTTTTAAAGCCACACAATTGAATGTTAAACTGAGGCCAGCCTGGGCTGACAAGGCCTATTCTCAAAATGAACAAATAATGGACTTACTAGCTTGGCTGAAGAGTCCAGTGACTGCCTCAGCTATGGAGAAACAGCCTCAAAGCTGGAAGCCTCAGCACTCCCACTGAGGTGCTGAAAAGTCTAGAAGCTCCCTGGAGAGCCCCTGGTCTGGAGTGTGCTGTCAGCAGAGGGTTCACCCACTCCACCCAATCAGGAAGCAGCAAAGACAGGTACAAACAAGCACAGGGCTTTTTCCTAGAGCTTTTTACCTAGGCCACTGGTTGGAAAGGCCACCCATATGCATTATGGGAATGTCCTTCTCAGTCACTGTCCTTCATGTTAATCCTCTCTGGAATCTGTCCCCCCAACCCATCAGACACACAGTTGAGTTTCACCAGTACTAGGCATTGTTAGTTCAAACTGACAGACAGACATACCCACTAAAATAAACAAAACAAAAAACCTAGCCAAGGCCAAAAGGAGAAAGATCCTAGATGTTATTGACATGAGAAGCAGAGAGAGGCTATGGACAGCTAGTCTCTCTGGGTCTGCTGGGGTTAGCGCACAGATGTTAAACACCAGAAGGCTAGAAAGAGGTGCAGAAAAGAGCTGGGTGTGAGGGGCACACCTGAAAACGCAGCACTCAGGAGGCAGAGAAGCAGGTGGATCTCTGAGTTCAAGACCAGCCTGGTCAACAGAGCAGGTTGTGGGCCACCCCAAGGCTACATAGCAATACTCTGTCTCAAAACAAAGAAAAACAAGCCCCCTGTAGTGACACAGGCCTTTAATCCCAGCACCCCAGGGAGGAGAAGCAGGTGGATCTCTGAGTTCTAGGCCAGCCTGTTCTATACAGTGTGTTCCAGAATAGGTAGGGCTACATAGAGATACCCTGTCTCAAAAATTAAAAAGTCAGGTAGCAGTGGCGGCAACACACCTTTAAAACCCAGCACTTGGGAGGCAGAAGCAGGTGAAACTCTGAGTTCGGAACCGCTAATAACAGTTAATGTGGTAGAAAAGTGCAGATGTTTCTGTAATTGCAATAAAAAGGTAGACTAAACCACAGTCATGCTGAACGTTTTAAGTTTCTGAAACAGTTGTGCTGTTTGTCACAGACACATGAAGCTTTGGGACATTAGGTGGGAATGAACAGTCTGGAATCAGCAAGTAGCAAGTGCTAACCAAAGGAAACAGTGCCAGCTCAAAGACCTTGACAGAGAGTCAAAGGAACAGAGCGATGTCACTGGATAACCAAAGGCTCACTTCACCAAGATGATAGAGTAATTTAAAATCAGTATGTAACCAATAATATGCCCTCAAAAATACATGAATATTTAGAGGAACAGAAGGACACAACCATCAACTTAATGGGGAGACTGCTGTTTTGCTTGGCTGGTTGTTGTTTTCTGATGCTGGTCTTGCTGTAGAGTTCTGGCTGGCTTGGAAGTCATTATGTGGTCACAGAAGGGCCCTCAGCCTCTGGAATGTCAGAATTATAGGTGTGAGCCATCGTAGCCAGCTTTGGGAGAGTTCAACACTTCATACTGCATTGGTTTCATTATTTTGATTGTACAAAACTCACTGGCTTGTATGTGCTAAGTAAATACTCTAAGAGTAACCTCTATATATCAGTCATCCAATACTACCAAAATGAAGAAGAAAATCAAGGGATGACAGACTGAGCACAGTGGCACACTAAAGGTTGAGCATGGTGGCCACACCTTTAATCCCAGCTCTTGGGAAGCAGAGACGTCAAGAGATGCTCACTGAGTTCCAGGCCAGTCTAGTTGATTTACGTAGTAAAACCCTGTCTCAAAAAAAAATGTTTTTTAAATAAATTCATAGTTTATTAATCAATTTATTTATTATATTATATCTGCATATATGCCTACTCATCAGAAGAGGGCACCAGACCTCATTACAGATGGTTGTGAGTCACCATGTGGTTGTTGGGAATTGAACTCAGGACCTTTGGAAGAGCAGCTAGAAGTCAATCCTCTTAACCTCTGAGCCATCTCTCCAGCCTTCCCCCTAAAAAAGTGTTTTTAATCAAGAAATCTTATCTGGGTCAGACGGTGGTGACGCACGCCTTTAGTCCTGTCCCGTTCCCGCCCCACACCGCACCCTAAGAAGGAGAAGTAGGTGGATCGCTGTAAATTCAAGGCCAGCCTGGTCTACAGAGTGAGTTCTAGGACAGGCTCCAAAGCTACACAGAGAAACCCTGTCCCAAAAACAAAACAACAAAGGACAGAAGGGAGGAAGGAAGGAAGGAAGGTAAAAGAAAAGGAAAGAAAAAAGAAAAGGAAAGAAAAGAAAAGAAAATATATCTGAAAAGCACAGGCCAGCCACAGTGTCTACCTCTAAGGAGTTTTATAACCCACAAAGAACACACACAATAGGTGCTTACAAAATTCTACCCCAAGCTTCCTGCACCTTAACATGTTGCAAAGAATAGATTTCATACTGCAAAGAGCAAATCTTATAATGAAAATGAGCCCTGACTACATGCCACTGTATAAACTATTCCCAACATAAAGGTTGAACCATGGTGTGTGTGGGAGCATGCCTTTAATCCTGCACTAGGAGGCAGAGGGAGAAAAAGATGCTAACATTTAGACAAGGAAAGCCACCCAAGTCCTCTGAGATCTGGGACAGATACTCGGCTCCAGGCTACTAAGCAGAACAGGAAATGCGATCAACGAAGTGAGCGTGTTAGATGCTACATTCTTAGGAGAAGGCTGCATGGGAGCAGGCAGGCTGGCAGATGGACAAAATGTCTGTTCATACACACTCAGCACCAAAAGGCCACCCCTCTCCTGCCTATGCCTTCTCCGGCATGTGTAGCTTTGATATGAGTGTTTTCTGGGCTGGTGAGAGTATCAGATGTGTTTGTCATGAGAAGATAAGTGGTCCCCACTAGAGACTCTCTCGAGGTACACAGAACTCACAGCCCAGACTCAAGCCCCAGGACAAAACCACCAGCACTTTAAAGGCTCAGCTCAGCCCATCGCCAGAAGCAGCTCACACAAACCCACTGGCCTCTAAGCACCACAATTAAAATGAGTAGTTGTCACAATTATTTTTCATATGCAAAATGCAGAGTCATCTGGCTGGAGGTCCTGTATACTGCTGACAAGGTAAACTGATCAAGCAACTCCTCCTCTTCCGGGCAGAGCAACCATTAGAAGGTGAGTGCAGTGTGGAAATGAGACACTGGAGGGCCGTGCTCTTTATAGCATCGAGTGCACCTGTCCTAACACAAGAGCCGGCATGCCACTGCCTATAAATTCAAACCTGATGGAGGTATGTGGGCTCACACCCCCTTTTCCCATGTAGTACAACCACTGGCTCTGAGTTCTAACTCGCAGCCTTGTCCCCTGCCTGCTGTCCAACGCTTAGCTCATGTCATCCAGTGCAGGACACTTAGGCCTCTACAAGTGACCATGGAGACTGCTCTCTGCCCAGGTGAGCTCCTGGGCAATCATATGCCACACCAAGGTGTCTGGGCCAGAAGACTTTAAAGAACCCTCACACACACCTTCTAACTCTCTTTGGGTTCAAAGACGTCTTAAAAGCCCTAGTCTTGGTGAGGAGTGCTTCCTGGATTCACACCACCAAGCCCGGTCCAGGCCTCAGTGCAGCACCTGCTGTCCTCCAGCACCCTGACTCCAGACCCTGTACAGCTTCTTTTAAAAAGTTATAGCTGGACGGTGGTGGCACAGCTTTGATCACAGCAATATGAAGGCAGAGGTAGGCAGGTCTCTATGAGTTTGAGGCCAGCCTGGTCTTCAGTGAAGGACAGCCAGGACTACACATACAAATCCTGATTTGAAGAAAAAAAAAGAAAAGGAAAGGAAGAAAATGGAAATCAAACACAATTCTAAAGAGGTAGCAGGCACACAGTATGTGTATCAAAGTTTCTGCCAAACACAAGCTTGCAGTTTAGTTGAGAAGTGGCCGCTGTTATTAAAATAGAAATGTATCAGACTCATGACAGGGAGACAATGAAATAAAATGAATTTATGTTTTAAAAAGATTGAAATTTGAACTTGGGAGGCATTTTTTTTTTTTAATCTAGGGAGGGAATATTTCTAGCCGGCAGTGAGGCAGAGAGTCCTTGGATTATCCAAATTGAGATTCTCCACCAGTCCTGCCTCAACAGGCTGTCTCTTACTCATGTTTCACTTCTGAAAAGTAGGAGTTGGGACTAAAGGCCCCTGTGCCCCTTCCAGACACTCATTTCCCACCTCACAGCAGAAACTGCAAACTGGTACTCATCAGCTAGACACTACCTGTCTTGTTTTGTCTGTGTGCATTTTTCATCTGAGGGTTTATCTTCATTAATTGAATGTAATGTCTTGTACAGTTAGATGTTTTTAGATAGTCTTCCTGTGCAGCCCAGCTAGCCTTGGACCCATCCTCCTGTCCTCCTCCATCAGCCTCCCAAGTGCTGAGATGACCAGAATATGCTATGGTGCCCTGGCAAGTGTAATGCAAGTTCGTCCAATTTGCCAGAGTCCCTGGCACCTGTCCTGCTGCCCCATCTGTCTCACGCTGATAGCTCCTGTGCAGACCTTGGTGGACTTGACTCATGACACCTGCTCTCCAAGGAGCTGGGATGCTCACCATGTGGTGGAAGCCAATTAGTAGCGGCAAGGTTCTGATGGAGAAAGAACTCTATCTTGCAATAAACTGGCTGACGATGACAGCATGGATTCTCACCCCTAAAGAGCCATCTTGCCAGCAAGGTCGTGATGACACAGGCCTTTAACCCTAGAGAAAGTTCCAGGGTTACACAGAGAAACCATTTCAGAAGAGCGAGGGAGAGCCATCTTGCCAAGAAGTTGGTCTAGAAATGTTTTATGAGTGAACACAGAGTGATGGGCGCCTTCTCACAGTTGACTGTAGCCAGTCATGCACATCTGATCCTGACTGCCAAGGCACAAAATGTTTCTCAGCTTTGTGGTTCTCAATAATGAAGACCATTATCTCTTCGGACTGTTCTCATTATGAATCAGTTTGCCCACATGCAGTTCCTGACATTATGCAAGGGACAGGCCCCGGGGGCACTACCCAAGGCCAAACTCAGACTAAGAAAAGAACACAGGCTTCACCTGGCATAGGTGAGTTTGAGTGAAGCAAACACAGAATGCAGCAAGATATGGTCTCAGTGCTCAGCTGCATTCACCTTCACGTAAACCTTGCTGAAGACCGATGTCTCAGCTCCTAGCTACCTTCCGTTGCTGTAATCAGTTTCCATGACCAAAGGCTATTAAGAGCTTATTTTTACTTACAGTTCCAGAAGGCCAGACATCCATAATGGCAGGGAAGGCACTGCCGTGGGAGCAGGAAGCGGAGGGATCACATCTTAGGAAGCAGAGTTCCAACTGGAAGTGGGGCCAGGCTACAAACACCAAAGGCCCACCCCCAGAGAGCAAGCCTCCACCACCTAAAGGTCCCACGCCTCCACAAACAACAGTGCCATCGTGGGGGTGGCACCAAGAGCTGAAGTTCGCAAGCATGGCAGGCATTTGAGCCGCTAGAGCTGATCTCAGTGGACTTGTATTTTATGTGTTGCTGACAAAATTTAAATTTTAGTTTTATTTTGTGTATGGATGTTTTGCCTGTTTGTATATATGTGCATCACATGCACACCTGGTCCTCTTGAACTGGGGTTACAGATGGTTATGAGCCGCCACCGATGGGCGCTGGGAATTGACCCCTCCCTGGTCTTCTACAAGAGTAACAAATACTTTTAACCACTGAGCCATCTCTTCAGACCAAATTTCATGGCTTTAAAACAATTTTTTGTTTTGTTTTGGTTTGGTTTTTTGTTTTGGTTTTCGAGACAGGATTCCTCTGTGTAGCTTTGGAGCCTGTCCTGGAACTCTCCCTGTAGACCAGGCTGGCCTCAAACTCACAGAGATCCGCCTGCCTCTGTCTCCCAAGTGATGGGATTAAAGGTGCCACCACTGCCCAGCTAAAATAATTTTTATTACGGTAGAGTATTACCATCCCCCATGGATTGGATGACAATAGCTCAAAGGGCTAACATGGCGTTTTCACAATCATAGAGCTTAGAGTTAAATGTGCTGCTGTTTGCCAAGGAACACAAACACAAAAAAAACAGCAAATGAGCTGTTATGTAGCTACCATCACTTGTGCAGATGTGGACGCAGTCATGAGCCATTGCTGTAAAGGTTTTGATTGTGATCTACAGAGATGCAGAGACACATAACACGCACCTGCACAGATCATCACATTTGCCTTGTTAACTGCTACACAGCAACCACCACCTCCATTTCCAGAACCTCTATTTTGTAAACCAATGCTCTGAAACATTGAAGGACAGTTCCATGTCCATCCCCTGGCCCTGCTCACCACTGTGTTTACTCCACAAGTTTGCTGCTTTAGGGATCTCAAATGAACGAGTCCTACAGTGTTTGTCCTTCCATAATCCCTTATTTCTTAGCATGACTTTGTGTGTGCTTTGGCGATAACCCGCTAAGGAAATGCAGCCTGTCATGACTTTATTTTTTTTATTTTATTTTTTTGTTTTGTTTTGTTTTTTCGAGTTTCTCTGTGGTTTTGGAGCCTGTCCTGGAACTAGCTCTGTAGACCAGGCTGGTCTCGAACTCACAGAGATCCGCCTGCCTCTGCCTCCCGAGTGCTGGGATTAAAGGCGTGCGCCACCACCGCCCGGCATGTCATGACTTTACAGTCAACTGGGATTTTAAGGCAACAAGAGCATGTGCTGAAATCTGCTATAATGGGGGCTGGAGAGATGGCTCAGAGAGGAAAGGCACCTGCCACCAGGTCTGTTGACCTAAGTTCCATCCCCAGGTCCCACAAGGTAGAAGAGGAAAATGAACTTTCAGAAGTTGCCCTCTGGCTTCCACACACGCACGGCGCACGGCGGCGCACCTACGCAGTCTTATGAACTAACCCAAAGCAGGAGCTTGGAGCAGGGGCTTCTGGCACATAAAGCTCAGAATAGCTGGGCTCCACTTCCTAAGTTTAATAGCACAGAATGTCACATTGGGAGAGCTGGATGTGGGAGCTCACCTAATTTAAGAAAACTCAAAATGAATCCACTCTTTCCTTAAGAATTCCACAGTCCATCTGGTACTTGCTATATTTACTCAGATCTGTACCAAAAAATAAAGGCTATTTAGAGCATGTTGTTATGGTTTCTGAAAGGTTTCTTCCATCTACTAGAGAATATCACAGACACACAGAAATCGACTCGAAGAGGAAGTTTAAAAACAGCAGCCCTGGCCAGGCAGGGCAGCACACCTTCAGTATGACCCTGGGAGGCTGCAGCATCTAGAAGAGGATTGTTCAACCTCACAAGGACACTTGGAAATGAGATCCAGACTCCAGCTCCTGAGCCCCACGTCAGAGGGAAGCTCCCTGCTGCCATTACCAGAAGGGGGAGGTGTGATGGGAAATAGAACGCAGTTTGCCAAGCTTCATCTTTAGACTCAGCTGCCTGCTTTATTCAGACTGACTTTGCCTCCACCAGTGACCCTGGTCAAACTTCATTATATCTCTGTGCTTTGGTTTCCTAGTCTGTGCAGAGTTACAGAGAGTTATGCCTAGGACTGTGGGGAGCATGTAATATGTGAAGCGTTGAGCCTACCAGACTTGGCATGAAAGTTCGACAAATGTGAGCAGCCCCTGAGGCACTGACCACTATAGCTCCCCAGGGGCTGATGAACAAAGGCTTTGCAAATTTTAGGCTGATTCTGTTTTTAACTTTATATAAACAAGAAATATAGTACATCCTGCAAGGGATGAGCCTTTAACACATTCTCTAAGGGACAAGTGCAGACTGGCTCCACTTGGAGAGAATACCACATGAAGACACACACGAGGACGCACAAACTGACAACAAAAGTGGAGATCGCAGACAATTTGTCAATCATTTAAATGGGTCTTGCTTTGTAGCCCAGGCTGGCCTTACAGTCTCAATCCTTCCTCTTCTTGCTTTGTGCTAGGATTTTAGGTAGCACCATCATTGGGGTGTGCTGGTGCATGCCATTAACCCTAGCACTTGGGAGGTAGAGGTAGGTGGCTCTCTGTAAGTTCCAAGCCAGCCAGGGTCACATAGTGAGACAGAAGAAGAAGAAGAAGAAGAAGAAGAAGAAGAAGAAGAAGAAGAAGAAGAAGAAGAAGAAGAAGAAGAAGAAGAAGAAGAAGAAGAAGAAGAAGAAGAAGAAGAAGAAGAAGAAGCAGCTTACAATGGCTCATCGGATAAAGGGACTTGCCACCAAACCTAATGACCCAAGTTTGATCCCAGGACCCACATAGTGAAAGGAGAGAAATAACACCCTCAAATTGTCCTTAATCTCCACTTAAAGCAGTGTGTGTGTGTGTGTGTGTGTGTGTGTGTGAGAGAGAGAGAGAGAGAGAGAGAGAGAGAGAGAGAGAGAGAGAGAGAGAGAGAGAGAGTTTTACTCTTTTGGCTTTTGGGAGGGCCCACCACTAACTCCCAAATAAATTACACATGGAGGCTTATTCTTGGTTATGAATGCCCGCCTTGGCTTGCTCCCAGCTACCTTCTGCCTCTGGTTTCCTTTCCTTACATCTGTGTATCTTTCACTCTTACTCCATGGCTGACCAGGTGGCGGGGCGACCCCTGGTGTGCTCCTTTCCTTCTCTCATTGCTCCTCCTCTTTCTCATTTTTCCTCCTCTTTATTCTTTCTGCCTGCCAGCCCAGCCTACCCTTGCTCCTGTCTCGCTATTGGCCATTCAGCTCTTTATTAGACCATCAGGTGTTTTATAGACGAAGAATCGCAGCTTCACCAAGGTAAACAAACGCAGTGTAAACAAAGCAACACGTCTTTACGTCATTAAACAAATGTTCCAGAGCATTAACAAAAACAACACCCCTTAAAATAGTCTACGTGTGTACATGTGTGTGATAAGCAAATAAACAAAACACAGTTTTATAAAGATTGGAGCTTTGCAAATACAAGCAAGGGACACCACCAAGCTGTCGGCTTACACTGGAAGCAGGACAGACAGTTTGACCTTGAGATCCAAGGCCCAAAAAAGTAGCAAGCACATAGCACTGATATGTGGCAGCTTCCGCCTGAGAAAATAAATTTCTGATGTCTTAATTCTAGCACTATGTGGTGCTTTGTTACCTGCGATGCTCAGTCTTAACTGTCAATATGATGAGATAGAAAATCACCTGGAAACAAGCCTCTGGGCATGCTTGTTGGCAAGTTATATTCCTTAGATCAATAAAATGAGACCCACCAGTTAGTGGTGGTACACATCTTTGATCCCAGCACTCAGAAGGCAGAGGCAGGTGGATCTCTGTGAGTTTGAGGCCAGCCTGGTCTACAAAGCCAGTTGCAGGACAGCCAGAGCTGTTACACAGAAAAACCCTGTCTCAAAACACGCCCCCCCCAAACACAACCACAACAAAAAGGATGAGACACACCCACTGGGAGTGGCACCGTTTCCTGGGTTGGGCTTCTGGACTGCATAAAGCTAGGAAAGTGTGCTGAGCTAAGCATTCGTTGCTCTCTTCTTCCAGACTGCAGGCTAAATGTGCTAGGCTCTTGTGGTCATGCCCACCCTACAGGATGGCCTGTGTCCTGCAACTGTGAGCCAAAACAAGCCCTTCATTCTTTAAGCGCTTTTATCACAGCATTAGAAAAGGACACTAATGCAGTGCCCAGGCTCCTTAGTCTCCTGCTCAGAGACGCAACCTGTCAATCGCAACACACGTGTGCTCTCTTACACGCTGCCTCCATAATGCTGGGATGCATCTGAGTTTGAACTTTCACTTCCCAACACTACAAGATAAATAGATCCCTAAAAAAGGTTAGCCTGCCTCCGTGATTTCATTATAGTAAGACAAAGACAACACAGTGTGCTGAACGTTCCAGTTCTCTACAGCTGGAACATGGAGGCCATGCCAACGCGTGACTGAGAGGAATAAAGATGAGCAGAGGTAAGCTAAGCCAAAGCGGGTGCTGGGACAGGTGAGGTACAAATGTACACCTAGATAAGGACAGTGCACAAACATGCTTGGTCAGCACCCGTGCTCACCTGGACGGGGGCGGGGGGGGGGACACAATGGTGCTCACGCACGAGCAGTCAGGCCCTAAGCTAGGCTTTGATCATCTGGCTGAGACAAGACTCTACACAACTGTCTTATGAGAATTCCAGTGTGCCAAGACTTCCTGCTTTTCAAGTGCCAGAAATCTAGATATGTAGGTAAAAATTTCCTAATTTTTAAGACTTTTTAATCTTATACATTTTGGTGTTTTGCCAGCATGTAATGCACCAAATGCATTCAGTGCCCTTTATTAGAGTCTGGAAGAGGCATTGGATCCCTAGAAATAGAATTAAGGATGGTGGTGAGCCACCCTCTGGATGCTGGGAACCAAATCCAGGTCCTCTGCAAGAGCAACATGTACTCTTAACTGCCGAGTCATCTCTCCGGCCCAGTCTCCTAATCTCTAAACTGTTGGCTCCCAGTGGCTCCTACTGAATCTCTAGTGTCCAGTGCCTATCCCTGGACAGGATGCACAGTGGCTGATGAGTGACAGCCATCAGTAGTCAGGAGGAAAACCATGAGGCACCGGCTTCCCAGGCTTCCCTTCCGGCACTGCTCTCAGACTCTGTCGCCCCTCTGACCCGTCTGAAACAGAACATCAGAACAATCAAATCAAGAGTAAGGGGAGAGAATCAGACTGCAAAAACCTGAATGCACCAAGCAGGTTAATTGGTCCCTACACAGTGGGAAGAACCAGAAGCTGGGTTTCAGGATACCTGAGTCTCCCACAGTGTATGCTAAGTAGTCTCCATGAGCAATGGTCTCTGTGAGGTAAAGGGAAAATGTGCACAAGTCCCTCACTGGGTATGGTGACCAATGATCACCTCAGGTCACTCTGATTCTAACCAACAGGTGTGATCAGCATAAACCATTCCCACTCTGTACTGCTGGACCTGGGGACTGCTTCCAGACATACTCATTTGGCCACAGAAATCTTCATCGATTTCCTTTGCAGACTGACTGCCCAGAAATACCTAGAAAGAAAGCTCCGGAGAAAGCTCTGTTTTGGGGGGATCCAAAGTAAATGAATACTGAGCTTTTATGCAGAGTGCAGTCCTTGGATGCATGGCACCTGAAACTCTGGGAAACCACCAGAAATACGTTCTGCTTAAGAAAAAATCCTCTTGCCGGGCAGATCTCTGTGAGTTCGAGGCCAACCTGGTCTACAGAGCTAGTTCCAGGACAGGAACCAAAAAGCTGCAGAAAAACCCTGTCTCAAAAAAAATCCAAAAAAAAAAAAAAAAGAAAGAAAAAATCCTCTCCTCTGCAAGGCCCAAACCACTGATTTAAAACATGCACAGATGCACACATACACACACACACACATACACACACACACATATACACACACACACGCACATACAGACATTAGTTTTTTTGAGACAGTATTTCTCTGTGTAGCCCTGGCACATTCTATCACTCTGTAGACCAAGCTGACCTGGAACTCAGAAAGATTCGCCTGCCTCTGCCTCTCTAGTGCTGGGATTAAAGGTGTGCTCCACCACAGCCCAGCCGACTTAAAAATCTTTTAAAATTACATTTGTCTAGTAGTATGTATGGCATGTGCATACTACAGTGTGCCTGTGAAGGTCAGAGGACACCTTGAGAGATTCTGTTTCCTGCTTCAAATATGCAGGCACTAGAACTGAACTCAGTTGCAACAAGCCTAAGATGCTTCTGCCACTGAGCTGTCTTGCTAGCCCCCAATCTGTGTTTTAACAAGCTTTTGCCCCCAAGAAAACAGGTCCCACAAAGATAAACAGGAGAGCTTTATTTCAAGAAATGAATGAATCCTAGAGGCTGGAGAGGCTCAGTGGTTAAGTGGGTGCTTGCTATGCAAGCATCAGGACTGGAGTGTGATCCCAGACTGTATGTGCCTGTAACCCCAGCGTTAGAAGGCAAAGATAGGCAGATACTGAGAGCTGTTGACTGGTCAGTAGCAGAAACAGTAAGATTCCAGTTCAATAAGAGACTCTTTCTCAGTGGTTAAGAACACTGACTGCTCTTCCAAAGAATCCAAGTTCAATTCCCAGCACCCACATGGCAGCTCATAACTGACCTTCAACAGACATATATATAACCAAAACCCCTCTGTATACTAAACAAATAATTCTAAAAAAAAGAGGGAGAGAGAGAGACTTCCTCTCAATTCAAGTAATGAAGTCACCCATCTGCTTCTGACCTCCCCATGTATCTGCACACTCACATGCAAACAGAACACACAAACACAAATCCTAGCCACACATATTGGTACTTAGTATCCATACAGATGACTCCTAAACCCCGGGTAGCCCTAACTCAGCACAAAGAATCTAATGAAACATACTCCTAGGGGTGTGGCCTGGTAATCCACTGCCCACAGATCATTGGGGATCAGGGTTCCCCCACAAGACAGTGGTGCCTTCATCTGGGTGGGCAAATCACCACATTCACAACTGACTAGAAATGAGGAAGGAAGGAGGAGGGTGGACAGTGGTGGCACTCCCTCACAGAGGTTTGTGGATGACTGCCAGCCCAGAAGAAAATAGCAATCCCAGGGTCTCAGGCAGAACGAGCCTTGTGCAGCACCTCCACAGAGCATCCTGTGGCCACACAGCTATCATGCCAGGAACCTGAGACAACAATGCACCGTTCTCACTCCTGCAGCCCCAGCATCCGTGTGGGAGAGAAGCTGAGGCTGACTCACACCATTCTCCACTTCTTCCTCTTTCCAGGAATGGCAGACAGACTGCAGTCAGAATGCTGCTTTGCAGGAGGAGGGTACCACATCACCTGCATGCTCCTCTTTCCCCAGACACTCCTGCTTCTGCTCTAGCACTCCACCAAACCAGACTATTTTGTTCTCAAAAACAAGGTCCCTGACCTCAGACTGCTAGGACTAATAAGTAGCAGGGGCACGGAAAACCCTAATGAAGAGATGTACGTCCAGCAGATGCGGAATGGGGAAGGTTGAGCAGGCATTCAGAAAAGCAGGAGGCATCCTGCTAGAACAGCAGCTCTCAACCTGCAGGTCAACCCTTAGGGGTAACTTATCAGATACCCTACATATCGAACACAATTCGTAACAATGGCAAAATTACAGTTAGGAAGTAGCAATGAAATAATGTTATGGTTGGGGGGGTCACCACAACATGAAGAATGGTGTTAAGGGGTCTCAGCATTAAGAAGGTTGAGAGGATCAGAGGCCTGAAAGGGAAAAGCATCAGTGAGGTGTTCACTAATCAGGCACACACACACACATACACACACATATATCAAATAGATAAAAGGTAAAGGTAAAGAAAAAAGCAAATTTGCATACTAATGAAGTGGATGTGTTCGTTTATTTTTGCATAAATAACTAAATCTTAGCCAAATATTTGCTGTCATGAGACAGAGTATCATTGACTTTTTTTTTTGATGATTGAAATTTCAACTTGATACCTAAGAATGCTACTTTTTTTGTTGTTTGGTTTTTTTTTTTGAGACAGGGTTTCTCTGTAGCTTTGGAGCCTATCCTGGAACACTTGTAGACCAGGCTGGCCTTGAACTCACAGAGACCCGCCTGCCTCTGCCTCCCGGGTGCTGGGATTAAAGGCGTGTGCCACCAACGCCCAGCTAAAAAAGTTACTTTACATAAATTACAATAGCATAAATATGTTTAGGGCAATTCAAAAACTGCTGGAAATTCTGTCCTATTCCCAAGCCACAATTCACTACGAAGTTCTTTATGAAATACAAGCAACCCAATTATATCATTATTATGTTATTATTATTATTATTATTATTATTATTATTATTATTATTATTTTAGATAAGGTTTCTTCGTGTAGCCCAGGGTGCCTGGGAACTCTGTAGACGAGGCTGTCCTTGAACTCACAGAGATCTGCCTCCACACAAACCCAGTGCTGAGATTACCACACTCAGCCTCTTTTTTTTTTTAAAGACAGACTCCCTTGTAGTCAAACGGCAGTTTTTAATTTTTAAGATTACATTTATTTACTTTCCTGGGGCCTGCATGTGCTACAGTGCACATTTTCATGTGGAACTTGGTTATCTCCTGCTACCGTTGAGGCTGGGGGTCAAACTCTGGCCATCTGTCTTTGTGGGAAGTATCTTTACCTACTGAGCCATCTAACTAGCCCCAAATATCATTAAAAAATAAATAAAACATTCTAGACAGGTGTGGTTGTATACACATTCAATCCCAGTACTCATAAGTCAAAGAGGTAGGTGGATCTCTATGAGTTCCAGACCGAGCAGGGCTTCATAGTGAGATGCTGTCTCAAAATAAATAAGAAATAAAACATTCAACACATATATACTAACTTGTCACATGATGGATGATGGTAGGAAAATACTAAAAGCCTTTGCCAGAATCAAACCATTGTTTCCATAAGAGCAGTAAGTTTGTATTTCCAGTAAAAATACTGTGCCTCATAAGTCACGATGCTTTTAAATCTGGGCAGAGGTGACTCGGGAAGTTTTGTTGGCATTGCATGGTGTGACAGTGTGTGAGAGAATGTGCATATGTCAAGTTCGCAACAAAGGCTGTAATGAAGATGTGCACTGCGCCAAGGGCAAGTGTTGTAGAAACACTTCCAGGTCACTACACGTTGGATTTTGAATTCATTTTTGGTCATTTAGTGATCAGTGCCTTTTATTGTTGCCAAACTCTTTGTGTTCTTCATGCTGTTATGCTTGACATAACACGGGGGCTTAAAAAGCTGTGGTTTAGGGAACCAGCCCTTAAGGCAATCAAGGCTTCTGTACTCACCAGATACTACTCACTCCTTCTGGCATCTCTGGCCGCCTGTTCTCTTTGCACACTGAAGTGACAGGCTACTGTGCCAAAAGGAAAATGATGCTCGTGCCCTCGAGCTCCTCCTCAAGGAAGAGACAGCAACCGAAATAACTGTGCAGCCGTAAAAGCCAAGAGACAGATGTCATAAAGGGGGGTGGAGCAGCTCACCAACCACATGGCCCCTCAAAGCTGGCTCTACCTTAGTCTCCACAATGACTTACTACTCAGAAACACAAAGTTCTAGTCCAGGAAGAGTTGACTGTAGCTCAGGGAACTAATTCTGACTGACCAGACGCAGAGACACCAATGTCTAAACAATCAGCCAGCCAGTTTGCTCATTTACTTCCTTGGCAACTATACATGTCAGCTACCTGGTGCCAAAATGCACAACCCCTGGACAAGGATTTCATAAGCACCAAGTGTACACTATTTAACAAACTGTGAGTACCTGACTAAGGAAACAGCAGCCAAATGAGGTGGGGACGGAAACAGCAGGGGAAATTACGCAACAAGCTTGGCGTCAAACAAGCCGGAGTTCAAAAGCCATCCACCATGTATTAGAGAGCTGTCGTCGCTTATAAAGTGTGTGTCTAACAACACCTCCTTGCCAGATCAGTAGTCCATTAAGTGGAGTTACCTACGGACTACCT
Organism: Chionomys nivalis; assembly: GCF_950005125.1. Classification (NCBI taxonomy): domain Eukaryota; kingdom Metazoa; phylum Chordata; class Mammalia; order Rodentia; family Cricetidae; genus Chionomys; species Chionomys nivalis. The sequence continues at coordinate 15,955,119 of NC_080095.1, read as the reverse complement.
AGTTATAGCTCTGTATTTAATTGTGAGGGGTATGCCATATGCTGACCTCGGGAGGCTCTGGGATCCCACAGAACTAGTACAAAAGCTAGTTCTGCAAACTACTGGGAATACAGTTTTGGAAAAGCAGCTTCACCCCCCCACACCCATACACACACTCCAATTTTCTGGTAATAAAAAGTCTTCAATGTATTCAAAGTCTAGTCAAAGTTATAGCACATGATAAGCATTTGATAAATGGTGTCATCAAGAGTTCTTTTTAGCTGGGTGTGCTAATTGCCTATCTGTAATTCCCCTACCAGGAAAGTTGAGGCAGTGAGTCTAGGGTCACTGGGTTATATTGTGAGAGGGCATAAAATTTAAGAGTTGTCCACAATAACAGTAGTGTAGACACTAAAAACTAAAGTTAAAACTAGTGCAAGCTTTTTGTTATTTGAGACAGAGTTTCTCTGTGCAGCCTTCGCTGTCCTAGAACTCACGCTGTAGACCAGGCTAGCCTCCAACTCACAGAACTCCTTTTGCCTCTGTCTTCCCAATGCTGGATTTAAAGGCATGTGTCATGACTTCCCAGTAGTACAAACTTTTTTATTTCTATTTATTCATTTACTTGTTTACATGGCTGTCCTAGAACTCATAATGTAGACTAGAACAGCCTCTAACAGAGATCTGTCTACTTCTGACTCAAGAGTGCTAGGATTAAAGGTGTCAGCATGTCCGGCCAATAAAAGATCAGGCCATCAAACATACGGAAAAAGACTACTTTGTATAGTGTTATCAAAAATACTTTTCTGAGGCAAGCCTCTTACCTCAGATTAGTTTCACATCCTTATTTTCGGAGAGTTTCTAAAATAATCATTTGGGTGCAGCCAAGCACAAACTCAATCTGTTTCAATACTGCTAAGTCATGATCCATAAAGCACTGTCTGGGATCTATCTTTCCACTTTAGCGAGGGGGTACGAAGCAGTATGTGTTCGGTTTAAAAACTGTACAACCAAAAAAACCAAAAACTGTACAGCCATGCACCGAGAAATAAAAGCTCCTACGGAAAATGGCACACATCTTTCATTTCTGAATTGTGTCTTTATTCTGCCCCAATGACACTGTCAATTTCTAAAGGGCTATATAGGCCCTATAAGTCATAGGAAAATAACCTTGGTTTTGGAAAAAAATAGGTCTTTCAATTTTAACCTTAGAAAAAAGGGCAGCTCCCTCTTCTATAACACTACTGTTTCTCCCCATTCAGGAAACCACACAGCTGCTAAGCCAGGCTGCTGCTCTCAGAAGCTTCAAGAAATTCAAACAAGGCTCTGGTCAATCTCAGGTATTTCTATATGGTTTTAATTAAGACTCTGGCATGATTGTAAGTCTCAATAGAAACTTTTAACAAAAACCGAAGTTTGTAAACACTGGGGGAGTTTCTACAGAACAAAAAAGTCGGGGCACACCCCCCCTCCGAACAGAAATTGTTAGTAAGTACAGCCTGTGGCCTCATCAGGTACACCTGCCCGGGGCCACGGCTCACCAGCCAGGAATCGACTTTCCAAGCTGGGTTGGGCTGGACAGAGTGGCCCTACGTGGCAGCTGAGCATGGGGAAGGGATGGTCAAACTCCGAGGCACAGCCAGACCTTCCTGGGGTCGAGACCACAACACGACGCACTTTCGGGGGCCCAAGTTACACACAAAAGGTAGCGTTTCCACCGTGGGAAAGCCCAGAGCCACGAACGCGGAGTCTCCGCCAGTCAAACGGGATGACAGACCCGGGCCAGGTAGTGGGGAGGAGCCAGCCCGAGCTGGACTCTGTGGGGCGCTCGGCGCGGTCAGGGCGAGCATTAAGGTCCCGCGTGGCCCGAAGCCAAGCACCGCCGCAGAATGGCTCGGCCCCGCCCCGCGGGCGGACTAGGCAGCCGCCATGTTGCCTGGGCGCCCAAACTCACAGGGAGCACAGCTATCGCGAGACCGTGAAGGCCTCTGGGAAGGACAGAGGGGGGAAGGGAGGGAAAGGAAACAGGGGTAAGCGGGAGGCGGGCCGAGCCCACGAGTGAAGGCCCAGGAAGTGGAGGGCGGGGAAAGGTGCGATTGACGCGCCGGCAAGCCAATGGCAAACGAACTCGGGTGGGCCTGCGGCCAATGAACAGTTGCGGCCCGCTACAGGGGGAGGGACCCGAGGCCGAAGGTAGCTTGAGCGCGGCGGCGGCGTTGTTCAGTCAGAGCGAGAACATTCCAGAGGTGAGTCCGCGGGGGGCGGTGGCCCGTGCCCCTGCCCAGCGCTCCCGCCCCCCACCCCCGGGCCGCCGGCGGGGGCAGGCCGCCTGCGGCTCACAGCCGTGTCCCCGCCAGGTCGCCAGGCTCGGCGCTGCTGGTGTGGACGCGGACGTCGCTGGGACAGCCCCTCCCGCTGCTCGGCGGCGGCACCTGCCCAGCCGCCCCTCCGCTCGCCGCCCGCCCCGCCACTCCGGACCCGGTTTCCAGCGCCTCTTCCTCCCAGTCCCGGGCGAGCCGCGTTGGGTTTATGTCTTTATTTGACGAAAACGGTGAGTCGCGGGCGGCGGGCCATGGCGGCGGCAAGATGGCGGCGCGGCCGCGTGACCCGCCGCGCGTGTGGCGCAGTTTGGGGGGGCCGGTGTGTGCGGGAGCGCGCGCGAGCGAGCGCGCGTGCCGGCGCCGGGCTGAGTCAGGGCCCGGGCGCGTTTGTGACTCACGGAGGCCGCGCCTCCGCCCCGCCGGAAGACGGAGGCCGGGCGCTCGGCGCTCGCTGTCGCGTAGCCATGGGGACGAGGGCGAAGGTCGGCCGTGCGCCGAGGGAGCGAGCGAAGGGCGCGGCTGCGGCCGCGGTCCGCGTGCTCCGACGGAGCCAATGGCTCCTGGCCTGGCCGCGCCGCCCTGAAGTCGGCCGGAGTCGCCGAAGCCGCAGCTTAGCGGTTGGCAGGGCTGGCGCGACGGTTCCCGTTTTCCAACGATGGCAGCCGGGGGAGGCGCGATGGGAGAAGTTGTCCGCTCCCGGGCGTGAGCTGGGGGAGGAGAGGGCCCGGACCCCCTTCTCGACAGTTACAGCACGGCCGCTCGCCGGCGGTCTCTGGTGACAAACTCCCTGCAGCCGAGGGAGAGGGTTTGTGTTTGTGCTGTTTCCTTCTGGATTTCCCTGCCCCAGTCCCAGCTCTTGTCAAGATGGTGGCCTCCCAGGTTCCTCGAGTTGAGCTCGGTTAGACGAGGGTGTCAGCTCTTCTCCCGCGTGAACTCGGGTTCTGTGGGCCAGGGGTGCTAACTGGGCGGGGTGCTCTAGGACGAGAAGTTCCCCCGACGGCATTGGTACTGAACCTGTGGCATGGTTGTGTGTTCTCTGCTTTTCTCTTCCAGAGCTGTTGCGCAGCCATTGGTACCTGTATTGGGGAAACATAGCATACAAGCAAGAAGCTTACAGCCTCAGTGGCGAAAATTTTTTCATGTCAGAGACCGAGAACTCTTGCAGTCGTTTATGTCATCCCTTCTTCTCCAGACAGAAGATACCAAAAAGTTGCAATCAAAGATCTGTTCATCTTATTGATAAAGTCACTAATAAGCCAAAATGTCTGTCAACGTCAACCGCAGCGTGTCAGACCAGTTCTATCGCTACAAGATGCCCCGTCTGATTGCCAAGGTATACTGATCTTCATTTTAGTAGGAAGTTGGTCCATGCGTTCGTTCTTCATAGGATTTAAAAGAATACTTGTTACAGGGAAGACAGTGCAAAATTGAAATTCTTATTTCCTTTAGGTTGAGGGCAAAGGAAATGGAATCAAGACAGTTATAGTCAACATGGTTGACGTTGCAAAGGCGCTTAATCGGCCTCCAACGTGTAAGTAAAGCTTGGAGAAGCCTGAAAAGGTATATTATGGATATAGTCTTGACAGTGTTTGAGCTGTATGCATTTTTCTCGGTCATGTGTTAGCAAATGTGGAACTTTGCACCTACTTGATTGGGTGTCATTAAACCACCCTGGCTGTATGTCAGTGGCCCTGTAATTTTTAGGAATGGTGAACTGTGTGTAGATTTTTGTGTGAAGCCAATGATTTAGGTAACTAAAATGAAACGTCTTGTCTTCCTATAGATCCCACCAAATATTTTGGTTGTGAGCTGGGAGCACAGACCCAGTTTGATGTTAAGAATGACCGCTACATTGTCAATGGATCTCATGAGGCGAATAAGCTGCAAGACATGTTGGATGGATTCATTAAAAAATTTGTTCTTTGTCCTGAGTGTGAGAATCCTGAAACAGATCTGGTGAGTGGGTGCCTTTAAGGCCTTTGTTAGTTATGTATGTGCTCTTCTGGTGCCAAGTGATTACCAGACTTCGTTAGAATTAGACTTCCACGAAGAAAATTTGTGTTAAACTAGAGTTTTAGATGTTTTATAACGTTATATAAATTCACATACAGTTTGTATCTTTCACTATACATGACACTTGTTTTTACTTTTCTTGGCAGCATGTCAATCCAAAGAAGCAAACAATAGGTAATTCTTGTAAAGCCTGTGGGTACCGAGGCATGCTTGACACACATCATAAACTCTGTACGTTCATTCTCAAAAACCCACCTGGTAAGTCTTTTTAGCAAGTTGACAGTTGGAATATAAGATGGGAGGTTTTTATTACAGTATAAGTATATACAGTATAGGAACTTTAGTCTTTGGACTTTGACTTTTGTTTTGTTTTTTGAGACAGGGTTTCTTTGTATGTCCATTGCTGTCCTCTAACCCACTTTGTAAACCAGGCAGGCCTCAAACTTAGAGATCTTCCTGCTTCTGGCTCAGGACTTTTGAGATTTTAACTGTCTCTAAGATATTATTGAAAAAATATGTTTTATGTAACAGTAAAAGTGCAAAGGCTGCCAAACTACCATCCTGTAGATTTGTAAAATAGATTATAATGGAAACCCATCAAAAGATCTACTGTTCTAGAAACAAGGCTTGTCTCATTAAGCTACAGTGGCTTAGAGCATTGCAAGCAACACTCTGTGGCAGATGAACACAACTATCTGACACAATTTGAGCTTGCTATAGCAAAATAGTCTAACCTATTCCGGTGTTCTCTTCACCATGAGACAAACCGTTATATAGACTCAAACAACCTATTTTAAATTGTTGAGTGGTCAGGTTTTTTGTGTGCATGTATGACTGTGTACCACATGAATACAATGCCCTAGAGGCCAGAAGAAGGCATTGGATCCCTGGAACTGGAGTTTTGGGTGGTTATGAAACACCATATGGGTGCTGGGAATCGAACTTAGGTCTCCAACAAGTGCTCTGCACCACTGTGCCATCTCTCCAGCCCTCCCTTCAGATTTCTAAGTTTTGTTGTGTTGATTTTACTGAGGAAAGTTGTGATAGAGGGTAGGATTTAAATCTTGTAGTCAGTGATACATAAACTATAGGACTAAGTTGACTTTTGTTTCCCTGTAGAGAATAGTGACAGTGGTACAGGAAAGAAAGAAAAGGAAAAAAAAAATAGAAAGGGCAAGGACAAGGAAAATGGCTCCGTATCCAGCAGTGAGACACCACCACCTCCACCACCAAATGAAATTAGTCCTCCTCCACACGCCGAGGTGAGTGTAGGGCACTTAAAATTGTGTTAAAAACCTGCTGTTTGGTTGAAATAACCAAAAAGTTTGATTTACTAATGTAGTGCACTGTTAAAACTCTAATATTGGTACTTAAGTTGAGCTAAACTGAATATATTTTGAACCTGCTTAGCATTTTTTGTTGTTGTTTACAGAATGTGGAAGATAGAGGCTCTGGGCTGATAAAACAGGGTCTGTGGGCAAAGGGGCTGGATCCTGTTAATATGACTAATACCACTATTTAAAGGTCTTTGGTTTTGTTTAACCAGGAAGAGGAGGAGGATGATGATTGGGGGGAGGATACAACTGAGGAGGCTCAGAGGCGCAGAATGGATGAAATCAGTGATCATGCAAAAGTTCTGACACTCAGTGACGATTTGGAAAGAACTGTAGAAGAGCGTGTTAACATCCTGTTTGATTTTGTTAAGGTAAATTTGTTTGATCTACAAATAATACACATCACATGGCCTTTGGCCTTTCAAATGTTTGTTGTGTTTATAATTGGTTAACGTTTTCTCTGATATCTTTGGATTTTGTTTGTGTGTGTTTGATTGGTTTTTTGAGACAGGGTTTTTCTCTGTAGCTTTGGAGCCTGTCCTGGAACTAGGTCTTGTGAACCAGGTTGGCCTCCTACTCGGAGATCCTCCTGCCTCTGCCTCCCAAGTGTTGGGATTAAAGGAATGCACCACCGCCTCCCAGCTTTTGTTTTGAAGATTGATTCTCTTTAGCCCTGGCTATCCTGGAATTCGTGGAAACCAGAGGGCTCACAGATCTTCTAATCCCTGCTGGGATTAAAATGTGTGTGTTACCATACCCTTCCCTTTGTTTTTTGTTGTTGTTTTGATTGTGAGGTTTTTTTTTTTAAATTCGTTTTTATTTGTATGGGGTTTTTTGTTTGTGTGTTTGTTTTTAATGGGCAGTGGATTGGTCGTTCCCACCTCCCCCATATATGGTTTCTCTGTGTGTAGCATTGACTCTCCTGAAATTTGCTCTGTAGAGCAGGCTAGCCTCGAACTCAGATCCACCTGCCTTTGCTCCGAGGTGCTAGGATTAAAGGTGTGTGCCACTACCAGCCGGCCCTTTGTGCGTGTGTGTTAATGATTTTTTTATTTAATATGTAGTGGTGTTTTGCCTATATATATACTCAGTGTGAGGTTGGAGCCCCTGGAACTGGAGTAACAGATAGTTCTGAGCCACCATTTGGGTGCTTGAAATTGAACCCACATCCTCAACAGCAGCCTGTGCTCTTAATCACTGAGCCATCATCCCCCCCACACCATGGCTTGTATTGTTTTTCTTCTTTGCTTATTTAAGAAACATACTAAAGGAAGTACAGTGAGTATACTTGCATAAATTGGGTAGAAATCCTGGAGGAGGAAGATTGTTCTCTCTAGTATAGCAAAAAAAAAGCCTATACTTAATTGAATTGCTTTATTTCCAGAAAAAGAAAGAAGAGGGCATTATTGATTCATCTGATAAAGAAATTGTTGCTGAGGCAGAAAGACTGGATGTAAAAGCCATGGGTCCTCTCGTTTTGACTGAAGTTCTCTTTAATGAGAAGATAAGAGAGCAGATCAAGAAATACAGGCGCCATTTCTTAAGAGTAAGAGACCTTTTGGGGGTTTTAAGTCAAGATTGTGACCTTAGACTGTGACTTTAGATCGCTTCCGCCCACTATATGGTTGTCCTGAAAGTAGGTGTGGGAGCACCTGCGAATGGTAAGAGTATCTGTGCATGACCTTTTCTAAGCCACTGTTCCATGTGCAATGCATTAAGAAAATGAATGTTTAATTACTGAATTATCTTAGAGCAGGGATGATTGTTGATGCTGTCTACTTGCAGTTTTGTCATAACAACAAAAAGGCTCAGCGGTACCTTCTTCATGGTTTGGAATGTGTGGTAGCAATGCATCAAGCTCAGCTGATCTCCAAGATTCCACATATCTTGAAGGAGATGTATGATGCAGACCTTTTAGAAGAAGAGGTTATCATCAGCTGGTCGGAAAAGGTGGGGAGCCCTTGTGAAGTTTCAGAAGCATCAAAACAGCTGGTGGGGTGGGTTATGAAGAAGTAATCTTTAGACTCTTGTATACCTTGTTGAATTCCTATGTTAATCTGATGGAATTTTTGAGTTGAGGCAGCAGGAATTGTTTAGTATGAATATACTGTTGAAAATTAGGGGATAGCCCAGTCCCTTTTTTTTTTTTTTTTTTTTTTTTTTTTTGGTTTTTCGAGACAGGGTTTCTCTGTGGTTTTGGAGCCTGTGCCTGTCCTGGAACTAGCTCTTGTAGACCAGGCTGGTCTCGAACTCACAGAGATTCGCCTGCCTCTGCCTCCCAAGTGCTGGGATTAAAGACGTGCGCCACCACCGCCCGGCGGCCCAGTCCCTTTAAATAGCTTATCGTACAAGTAATTAAAAGTATATTTTCAAGTCTTCACTGAGGAAAATTTTGAACTTTTTTAGGCCTCTAAGAAATATGTCTCAAAAGAACTTGCCAAAGAGATTCGTGTCAAAGCAGAACCATTTATTAAATGGTTGAAGGAAGCAGAGGAAGAATCTTCTGGTGGTGAGGAAGAAGATGAAGATGAAAATATTGAGGTAAAAGCTAAGGAACATTACTTGGTTGGTAATGAATGTTGGAGGTTTTTTTTTTTTTTTTTTAAATGTTTCCCTTTATATAGCCCTCCCTGGTTAGCCTCAAACTGTAGTTTTCAAGTGTAGTTCCAAATTTCAGATTAAAGATAAAGTCTAACCAGCTATAATCTATTAAGATAAACAAATACAGAAAGACATGGGCACATACCTTTAATCCTAGCACTCAGAAGGCTTAAGATCTCCTGAGTTCCAAGACAACTAGAGGCTATGCTAAGAAGCCCTGTCTCAAAACTCCAAAATGGAAGAGGAAATGCCATGAATCTGAAGGGGGTTCTTGGGAAAGTAAGGAAAGGAAAAATACTGTCATAATCTCAAAAAAATTAAAAACCAATGATAGAACTAGGAGTGGTTGCTCTGTGTGTATGTTTAATTGATGAAATGATTTATCTTATCAGGTGGTATATTCGAAGACTGCCAGTGTACCAAAAGTTGAAACTGTGAAGTCTGACAACAAGGATGATGACATTGATATTGATGCCATTTAAAAGGATGGATACAACTTAGCTTAACAGTGTAATGCTGCAAATTTTTCTCCATTATCAGCCAGAAGTGCAACATGTATGTGCAAAAGCTAAAATGGCTTAACATCATGCTACACTTGATACTAAAAAGCTATTACTGTGAGTGGTCTATAATTAAGCCCAATGAGACATCTAGGGAGTCCATACATAACAGTGAACAGTTGTAGTTTGCTTATTTATAGCATGTTTCTTTTGGAAAAACTAGTGGTGGACACATTTGGATCACATTTATACAGTTATAAAAAATAAAGATTTGATTTTGGTCATTCTTCAGACTTTGGGCTCTGAATGGCTTATACTGAAGTGATTGGCTACTTTTAGGATGTTACACCGTTTATTAAGGTCCTTGATCTTGGTAGATTGTAGGTGCTGAAACTTGCAGAGTGTAAGCCATTAAGAAATGGAGTGTTTTAAAAGTTGTGTCTCCAGTCCCCATCTGTTCAGATTGGAAACTGACAATTTTCGTCATCCTAAGGGAGGCTGATGAATAAATGACAGTATGACATCTTCATGAGCAGTAAAGACCTGCGTGTCCTATGGTTTTAAGAGCAAGTTTTGAAATTTGGAGTTGTGGTTTTTCAGTTTGTGTACACTCACCCCAAATTGTAATCTTTGGAGTCATGTGCATTGCACGTTGAATGAGCCAGGGAAATAATTAACAAGTATTTTGTGTGTTATTTAGTGGTTGCTTTGTACTGAGAGAAAAGCTTTGAGGTGTGATTAAATCGTAAATTCTGATGCTATTTGGGAGAAACAGGAAAAGGTGCACTTAATCTCTAGCTAAAACAGCATAATTTTTCAGCTTTTACCCTTAAATTATAATTTCAAGATGTTTAGACATACTGTATCTTGTGTTTGATGTGTTCTCCCCTTGCCCCCAATATTATGGCTTATTCTTCAATGCCTTTTAATTTGGATATAATAGCTTATACTTTAGATTTTGGTTGCTGTCTTGCCAAAATAAGTGTTATTGTGTTTCAAGCTTGATCCCCCTCCCGAAATTGTCTTATTTAAAGAGAAAGTTAAAATCATACTTCTGAGTCAGAGCCTGTATTTTGGTGTAAGACTTGGGATATTTTTTACTTCATGTTGATATAGCCGGGCACCTGAGAGTGGGTACAGTTGCTAGGGTCTGACCGGCCTGTTCAGAGCCTTGAACTACACACAAGTGAATTTCTTACCCGCTATCTGGTGTAAATTCCATCTGGGTTCCTGATTGTGTTTGCATACTTGTCTTCAACATTAAAAACTAGTTAGCATATACTTCCACAAGTGCATTCTGGGAGCTAACCCATGTGGTTAATTTGTGTGGCATACTAGCTTATAACATTGTTTAGATTTTACCTTGTGTCATCCAACTCACAGATTATAAAACTGTAATAAATGTATGTAAAATTTTTGCATTGAAGTGATAACAAATAATTTGGTAAAATTAAAACCTTGAGTCTGCTGAGCATGGAATGGGAGCCATATACCTGGAATGAATACTAACAAGGAAATGCGCAGTGTCACACCAAAGAAGAAGCATTTGCAAACTCACTCCTAGGTTTCAGATTCTTTGTTGCATGGCCTCCCATCCATTTGTTACCAATTTCTGAGATTGTCAAGTAGATCAGCACATTGAGCCTCAGGCTGTTACAGTCAGGTCTTCAATACTTGGAAGGATCTTGGGCTTCAGCCACTGTTCCGTCAGGTGCCACACCAGTGGGATTCAAATTCACACAATCTGGGTTCATTGTTCTATTGAGGTGTCCTAAAGAAAGTTTCCTGTTTCAAACAGCTACATTACTTGATTAAAACGATGTTAAAATTAAATTTTGTCTCTGCTTTAATACTAAAAAGTTAATTCATGTTTTTATGATTTAAAAAGCACTGAAAGCTATCCAGTATTATAGTGCATGCTTTGGATTTGAGTCTTTTTTTTTAATATTTATTTATTTATTATGTATACAATATTCTGTCTGTGTGTATGCCTGCAGGCCAGAAGAGGGCACCAGACCTCATTACAGATGGTTGTGAGCCACCATGTGGTTGCCGGGAATTGAACTCGGGACCTTTGGAAGAGCAGGCAATGCTCTTAACCACTGAGCCATATCTCCAGCCCTGGATTTGAGTCTTGTATTCTGTGGAGAGTATGTCAGCCCTATGTGTGAAAACAGGTTGATCATTTTATAAAAATCTTTAATACCATGTTTACTAGGGAATTCAAACTCCATTAATTCTAGCCTGTCCTCAAACTCTTCCCCATTGGTTCCTTGTACATTTTACTCCTTAAGTAAGGCCTAGGGTGTGGGGACTGAAACTGACCTTGATCTCTTTTTGCTTTGACCTCCCAAGTGTTAAGATTAAGACAGGCATGTATATGTGTTAACCATGCCCACCCTCAGATTCTGCATGGGCATGCGTGCCATATTACACAGAGAACAGGGTATGAGTTATGGAAGTCTGTTCATGTGAGTCCCAGAGGTCCAACTCTAGTTGGACTTGGCAGCTGACTCTCAGCTACCTCATCAGCTTCCTGTATTAGTAAGAATTCCACTGAGATGGAATAGCATAGGCAAATGATTAGTCAGAGTTCTCATTACCCCTTTGGCATCATAATCTGCTTTGAAGTCTTAAACTTGGAGCTAATGCCAACCCATGGTAGTGGTTTAGGTTTAGACTTTTTTCTTGGCCCAAGCAAGAATAATTCCTGTAAGAACCTATTTTTCTGTGCATTGTGGCTGGACGTAATAGGGCCTGGGCTTGTCCAATGCCAGTTGGTAAGGTGTCTTGTTATTTCCCCCTTATCCAACAAAATATTAGGCCTTAAGCCTAACGCACAACAGGGCCAGTGTTCTCTATCTGATGCATAATCCATGTGCAACCCTTGAAGCTCAGCTGAAGTGGTGTGGTGTGCATACACAAATGTAGGTAGTAAAATACCCATATACCTAAAATTAAAAGTAAATCCATGGCCAGCTGTGGTGGCAGAGGCGACCAGCCTGATCTATATGGTGCATTCCAGGATAGCCAAGGTTATTTTGAGTTCTCTCAGAAATGAAACTTCAGTTCCCAGACCTGAGTCACCATAACTAGTCCAGGGGATTTGATGCCCTCTATACTCCTGTGCGTGGACTCATTCACAAATACAATTTTTTTTTTTTATTTCAGTTAGGTATGATGGATGCCTTTAATCCCAACACTTGGCAGAAACAGATTTCTTGAGATTGGGACCCGACTGGTCTACAGGGCAGCCAGGGCTATTACCCAGTGAATTTTTTTTTTTTTTTTAGATTTATTTATTATGTATATACTATTCTCAGTATTATGTCTGCAAGCCAGAAGAGAGCACCACATCTTATTACAGATGGTTGTGAGCCAGCATATGGTTGCTGGGAATTGAACTCGGGACCTTTGGAAGAGCAAGCAGTGAGTACTCTTAACCACTGTGCCATCCCTCCATCCCCCCACAATGAAATTCTTTAAAAGACAGGAAAAATTTCAGGCATGGTGACATGCTGATGAGTTCAAGGCCAGCATGGTCTACATTGATCCTGTCTCAATTTTTTTAAAAAGCATTTAACATGTGCTTGACAGTCTGGAACTGGAGTTACAGACAGGTGTGAGCTGCCATGTGGTTGCTGGGAATTGAACCCGGGTCCTCTGGAAGAGCAGCCAGTGTTCTCAACCACTGGGCCATCTCTCCAGCCCCTTAATTTATTTTTATATATATATATATATATATATATATATATATATATAGAGAGAGAGAGAGAGAGAGAGAACGAACGTGCAGGAGTCTGCTGTGAACATTGCTTCAGCTTCAAGCTACATTCTACCGAGAATTGCCTCTGCAGAACAGTGGCTATGACTGACACAGGATAGGGGTGCACATAAGTCCACTCAGCCTCAAGCTGGGACTGACTAATATTGTCTTCGGCCTTTGTGAAGGCTATTCTTGGTTGTCAACTTGACTACACCCAGTCTACTAAAAACCAAGTAGCTGTGTATACATGAGGTGTTCAGTATTTTTGTTTTTGAGACAGTTTCTCCGTGTAACTTTGGAGCCTGTCCTGGAACTTGCTCTGAAGACCACCAGGCTGCTGGCCTTAGAAACTCAAGAGATCCACCTGCCTCTGCCTCCTGAGTGCTAGGATTAAAGATGTGTGCCGCCACCACCACCTGGTGAGATTTTTTTTTTCTTTGTGTTTTTTTTTGGGGGGTTGGGGGGGAGGTCCAGACAGGATTTTTCTGTGTAGCTTTGGAGCCAGTCCTACCACTAACTCTATAGACCAGGCTGGCCTCGAACTCACTGAGATCTGTCTCTGCATCCCAAGTGCTGGGATTAAAGGTGTGCACCACCACCACCCAGTTCTTTTGTTTTTCCAAAATTTATTATGTATACTGTTCTGCCTGCACACCAGAGGGCACCAGATCTCATTATAGATGTGAGCCATGGTGTGGTTGCTGAGAATCGAATTCAGGACCTCTGGAAAAGCAACCTGTGCTCTTAACATCTGAGCCATCTCTCCAGCCCCAGTATTTTTTTTCTTAATTAAATCATTTGAAGTGGGAAGACCCACTTCTCACCCAGAACTTTTGAGGTGGGAAAATCTACTTTTAATCTGGGCCACAGCTGCTGGCAGCCTATATAAAGGACAGAAGAAAGAAAGCTTGCTCATTTTGCCTGCTTGCTTACACTGGCAAGTACTTCATTGACATCAGAGCCTACTTCAGGATTCTGGTATATCTGAAGAGATATAGTCAGTCTTGTGGCCTAAACAGCTACTGGATTCTCGGATCTTCTGTTGGTAGATAGCCAATTGTTGGACTACCTGGACTACAGCCTGTAAACCACTCTAATAAATTCCCTTTAAGCCAGTCGGGGTGGGGAGTGTTGCACAGCTTTAATGCTGGGAGGCAGAGGCAGGTGGATCTCTTGAGCTTGAAGCCAGCTGGTCTACACAACTAGTTTCAGGAAAGCCAGGGCTACACAAAGAAACCCTGTTTCAAAACTAAACCCCTTTATACACACACTCATTCTCTAAACTGTTCCTCTAATGAACCCTAATATAGCCCTTCTCCCCCACAGCTTTGTTTACATCTGCTCCTTGACCCCACCCTGCTTCCCTACTTCCGTCCTGAGCGCCATATAATCATTCCTGCTTGCAGGCTCTAGGGCTTCAGAAGTGGTGTAGAGAAGCAGTGGCAGGTGGTGGGGATGGGGCAGTTAGCACACTGCTCTCACCCATAGTTCCCTGGGAGAAGGCACCAGTATCCCCTCATTGTCTTCAGAGCTGTGCTGCTTCTGCTCTGTCATGAATCTCTAAGATACCCGACTCACCTGAGACAGCACACTGCTGCGCTGCGCTAAGGTGTCCCTTGGTTGGAGCTGTTGAGCAAGTGAGAAACGTCATCAGGTGTTCTCAGGAACATCCAAGTTCACCGGTCTAATCATCTGAGGCCTGCTGAATTAAAGGTAAATTATTGTACCTGGCAACTCCTACCACTAGGAGGAAGTACAACGCTGCTTCCTGGGCCTCATTAGTGTTTGGAGGTAGCAGATTCGGCATTTGGAAGGAAGAGCCAATCCTACTGAGTGCCTGATCTACAAAAGAGTTCCAGGACAGCCAGAGCTACACAGAGAAACCCTATTTTAAAAAGACAAAAATAGCTGTGCAATGGTGGCACACGCCTTTTATCCCAGTACTCGGGGGAAGCAGAGAGGTGGATGTCCGTGAGTTCGAGGCCAGCCTGGTCTGAAGATCGAGTTCCAGGACAGTCGAAGTCGAGGCTACACAGAAAAAAAAGGGGGGGGGGGCTCAAGTTAGCAGCTACCCCATCTGCTGACCTTGTGATACCCTGTACCATTTAGAAAGCGCTTGCTCTCTGCTTTCATAAAGCTTTTGAACGTCCTAGCTTCCACAATCAAGTGCTGTGAAGCAAACACCTTTTTTTCAGGGTCTAATATAACCTAGCCTCAAGTACTGGAATTCTGGACTGTCACCATGCCTATCTTAACACACTACTTTTTACTGTGGGGAAATCAGAGTGCGTTCTTGCTTCTATTACATGGGTCCCAGGAATTTAATCAGGCTGAGCCAACCCTATTCCTAATGGAATATCAACATTATATTTATTGATATATTAATGAGCATAATTATGGTAACGTAACAGTATACCAATAGTGAGCCAACATGACTGGCCCTCAGAGTAATGACATGTGTCTATAACTAAAGTTGTTTGGAGGAGCCCAGGAACTTCAGACTGGCATGGGTACCATGTGAGACTTCCATATCAGGAAAGTAACAACAAAGCTGAGCATTTGGTGGTGGCACACACATATAGTAACATCACTCAGGAGTTCAAGGACAGCCACAGCTACATAAAAGAGACCCTGTCTCAAAAAATTAATTAAAAAATTAACAAAACTTAAAAAGCTATGTCAGGCATAGTCACATACCTTTTATCACAGCACTAGAAGGCAGAGGCAGGCAGATCTCTGAGTTCAGGGCCAGCCTAATCTACATAGTGAGACTCTGTCTCAAAAAATTTAAAAAGGGCCGGGCGGTGGTGGCGCACGCCTTTAATCCCAGCACATGGGAGGCAGAGGCAGGTGGATCTCTGTGAGTTTGAGGCCAGCCTGGTCTACAAGAGCTAATTCCAGGACAGGAACCAAAAGCTACGGAGAAACCCTGTCTCGAAAATCAAAAAAAAAAAAAAAATTTAAAAAGGAAAATAATAAGCAATTTTCAGGTCTCTTTAATTTTGTTTAATTGTACAAAAGTATCCTCTTTGTACTTAATTTGTTTTATTTGGGGAGTTGAATATTAAAATCTGGCCTTATAATGCCAATGTATAGATAGAAAAGGAAAGTAATATTTTAATAGCTTTACAAAAATATGAGTGTCCAGCCAGTGATGGTGGCATACATCTTTAATTCCAGCACTTGGAAGGCAGAGACAGGCGGATCTCTGTGAGTTTGAGGCCAGCCTGGTCTACAAAATGAGTTCCAGGACAAGTTCCAAAGCTACAGAGAAACCCTATCTCAAAATAAATAAATAAACAAATATGAGTGCTCTCTGATGGTTAATCTCCACTGTCAACTTGACTAGATTTAGAATCACCTGGGAGACACGTCTCTGAAAGTGTCTATGTATTTCAAGAGTACTCATACGTGTGCATACCCACACTGGTACTCACAGTTGTGCAAGTACCCACACAGACACACATCTATACACATTTAAAAAGAAACAAATCTTCAAAAAATATTCTTTTGCCAGGCATAGTATTGCATGCCTTTAAACCCAACACTTGGGAAGTAGAGGCAGGAGGATCTCTGTGAGTTCCAGGTTAGCCTTGTCTACAGGGTGATTTCTAGGATAGCCAGGACTGCAAAGAGAGACCGTATCTCAGAAAAAAATATTTAAGAACCAATAAATAAATAAATGGTCAGAAAACCATTTGCCACTTGTGCGTGTATTGAAAAACAACAAGCCCTGCCCCATCCCTGGTTAAGGTTTTCTGATGACCACCACTAACTATAATCCTGGTTTTCTTAGATAATTTTGTCATTGTTGAACATCAAAGAGCATACTTACACCAACCCAGACAGCATACAGCTTTCCACCCGCTAGACTCTGGTAGACACATCTGGGTAAAGCCTATTGCTTCCAGGGCCACAAGACATAAAACATTAAATCAAACACAAGAGATGCACTCTAGAGATGCTCAAGCCCACGCTCAGAGGCTACTGTACTGTAAGGTATTCTGGTTTAGGGTGAACTATTTTTTCGCAGTAAAAGTTTACTTTAAAATGCTGGTTAGAGGTATAATCAGTAGGTACCATGGGCATAGATCACGATTGATTATGACATACTGTGTATAAATGTATGCACCATTCTTAGGAAGGTATGTCCCTGACACCCTAAGAGGTCATAATGGCAACAGTGCCACTGGGAGATAAGAAATTTTCAGCTGCGTTAAGATTGTAGGAGCCCTGGACTATACATGTCAGCAGGCTAATTTAAACTCCTTTAGGTAGGGCATCTCAGTGCTATGTGGTTTATGAACCCCAAGACTTGCGGCCATCACTTGGGAATAGTATGCGCTGTCTTACTAGGACACATGAGGAACTAACTCCAAACCCTATATTTTCCTCTCAACATGGTTATTATTCTCAATCTATTGGTTACTTTCACAAGCCTAAACATAAGTGTTTGCAATTTCATTCCTTAAGCTTCTGTCCATAAGCACACCACTTGACTGCTCGGAGGGGAGAGGACTGTGCTTATGTCTCTGACTTGGCTTTCCGGCTACCCACTTAAGTTATCTTTATAGTTCTTTTTTTTTTATCGTCAAGATTGAAGTAATTCTAATCTATCTACAATTACAATGAACCTTTCTGAGCTTTATAGATCGAGTCAAAAGGTGAGGATCTGTCAGCACTGTTTTTGTTTGTGTGTGGGTGGTGTGTGTACATTTTTTTCTCTCTGGTGTATATACATGTGTTTCTGTGGGTGTGTAGTGTGTACACTGATGTTTTTGAGTATGCATGTTTGTGATATATGTCCTCCTTTGTGTGTGCTTGTGTGTGTGTAGAGGCCAAAGGTCAACATTGGGCATCTTCTTTGATCACTGCCCACTCTATTTTTTTTTTTTGTTTTGTTTTTCGAGACCTGACTTCCCTGATTTATTTGCATCAGTATATAATGTATGGGGCTCCAGTTATTGGAGCATCACATGCAATTCAGGGAAGAATCCAAGAAGTTCTCTTTATAAGGTTAAGTCTATCACTTTTGGGATAATTGCTATTAATTTCTCCCCCCAAAAAAGTACAAGCTCTTTGCAATGGTTCATTGTCTTCCTATAACTTTTTTATTTCATCAGTAGTGAAAGGCACTATAATCTCTGTTGGGTCTATATCTACTAGTTGAAAAGTCTCAATTAACCTTTTATAATTAATTCAGAGACTTTTTCCACATAAGTTTTTAATTTTTTACTTGGTTTATGTGGTAAAACATCCATTCTAAGATAATATCATCTCTCTGCATTAAAATTTCTATAGGAGAAATTCTGGATGGCAATATGACTAGAATACAGTTAAGATTTGGATTCACCCTGTCCACATATGCCTCCTGTAATTTTTCTTCAACAATTGTCAATTCCTTTTTTGCTTCAGCTGTTATTTCTCTGGGACTATTCAAAGTCTTAATCACCATCTAAGGTTTTATTTAAATGAATTATTAGATCAGGTGTTATCCCAACAACCGGTCATAGACTGGAAATGTCTCCTAATAATCTTTGAAAGTCATTAAGAGTCCACAACCAGTCTCTCCTAATTTGTGCCTTTTGTGTTCTAATTTTCTGCAAAGCTATTTTATAACCTAGGTAATTGACAGAATCTCCTCTCTGTATTTTTTTAGGAGCAATTTATAATCCCCATTTTGGCAAAACTTACTCTGTAGTAATAGGAGCGGCGGGGCTGCATCCCCGGCACCCGGCTGCCAGCATGGCTAGCTTTACCCGAAATAATTACATGGAAACTGTATTCTTTTGAACATTGCTTGGCCCATTAGTTCTAGCCTCTTACTGGCTAGCTCTTACATATTGATCTAACCCATTTCTAATATTCTGTGTAGCACCACAAGCTGGCTTACCAGGAAAGATCTTAACCTGCGTCTGTCTGGAGTGGGAGAATCATGGTGACTGCCTGACTTGGCTTCTTTCTCCCAGCATTCTGTTCTGTTTACTCGCCTATCTAAATTCTACCCTATCAAAGGCCAAGCAGCTTCTTTATTAATTAACCAATGAAAGCAACAGATAGAAAGATGACCCTCCTCCATAATTTCCCCTTTTTCTGTTTAAACAAAAAAAAGGCTTTCATTTTAACATAGTAAAATTACATATAACAAAACAGTTATCAAGCAAGAATTACAGCTACAATATTTATATCTATCTTTTATCATAACTAAGGAAAACTATAACTATCTATTTATTCTTCAACTCCATCAAAGACTCCAGAAGGATATAATATTACCTAAGCCAAAACTCTAGAAATGACAGAGACATCTCACTGCCTGGACAATCACCTAAAGTTCCTCTGTACCGTTGGGGCATCCATCTTCGGCCTTCAGGCGCATAGTATCCATGAAGCAGGAAATTTCCAAAGACAGTTCAGTCACTTTCTGCTGTGTCCTGCAGAATGTCTCTCAGACTCTTTCATGAGTCAGGAACCCCAAAAGACCATCTCACCTTTAGGCAAATTCAGTAGTCATCTCTCTCTGCAGGTTCTCTGTGTCCAGTTTATACAATAGTCCAGGCAAGAGCAGTTTCTTGCCCAAATGGCTATCAAACTCCATAAGGATCCTCTTCAGTGCCCATCTTCCTCTTTAAGTAGATTGGTGCTGCCAGGAGCAGATGTGTCTCATTGTCATGAAAAGCCCTAAGTTATTAAAATATTTTAAATGTCATGTTCTGTAGTCTTTGAAAGATGTGAAGAATGCCTATCTAATTGAAATATATCTCTATATATCTAGAAAATCTAACTAACATGACTACAAGCTTGACTATTATTGATGATTATCCATTAGCAACCTATATTTCCTAATTATACATTACATTTTTAAATGAACTACACAATCACAATACCTTAATCAAGATTAGAAATATGCATATACATATAACAAAATTGACCTTAAAATCCGTACCAATGCAAATTATTCATACCTATATCATATCCCCCTTTAAATATAAAAGAACATTTATAAATAATATATGGGAACATGGGCACAGTTTTTCTCTCCAAATTGCTTCCTGCTGAATGGGGGCGCTGTTATTCAGGTCTTTTATGGTGTAACCTGTTTGCCAGGTTCATCTCAGTCAGCAGTTGAGTGAAATAATTTTCTGAAGGTGTTCATGGCAACCTTTCAGGAGGGCGTGGTCTATCATACCATATTGGGATAGAAGAAATCCACAGGGTCTCATCCTCTGTGAAAACAAAAGAAGACCCTCTCCAAAACATCATATCCTTAGTCCCAAATTCTGAAATCATAATACCCTTATATCCATTCTGGTTTATCTTGGCAGCCCATGTAATGAAATGTCTCTCTGTACTTAGCTCCTTCACAGTCAAAAACTTTAAAGAAAACACAATATACATAATCTAGACTCTGTGAATTTTCCATTTTTACGTGGCTTATTTTTCTTTATTTCTTTTAATCTATAACTATCTGTACTCTGTCTCTTTAAAGACTTTACCCTTTTTTTTAAACCATTAACTTTATTCTCTATGTTTTTTTCTTCTCTCTCTCAAGCCTACGTACACTCATCCAACACTGTGGTCTTTTATGTCTTTTATGTCTAAATCTGTTTTATTGTGAATCTGTAATTTTTTTTACTATCCAGGAGCATTTCTTAAAATGTTAAGCACTTCTTAAAAACTTAAGTTGCACCATGTACAAGTAATTTGGCAAAACTTTCTTAACTTCTTCAAACATTTTTCTAATATATATATATCAGATATATCAGATAGCAAAATGTCATCCATGTAATGGTAAATTATAGAGTCAGGAAATTGCTTACATAATATTTCCAATGGCTGACTTACAAAGTATTGGCGCAGAGTGGGGCTATTGAGCATTCCTTGTGGGAGTATAGTCCATTGATATCTCCTAGTAGGCTGACAATTATTATAAGTAGGCACTGTGAAGGCAAATTTTTCTCTATCCTTTTCTTGTAAAGGTATAGTGAAGAAACAATCTTTCAAATCAATAACTATAAGAGGCCATCCTTTTGGTAACAGAGAAGGCAGAGGATTCCAGATTGCAGAGGGCCACTAGGTTGAATTACCTTGTTGATAGCCCTTAGATCTGTCACCTTCTCCATTCACCAGATTTCCTTTTAACAACAAACACAGGAGAATTCCAGGGACTGGTTGATTCTTCAATATGGTGAGCATCTAGTTGCTCTTGTACTAGCTGTTCTAAAGCCTGCAACTTTTCTTCAGCTTAGAGAAGGCCATTGCTTAACCCATATTGGTTTTTCAGTTAACCATTTTAAAGGTAGGGTGATCTAAAGGTTTGCTAGTTGCTTTATGTTCTTGTTCAGCCTGAATGGCTGGTGACCTTTGTGTATAGTACTTTATAATATCCTTCCCAGAATTATGAGTTCCTGGGACTGCAGGAATGTTAATCTGAGTATTCAATTGCTGCAGCAGGTCATGGCCCCATAAATTTACTGCAAGATTAGCCACATATGGCCTCAGCTTCACTCTTTGACCTTCTAGTCCAATACAGTCAACCCATCTTGTGCTTTGTTTAAATTAAGATATGGTTCCAATATCTAATAATTGAACATCTGCCTCTTGAAGAAGCCAATTTGGATGCCAAGATTCTTGAGTATTGATACTCATATCTGCACCTGTGTCTATCAAACCAACAATTACAATGTCATTTATATGAACTCTTTTTTTTTTTTTTTTTTTTTTTTTTTTTTTTTTTTTTTGGTTTTTCGAGACAGGGTTTCTCTGTGGCTGTGGAGCCTGTCCTAGAACTAGCTCTGTAGACCAGGCTGGTCTCGAACTCACAGAGATCTGCCTGCCTCTGCCTCCCAAGTGCTGGGATTAAAGGCGTGCGCCACCACCGCCCGGCCTTATATGAACTCTTAGCTTTGGTCTTTGATCACCTATAGAAGTCTTCCAGAATATACTTTCCTATTTCCTATTGGAACTTTTGACTTATACTCCATGTTTATGCCATCATCTAGAAAAGTATGGTCTTTCACAGAAGGCTCTGGATTTTTTAATTTTCCTGGTGAGACATGTCCTCCATAGTGACTGGGAATGACAAGGCCACTTTTGGCTTGGGGGCTGCAAGAGGCCCCTTAAGGAGTTTCCTGATGGTATCGGGTTGCCTTGTCTGTCTTTTATTGATCTGCATTCATTGGTCCAGTGTTGGCCTTAACTACACCTTCTACATATACCTGAAGGCTGAATCTTATTCTTGCCATTCCCAGAGGAGACATTATTTTTAGGAATTCCTTGTCAACAATCCCTTCTCAGATGTCCTATTCTGCCACAATTAAAACATTTGGCATTTTGATGTCTCCTCATTCCTTTGGAAATTGCTTCTCCTACCCAAGATTCAGTATTATAGTCAGATGTCTCAATGTTTATTGTATGTAGGATTCATTCATCCATAGGTGCTGATCTAACCTTTAAAAACTCAAGTATCTTTTTGCATTCTAAGTTGGCATTTTCAAAAGCCAGAGATTCAATAAGTACTCATCTAGCATATGAGTCTGTTACTCCTATTTGTACAGCCTTAGTTAACCTTTGTAAAAAGTCAATAAAGGGTTCTCTCTGGTCCTGTTTAACCCTTGTATATGATTCAATTTATTTTTCTGATTCTTGAATCCTGTCCCAGACATTTAAGGCTGCTTTGTGGCATAGGGACAAGATTTGTTCATCATAAAGAGCTTGAACCTGTGGGTCAGCATAAGTGCCCTCACCCAGAATTTGATCTTGGGAAGTCTCAAGTCCTTTTGCTTTTCCCTGTTGTTCCAAAATTTTTGCCTTTTCCCTGAAATAACATTTAAACATCAATTGGGGCCCATCATCCAGGCCTGCTAAAATTAACTGAATCCAGCCATGTGGTGTTGCCTTGATGCTAGAAGACCAGGTCTTTATCATCCCCATAACAGACGCAGAATGCAAGCCATAAGTTACAACAGCTTGCTTAATTTCTTTTATATCATTCATTCCTATAGGTATCCATCTACCTTCTTTGGCTCCTTTTGGGCCTTTAGAATAGATGCTTAGGCAGAGTAGATTATAAGTTAAAAAGCAAAACCCTGGGTAAGTCATCTCTGATAACTAGTTGTGATGTCAAATCCTGTCCTTATGCCTTCTTTCCCTGTTCATCAGCTCCAATAATTTCCTCAGTCATTTCAAATCTTTTTACTATTGTCTTTTGTAAAGCCTGAATCTCCTGGCCTGTATATATTTCTAGTGATTTCATTGAGGCACCTAGCCTCTGGTCCTCATTCTGCACATGTGATTCCAAGGACTGAAGTTTCTCCTTTAAAGATAACACCTCATGCTTGGACATTGGACAGCATGCAGATTGCCATCCTGGAGAGATACTCTATCTGCTAACCTATCATAACATTTTAACAGATTTTGATTGTCAAATTCAAGAGTATGAATTCATTCAGATAATTTCTCAGAACCCTTAGATATGGATTCAATTTTGTCTGTCAAATTAATGTTACTCTTTTAAATAGTATTAATTTTTTCAGGTAACTTTTGGTTTTTGATGGTATTAATCCTGTCAACTAGCTGTTCATTATTAGTCTGTAAAGACTGTATCATTCCTAAAAGTACAACATTCTTTCTTAAGGATCTAATATGAAGAAAAAACTGAGTCCCAATATCCCATAAGTTGAAGTATCACCATAACCACATAAGCCTTGCAGAATAAATACAATTCATAGTATTAGCAAAAGAGTTACTAAAAGTTTCAGTATTAATGTAGTCTGCCATATTGATTGTTTTAGGTGTAATAATCTTTATTATCCAGCAGATGTCATGGTTGCAGAGTTGTGACTAGCAATGCAACCGGTGGCAACAGGAATGGTCCTGAGCCGCTTTAGTCTCCCGCCTTAGTACTGGTTAAATACTGAGAAATACACTTTGCTTGACAAATTAAAAGCAATTAAATCAATTCCATACACAGAGCAAGAAACCCAGAACCCATGGGCAGAGAGCACAAACTGAAAGCTGCACAAGTCGCCACATGGCAAGGAACCACACCAGGGAATGAGGCAGTCGTGCATGTGCTCGGGAAATTTCCAAGTTGCCACATGCAGTAAGCTCCACTGTGGTGGGGGTTCTACAAAAATACGCTTAGATAAAAGCAAGCCAAGCAGGCAGGGTTGGGAGACTTTCTGGACCGTGGACCGGCTAGGCCTTTAGGCCATCCACCTGGTAGGTGTGGAGTCTGAATCCACATGGGCATCAGATGAAAAAGGACACTTAAAAGAAATCCCACACAAGCTCAGAATTGAGAATAATAGTTGGTTATTTATTTAGGGGTAGACTCACAAATCAATATCCTCTGCTGGAATGGAGAAAAGGAACTGAATCCCACAACCAGAAAAGAGACCAGATGCATGCTTATCATCAGGAGTTATAGCATAAAAGGCCACGCCCCAGTGGGTGGGTAAATTAAGGGCTATTGGCTATAGTATTTCCTACAGCATAGTGGCTTGGCTGTTTTGATTTTCTTTTTTTTTTTTTTTTTTTTTTTTTTTTTTTGGTTTTTCTTGTTTTTTTGAGACAGTGTTTCTCTGTAGCTTTGGAGCCTGTCCTGGAACTCCCTTTGTAGACCAGGCTGGCCTCGAACTCACAGAGATCCGCCTGCCTCTGCCTCCCGAGTGCTGGGATTAAAGGCATGCGCCACCACCGCCCGGCCTGTTTTGATTTTCTAATCTTCCATTTGAACCCCAATATCTGTCTGTAGGGTTTTCTTTTTGAGACAGGGTTTCTCTGTAACTTTGGAGCCTGTCTTGGAACTAAGTTGGCCTCACTCACAGATATCCGCCTGCCTCTGCCTCCTGAGTGCTGGGATTAAAGGCGTGCACCACCATCGCCCGGTTGTCTCTGGGTTTTTATTATTTGTGCTTCATATCTCTGTGAGTTCAAAGTCACCCTGGGATACACTAGATTGATACAGTCTCAAAGGGAAACAGAGCCAGGCAGTTTGTACATGGGAGTCACACTTCTTTAATCCCAGCACTAAGGAGGTGGAGACAGGAAGGGATATGGCTGGGTGGAGAGAAATATAAGGAGACAAGAGCTCAATGTAGTCTGAGGAGACAGTCTGAAAGATCACCCCTTTGGTCTGGTCTGAGCATTTGGTCTCTCTAGTGGCTGGCCTCTCTACTTCTCTGATCTTTCAAATTTTACCCCCTAATATCTGACTCTGGATTTTTATTAACAATTAGAATTCGTGCTACACAACCCATGTGGGGCATAGTTAAAGACTTAGTCTGAGTTACACCTCTTACATTTTGTTGATAAAAATAAGTGACATGGCTCAGCCCACGCTGATGGGGTAAGGAAGCATGCTCCTTCTTGGAAATCAAGGAAGGGAATAACTAGTTTGGGGCAATGATCTAATCTTCCATAGTTGGTAAACTTAAAATAGCTTTACTCTGCTCTTCATTTTATTGATGAGTTAGCTGGATATAGAATCCCAAGGTACACAGCGCATAGTCACACAAATGCTAGATTTAGAGATGCTAGATGTGATTGGAATCACATTCCCTTTCATCCTGCTTTTTTCCCATCTCTTAGAGCTTTTTTAGTTTCTTGTGATATATTATTTGGTATCTACTAGAGAATTCATATGTAATGTATAACGAACCATAAATAATAAATGTAATGAATAATATTTGTAGTACTTCATCACTCCTTTGGGGAGATGTTCTCTAAGTAGACCAGGATAGCTTGGAATTCTGGACCCTCCCACCCAAACCTCTTTAGTGTTAGAATTGCACCTGGCTCTTAGTTAAAGAGTTCTAAGTATGGGCTGGAGAGATGGCTCAACCATTAAAGACTAGGCTCACAACCAAAAATATAAGAGTTCTAAATTCTAGGCCGGGCAGTAGTGGCACCCACCTTTAATCCCAGCACTCAGGAGGCAGAGGCAGGTGGATCTCTGTGAGTTCAAGACCAACCTGGTCTGCAGAGTGAGTTCCAGGACAGGCTCCATAGCTACTGAGAAACCCTGTCTCAAAAAAACCAAAAAAAAAAAAAAAAAAAAAAGAGAGAGAGAGAGAGTTTAAGTTCTAACTTCATCCTGTGTGAGTGAGGAGACCCTTTGCATTTCTTTTTGCTATGTTTTCTTTTTCTTTATTTAGAGTGGCAATCATTATTCAAATCAGTCTATGAGGAAATAGAGTGTAAGAAAAGCTTGGCGGCTGGTCAATGGTAATGCACGTCTTTAATCCCAGCACTGGGGAGGCAGAGGCAGGCAGATCTCTGTGAGTTCATGGCCAACCTGGTCTACAGAGCAAGTTTCAGGACAGGTTTCAAAGCTACAGAGAAACTGTCTTGAAGGAAAAAAAAAACAGAGAGAGAGAAAGAAATAGAGAGAGAGAAAGGAAAAGAAAGAAAGGAAGAAAGTAAAAGAAGCTTAGGGTAATGATCAAAAGCTGCCTGTACCCTGATGTTACCCCAAATACCTGGATTTCAAAGATACCTTTTTTTTTTTTTTTAATTCATTTAAAGGAAAGGAAATAGGGGGAACTAGTTTTGGTTTTCAAGACAGGGTTTCTCTGTGTAGCCTGACTGTCCTAGAACTCACTCTGTAGAGGCCTCTGACTCACATGAGATCCACTTCCCTCTGCCTCCCAAGTACTGGGTGGGATTAAAGTCACTCCACACCACCACCTGACTTTTCTTTCTTTTTTCTTTTATATTTTTGGCTTTTGCTTATTTTTGAAAATACATACATCATATGGCCTGTCCTGGAGAAGGTCTCTGGATCCTTGTGAAGATGTGTGTGCAGTCTTCTGTAGGTAGTGATCTATGATAGTAGATAAACTATAGATAGTTTTGTTTATTTTTTATGGTTTATTTAACTTTATTTTATATGCATTGGTGTGAAGGTGTCAGATCCCCTGCAGCTGGATCTTCAGACAGTTGTGAGCTGCCATGCAGGTGCTGGGAATTGAACCCCGGTCCTCTGGAAGAACAGTCAGTGCTCTTAACCACTGAGCCATCTCTCCAGCCCCAGCATTTTCTTTTTTAGTCTCATTGAGTTCACATAACGACTTCCGATTTAGGGCTGAACACTCAGTCTTTTCTTTTGCTCTTTATCTGGAGTTTTGTTGGTTTGTTTTTTGGATCATTGTTTTATTTTCTTTATTTTTATTTTTTTATTTTTTTATTTTTTTTTGGTTTTTCGAGACAGGGTTTCTCTGTGGTTTTGGAGCCTGTCCTGGAACTAGCTCTTGTAGACCAGGCTGGCCTCGAACTCACAGAGATCTGCCTGTCTCTGCCTCCCAAGTGCTGGGATTAAAGGTGTGCGCCACCACCACCCGGCTATTTTCTTTTTTGAGGCAGGGTCTTATTCTGTAGTTCAGGTTTCCTGATAGGCTGTGTCAACCTGAAATCTTGCTTCAGTCTCTGGGAAGAGTTACAGACATGAGACCAAGACTAGGATTTAGTATGTTTTGTGGGAACACATCTAATAATAATGAACTTTTTTGACTTTTGTTTATCTGGGGATTTCTTATCAACCCCCCCTCCCCCGGTATTTGAGTGTGCACATGTGTATTTGAGACAGACTCTTTTGTAATCCAAGGTGGACTCAAAATTGCTATGTAGTTCAGATGTATTTTTTAGTCAGGGGCTTAATCCCAGGCCCCTGGCATCCATCTTTGGAATACTATGCAGAAAATTCCATTTCAAGCCCCCTCCCCTGGGAGTTGTCTCAGTCCAAACTCCACCTCCAAGAAAGCCCACCAAATGGTGACCCCCTCCGGAGGGAAGGTCAAGACCACTCCTACAGGCTACTTAAACTGCCCCCCAGAGAATAAACATGTGGTCTCCCCTCTTCCTCTCCGGTGGTCATATCAGCTTTCCTCCCCCTCATGTTTTCCTGAGGCCACACTGTAATGGTTTAAGTAAAGTGCTACAGGTCCTTGAGCAGTGGCTGGCAGTGGGCAGCAGGTCCCAAGACCATGGCAGGTTATGAAGGCAGCCGAGTCCCAGGCAGGAAGCTGTATGGCAGGGTGAGAGACCAAGAGGGATAGGCACGCCATGCAGAGTGAGGTTGGATGTTTATTTAGTGGGTTATGGAAGGGAAGGGGAGAAGGGGGAAGAGGAGAGAGAGAAAGAGAGAAACAGGGGGAAAAGGAAAAAACAGAAGCTGCATATTTGAGAGCGAGACAGAAAGGAAGGACTCAGGCTGGACGCTGAAGATCTGCCTGCCTCAGAGAACAAGGGAGGGAGTGGGCGGGGCTTGTCTCTTAAAGGGACAGGATAGACCATTACATTCTCATCTCTTTTTTAATAATGAAAAGGTGGGAGATTAGGCACAACAGCTTAAAGGAATTGGGGTGGCAGATTCTCAAGACTGCTTCCTGCTTATTTGTGGGTGTCATCTTTTGGGGGAAACCTGAGAAAGCTGGATGCTAGTCACATCCTGGTGTAGCTGGTCTCTTTTTGCTCCTTCTGGTGCTATGGGAATATCTGAGACAAAGTTAAGTTTAGGGAAAAAATTAGGACCAGGGAATTGAGAGGGGTTTAAGGTGGATCCTTCTATTTGGCTCCCTAGAACTCACAAGAACTCTGAGGGTTTGTGAAAACAGAAGTTTTAGATATATACATTGTATAAACAGTAGCATATTTATGACAGAATGACTGTGACAGTTATTTTTGCACAATGAAAAGTATTTTTAAGACTATGGAAGGAAGCATGAGAGAGAAATTTGATAACCCGTATTTGTCCTCACACCTTTATAACTTGTAGGTCTTGTATTTGTATTTTGTTAAAATTTGATTGGTGAGGTTGTCCTTTTAAACTGACAAAACCTCTCAGCTGTCAAACTGCATCAGAGATATTTGAGAAGGATAAAATTTACTTGAGTTATTAATAACAGAGAACTTACTTGGTTGGCACCTAGAGCTACTCCTCAAGGTTCTCCATGGTTGCTGAAGGTAGTATTTGCCTTTTGCTGTTTAGCACAGGGCCTGCCAGGCTCCAGAAGATCCTGTGGGCTAAGAAAACTGTAGGAAGGCAAGCCAACCTTGACCTGAGCAGCTAGGCTGTCAATTCCACTGATTCTGTCCACTATCTGGAGATCTTCAGTTTAGATGAAAGGCAGTTTTTCCCAGTGATCAGCACTTGGCAGTTGAAGCAAATTACGGACGGACGTTGTTCTGTGCCCATTTGTCTTCTGTCTTCTTTGAAGAAAGTAGAGTGCTGCTAGGAGCCAAACTGTCTCTTTTTGCTTTTTTTTTAAAAAAAATATTTATTTATTTATTTATTTATTTATTTATTTATTTATTATTATGTATACAATGTTCTGTCTGTGTGTATGCCTGCTGGCCAGAAGAGGGCACCAGACCTCATTACAGATGGTTGTGAGCCACCATGTGGTTGCTGGGAATTGAATTCAGGACCTTTGGAAGAGCAGGCAATGCTCTTAACCACAGAGCCATCTCTCCAGCCCTGTCTCTTTTTGTTATGAAAAGTTCTTTTTAATAATTAAATATTTAAATGCCATATTCCCCAGATCTCTGAGCAGTTGAGGGCTGTTTATCAGGTACAGCTATAGTATAGAATCTGCCAGGAGAGCTGGGTCTGAGCTTGACTGTACTGGCTCTTAACAGGTAAGAGTTACACTCATAAAAAGACAGAAAGAAAAAAAAACTGCTTGCAATAGAAGGTTAATGGCAGAACTGACAATAGTATGAACATCTTAATATATTTTAGTAGAGGGTTGGACTAAATATAAAGTAGTTTTGTAAGAGATGTAAAAGTACATACCAGTTTAAAACATAAGACATTGTTTTTGTGGTCTGAAATGAGATGCAATAAACAAGCAATTATAACATTTAACAGAAAACATAGGTGCATTTAAGTCACATGTATGAAACTTACACTGCACAAAACACACATGCAACAGAGTCAGTACTGGGGGATCAGACAGGGAATACCTCAGTAAAGATGGCAGAACTTAGTCACCTCACATGGCTCTCAGTTAAGATGGCAGTGAAGTCACCTGACCTCAATTAAGATGGTGGTAAGGTTACCTGACCTCAGTCAAAATGGCAGCAGTCACATGTTGAATGGAAAAGTCATGATTTCTGAGCTGCAGAGATTTTAAGTTTAATAA
The DNA here is from genome assembly GCF_950005125.1 of Chionomys nivalis. Classification (NCBI taxonomy): domain Eukaryota; kingdom Metazoa; phylum Chordata; class Mammalia; order Rodentia; family Cricetidae; genus Chionomys; species Chionomys nivalis. The sequence goes on along the minus strand of NC_080095.1, from coordinate 15,925,461 downwards.
TAAAAGAGCCCTAGAGGTGTGATCTACCCTGTCACTAAGCCTCCATATCACAAGCTGTGGCAGGGAGCAAAAGGCTGGTTTTGAAAAAGGCTGCCTCATGGATCTGACCAATCTTGTTGGCAGCAGTAGCAGTGGCAGGGACAGTTTGAAGAAAACTCCTTCCATTTGCCTGTGCGCTGACAGTAGTCAGAAAGCTCCTATAAGGGCTGGAGAGATGGCTCAGTGGTTAGAGCACTAACTGCTCTTCCAGAGGTCCTGAGTTCAATTCCCAGCAACCACATGGTGGCTGACAACCATCAGTAATGAGATCTGGTGCCCTCTTCTGGCCTGCAAACATATATGCAGGCAGAACACTGTATACATAGTAAATAAATAAATAAATAAATAAATAAATAAATAAATAAATAAAACAATCAAAGCAGGTAATTAAAAAGAGAGAAAGCTCCCATAAAAGTGTAGCCAGTGGGACACTGGCAGAGTGAGGGTAAGAGCTGAAGAAGTTGGACATTAAGGCCTGGGGTTTTAGAGCCTCTAAAAGGCATCCATCCCAGGGGAGGCTGGATTGATCAACATGGATGGCTTGCTACCCATAGCTAAAACCGTGAAAACCCGTGAAAATGGTGACACCACAAGGCCTATAGGGAGACGTTTCCCCTTTATAGGCAGGGTGTGAATTGGCGGTGAACACCACAAGGCTTGTAGGAGAGCATCCTTTGCCTACCAGTGGCTTGTTAAAGCCTGACTGGCTCCAGTTGGGGTGACCAGAGAGGCCAGAGGCCACTCCAAGCAGCCTTTCACGGTGGGGAAAAAAGAAAAAAAGACAAAGAAAAATCCAAGGGACCCTGGGACCCCAGTCACAGGAGGACTGACTATTTCAGCTAAGGGAAGCAATGCAGAGATGAATGTCAGCGAAGGGCTCAACCATAGCCATTAAGGCTGTGGTTGGGGGCTGTCTCCCCATTTCTAGGAACACCAAAATATTGCCAGGAGCTCAATGTTCAATACCTCGGGTTCAGAGAAACAGCTAAGCTGACCAGAATGGGGGAACACACCAATTGAAGCTGATGGTGTGAATAGAAGTCATGCTCAGGCAGATGGAATGGAGAACTGTTGTAAGGAAACCTGGTTCCCGAGCCCAGGGTTCCACATGTCCTCAGCTGGCCCGCCTGTGGGCCTGAGGGACTGTGGAGAGATAAAATGCTGCAGGTCCCTGACATGGCAGCAGGCAGTGGGTCCCAAGAGCAGCCAGTCCCAGGCAGGGACAGCACAGCTCCCCAAGTGGCTGCAGTGGGCCACAAGGGGCAGTGAGTCCCAGGCAGGGAGTAGCATGGTGGGTGAGAGACCTCAACGGGGCAGCCAATCCCATGAGGAGAGACAGACAATGGGCATGCCATGAGACCATGCCACAGGTCTCCAAAGGCGGCTGGTCCTGGGCAGGGAGCCATGTAGCAGGTGAGAGACAGATGGATAGGCATGCCATGCAGAGTGAAGTTGGATATTTATTTAGTGGGTTATGGAGGGGAAAGGAGAGAAGGGGAGAAGAACAGAGAGGCAGAGAGAGAAACAAAGAGGGGGAGAAGGGAGAGACAGAAACTGCCTCTTTGAGAGACAGAAAGAAAGGACTCAGGCTGGAGGGAGTGGGCAGGGCTTGTCTCTTAAAGGGACAGAACAGACCATTCCACACCCAAACATGCAGATGTCCAATTAAACTTGGATATCTTTTAATTTGGTTTGATTTGGTCTGACTAGGATTATTTGCAACGGTGGAGAGGCTTGTTGGTGAGATAATACCTAACAAAGTGGACTGTAAATTTTCCATCCTCTTGCCTCAGCATCCCAAGAACTGCAATTAATCTCCTTTTAGGGGGAAGTTTGACTTTCACATTTTAATTGGGGGGGGCACAGGGAAAGGGACTTATTCGCATCAGTAGGAGTGTTTACAGGGTCTCCAGATATTCCAGGTTTGGGCCCCAAAGATCATGGGTGTGGCTGGGTAGATCAGACACATTCCCATTATCTCCCATGGGCACTGGGTAGGGTGTGGCCTGGTTGATTATGTTGGCTCTTGGTTAGGGGTTGAGTGGCAAAAAATTATAGCAACCATCTCCTTTGTCAGGGCATTCTTGAGAAAGATGGAGGAAGTTCCTGGCCATCTTGGTCTCAGTGGGCCCTCCCTCCCTCCTTCCCTCCCTCCTTTCTTCCCTCCCTCCCTTCCTTGTTCCCTCTCTCCCTCCCTTTCTCTCTCTCTCTCTCATTTTTCTTTTTTGTATTTCATCAAATTCAAGAAGTTCTTAGCCATCGTTTTTCATGAGATATCTCTTCCCAGTTACTTTGAAAACAAAACAGCACTAATTTCTTGTTCTCTTCTTTCCCCCTCCTTTCCCAGGCAAGAAGACCCTTATGACTGGTGGACTGACTCTGACCCTGTGAGACAATACATTTTTGCTCATTATATTCCCCATGGGGCTGACTGTATGGCTCAGTGGGTAGAGTGCTTTCTGTGCAATCATGAAGACCTGAGTTTGAATCCCCAGGATCCACATAAAGCCAGGCTTGGTGGCACAAATGTCTAACTCCAGCACTGGAGAACAGAGATAGGCAGACCAAGGGAGCTCACTAGCCAGACAACCTAGCCAAAATGGTTCAGTTAGTGACCCTGCCTCAAAGAATGAAATGGAGGGCAATATGGAAAGGCACTGGACATGGATCTCCAGCCCCCATATGTGCACACAGGTGACTAACCACACTCGCAGAATTGCCAGCTAGGTCTCCCGTGTCCTATCGCAGTTAACAGGAGAAACAGAGGTGCAAGCCTTAGTCTGGAAACTGCAAGTTTTCCAACAGTCTCCAAAGATTCAGCACACTCATCTCCCACTGACTCGGCTGGACTGTCATCTAAACAAGGAGTCCGTTCCTGGCACTTCCGATTTCATCATCTTCCCTGAATCACTGCTACAAGTCAATAGGGAAGAAACAGGTGGCTGGAAAACTGGACAAAGGATCTGCATACACACATTTCTCCAAAGAATACAGGTTGTTAATAGCACATGAGAAGGTGCCAGCATTGTTAGGCCACAGGACTGCTCCAATCAAAGCCACCAGGTGATACCACTTCACACCACTAGTGTGGTACTGTAGGAAGCCGCATCAAATCTCAGAACCTGTGTGTTGCCTTATATGGCAAAATGTGTAGGGAGCTTGAGGCTAGAAGCTTATCCTGAATCATCTGGCTGCTTTTCAGATGCAATTGCCTGTGTCCTCATGGGAAAGAAGCACATGCGATGTGGTTTGTTTCAATTTTGATAGGTTCTTGCTATGTAGCCCAGGCTAACCTCAGACCTGCAATCCTGTTCACACACACACACACACACACACACACACACACACACACACACGGGTCGGTAAAACAAAGGCAAAAACCAGAATGATGCAGTCACAAGCCAAAGAATGCCATGTATTTAAGAGTCACAAAACAACTTGCAGAAGATCGAGTGGGCGCCATGGGAGAAGGAAAGGGTTGAGTTGTGCTGGCCAGCATGTAGTGGGTAGGGGATGACAGCGCTAAAAAGATCAGGCACACAGGAGGCAATCAGGACCACCTTTCACAAACACTGCCAGTGGGAAGTAAGACGGTGCTGCAGCTTTGGGTCCTCAAGAGCTTAAATACAGAGATACCAAAGGAATGAGCAATTCCACTCCTCAGGAATACACCCAAGAGAGGAAAGTCTACTTCCAAGTAGCAACTTGCCCATTAATATTACAGCAGCATTAGTCACAAGAACCCTAAATGTCCAGCTGCAGAATGGATAAACAAGACCTGTTGTGAACGCACAGTGTACTCTATGTGTGGTTACTGTTTCTTGGTGTCCTACAAGAACGTTTATTTTGAGACAGGGTTTCTCTATGTACTTCTAACTGTCCAAGAACTTACTCTGTAGACCAGGCTGGCCTCAAACTCACAGAGATCTGCTTGCCTCTTCTCAAGTCATGGGATTAAAGGTGTGACCCAGAATTCTGGTTTAGAAATTTCTTACTCAAGATACAGCACTGTCTGATTGGACCTCTTTACACCTGGAAGACGCTTCTCACTCAGAGTGGGGTGGGGTGGGGGCTCCTCCCCCAGTTAATGCTTCCTGAAGATACACTCACAGAGCTGCCTGAAGCTGATCTCCTAGGTGATGAGCTGCAGTCAAGCTGACTATTAATGATCAAATGTCATGGTTTTCTTATTTTTATTGTTTCAGAATTTCTGTTCCCCATCTCTCCAACACACATGGACATACCACTCAAGCACATGTACACAAACACACAGAGACACACACAAGATCACATGCAAGCACTACTGTGCACACTCTTTTTTTTTTTGAGACAGTCTCACTGTGTAGTGCAAACTCAGGGTCAGCCCACTTTGCTGGAACTCCTTTTGTAGATTAGGCTGACCTTGAGTCCACAGAGATCCACTTGCCCCTGCCTCTTGAGTGCTATTTAAGGCTGCACCATCATGCCTGGCATGTTTTGTATATGTGAGTATTTTACCTGTGTAAGTATTTATGTGTATCACGTGACTATCTGTGCCTACGTGGGTACTGGGAACTGAACCCTCATCCTTTGCAACAGCAGCAAGTACTCTTAAGCACCCAGCCACCTCACATACACACCTTGCCTTTGTTGTTTGATAATGTCCTTATTCTAGTCTGTTCTTTCTGTTTTGAATGGTACACATTGTGTCTTCACTTTCAATGGTCACCTTTGAAGTTCTTTTGTTTGTTTTTATTTTTCGAGACAGGGTTTCTCTGTGTAATAGCCCTAGTCTGGCTTTTATTTTTTTATAAATCTTGGGGTTTTTTTTTTTAACCTTTGAAGCTTTAGTATGCATATTTAATCGAAGTGTGTGGACTGAGCGATCTTCCTTACAGCGACAAAAACCCAAAGAAAACAGCTTGAAGAAATTTTCCTTTGGCTCACAGTTGCAGAGGTTTCAGCCAATTATGATAGAAAGGATGTGGTAGGCACAGCAAGCAGCTCACACCATGGTGGCCAAGGAAAGGAGAAAGGGAAGAGGTGAGGAGAAAGAGGTCTATATTATTGGGTTTTTTCCCTTTTATCTCTTACTCCATTCTGGTCCACAGCCTTTGAAACGATGCCACCTTCATTCAGCGCTAGTCTTTCTCTCTTGGCTGACCCTCCCGGAAAGAGCACACTCAGAGCTGTGTTATGCTAATCTCCTGGATATTTTCCTTTTTTATCTTATTATTTTTTGTTTTTTTCAAGACAGGGTTTCTCTGTGTAGCCCTGGTTGTCCTGGAATTTGTTCTGTAGACCAGGCTGGCCTTGAACTCACAGAGATCCGCCTGCCTCTGCTCCCGAGTGCTGGGAGCACTCCAACACCCAGCATCCTGGGTGCTTCTTAATCCAATAAATTGACAGGCACTGTATCACCACACTGCCTGTCTCAAAGGATGTCTGTACTGCAGCCGTGTCCTCTGGCTTGGCCATGATCATTACTGCCTGGGAGCAGAGCAGCTATGGTGATCTGTATGCTACTCTTGTAGGTCAGACATACAGTGGAACTGGAGAGGGGCATGACACTCTGGATGCTCATGGGCCCCTTCTTACCTCTGGATTCCATTAGTCACTACAGAAAGTCTATACAAAGAGGTAAAACAGTTGACTAGGGTGGGACATCTTAGTGGTGCAGATGCCTGAAAGTCCCCCATGCTCCTATGAATAACACCAATAAACTAATTGGTTTGCCTGGCTGGGCTTGAATGAAGTTCTTGTTTGTTTCTGTAAGTGCCCTCTCTATCTGGGGCAAAGAGCTTTTCCTTTGTGTTTCCCAGGAAACGTCACAGAATGTCTTACCTTTTAATCCTCTGAATGCAATGACATTTCTTAGAATCTTTTTTGAGGAGGAGGAGCCCAGCTTTGGTGGCGCACACCTTTAATCCCAGTAGCACTCAGGAGGCAGAGGCAAGGGGTCTCTATGAGTTCAAGGCCTGCCTGGTCTACAAAGTGAGTTCCAGGACAGCCAGGACTGCCCGGCTCCCGCATGGCTAGCTTTACACCAAAAATAACAACACACAAACTGTATTCTTTTAAACACTGCTTGGCCCATTATATCTAGCCTCTTCTTGGCTAATTCTCATGCATTAATTTAGCCCATTTCTAATAATCTGTGTAGCACCCCAAGGTGCACTTACCGGGAAGATTCTAGCCTATGTCCATCCTGGGTCAGAGCTTCATCACGTCTGCCCCAGAGAGCTGAGCTCACTTCCTCTTCCTCCCAGCATTCTGTTCCATTTACTCCACCCACCTATGTTCTAACCTATGAGGGCCAAGCAGCTTCTTTATTTTTTAACCAATGACCTTCCTCCATCATTTCCCCTTTTTCTGTTTAAACTTTCACTTTAACATAGCAAAATTACATATAACAAAGCAGTTATAAAGCAAGAGCAGTTATAAAGCAAGAATTACAGTTACAACATTTACATCTATTTTATCTTTTTTCATAACTAATGAAAACTATAACTATCTATATATTCTTTTTTTTTAAATATTTATTTATTTATTATGTATACAATATTCTGTCTGTGTGTATGCCTGCAGGCCAGAGAAGGCACCAGACCCCATTACAGATGGTTGTGAGCCACCATGTGGTTGCTGGGAATTGAACTCAGGACCTTTGGAAGAGCAGGCAATGCTCTTAACCTCTGAGCCATCTCTCCAGCCCCCTATCTATATATTCTTTAACTCCATTAAAGACTCCAGAAGGATATAATATTACCTAAGCAAACAAGAAATAAGCAACTTCCAAACTCTAGAAATGACAGAGACATCTCGCTGCCTTGACAGTCACCCAAAGTTTCTCTGTACCGTTGGGGCATCCATCTTCGGCCTACAGGCCCATAGTTTCCAGAGACATTTCCATGAAGCAGGAACTTTCAAAGACAGTTCAGTCACTATCTGCTGTGTCCTGCAGAATGTCTCGCAGACTCTTTCATGAATCAGGAAAAGATCATCTCACCTTTAGGCAAGTTCAGTAGTCCTCTCTCTGTGGGTTCTCTGTGTCCAGTTTATACAATAGTCCAGGCAAGAGCAGTTTCTTTTTTTTTTAATTAATTAATTTATTTATTATGTATACAATATTCTGTCAGTGTATATGTCTGCAGGCCAGAAGAGGGCACCAGACCTCATTACAGATGGTTGTGAGCCACCATGTGGTTGCCGGGAATTGAACTCAGGACCTTTGGAAGAGCAGGCAATGCTCTTAACCACTGAGCCATCTCTCCAGCCCCAAGAGCAGTTTCTTGCCCAAATGGCTATCAAACTCCATAAGGATCCTCTTCCATGCCCATCTTCCTCTTGAAGTAGATTGGTGCTGCCAGGAGCAGAGTGTCTCATTGTCATGAAAAGTCCTAAGTTATTAAAACATTTAAAATGCCATATTCTATAATCTTTGAAAGATATGAAGAATGCCTATCTAAAATATATCTATGTACATCTAGAAAATCTAACTAACATGACTACAAACTTGACTATTATAGATGATTATCTATTAACAACCTATATACATTACATTTTTACATGAACTACACAATCACAATACCTTAGTCAAGATCAGAAATACATATACATATAACAAAATTGACCTTAAAATCCATACCAATGCAAATTATTCATATCTATATCATATCCCCCTTTAAATGTAAAAGAACATTTATAAACAATATTTGGGAACATGGGTGCAGTTTTTTTCTCTCCAAACTGCTTCCTGCTGAATGGGGGCGCTGTTAATCAGATATTTCAGGGTATAACCTGTGTGCTAGGTTCATCTCAGTCGTCAATTGAGTGAAGTAATTTTTTAAAGGTGTTCACAGCAACCTTTCAGGAGGGCGTGTTCTATCATACCATATTGGGATGGAAGCAATCCGCAGGGTGTCATCGTCTGTGAAAACTAAAGAAGAATCTCTTTTCCAAAGTATCATATCCTTAGATCCAAATTCTGAAGTCAAGGTATTTTCAAAATATCTATGTTGGATTAGTTCAGTAGCATTTATAAACAAATATCTTTTAGCAGCTGTTGCTCCTTCCTCAGCATTCAAACAATTCAAACCGAGCATAATAGCATACAGTATCAAAATTCTCTGTGTATTTTCCATCTTTGTGCGCTTTATTTTAACCTCTATCTTGTTTATTTTTACTTTTATTTTATATTCTCTGTGTATCTTTGTCCTGGAATAACTCTGTAGACCAGGCTGTCCTGCCTCCCAGGCATTGGGATTAAAGGTGTGTACTGCCACACCTTGAAGTCACAGAGGTCAATCTCCCTCTGCCTCCCAAGTGTTGGGATTAAAGGTGTGTACTACCACACCCAACTACTTCCTTATTTTTGTTTTTTTACTTTTAAGAACTTTAACTTTTAGCCTGCATATATATATTTTAGTTTTTCGAGACAAGGTTTCTCTGTAGCTTTGGAGCCTGTCCTGGCACTAGCTCTTGTAGACCAGGCTGGCCTCAAACTCACAGAGATCCGCCTGCCTATGCCTCCCGAGTGCTGGGATTAAAGGCGTGCGCCACCACCGCCCGGCGCCTGCATATATTTTTAAACACACTGTAAATCATTTAAAGTTTTCTTTGTCTTTGAATCTCTCTTTACTGTATATCTCTCTTTTTCTGACCACATGAATCTTTAATTTACCAAGCAATATCAGTAGGACTAAAGCCATGGCTTTGATGGCTGGATCCAGGCCATTCCTTAGGTTTCCAGCCTCATGGCGGAGGTACTGGCGGCTGTAGCCATGTTTATCGCCACAACTCTGTGGCGTTTCAAGGTCCCTGCCAGCAAGCAAGCTGCAGCAGACAACACTCAAGTCCTCTCTCTGTAGTTGGCCCTCCTGCCTCAAACAGTCAGAGTTTGCCCTGGCAGGAAGGCCCAGAAAGCCCGCATTTTAAAACAATACAACTTTTTTTCCTGCTATGGATGAAAACAAATAAGCATGCAGTCAGCTTTTATCAATACCGTTTAAGTGTTTCGTGGCAGGACCTCTTAAAAGAGCTGCAAGCTTTGCTGCTAAAGCTGAGTCAGGAAGCCTCTCTTAGATGAGAGCGCTTGCTTGCCTCCAGAGCAGACCCAAGAAATTGCTGCTACCACGTCGGGTGCCATTCTGTAGTAGGAGCTGCGGACTGTGTTCCTGCTGCCCCAGCTCCTGGTCGCCTGGCTAGCTCATGCCCCAAAATAACAACACATAAACTGTATTCTTTTAAACACTGCCTGACCCATTTCTATTAAGGTGTGTAGCACCCCAAGGTGTGCTTACCAAGAAGATTCTAGCCTATGTCCATCCTGGGTCGGAGCTTCATCGCATCTACCCCAGAGAGGAGAGCTATCGAGTCTGAGCTCACTTCCTCTTCCTCCCAGCATTCTGTTCTGTTTACTCCACCCACCTATGTTCTAACCTCTGAGGGCCAAGCAGCTTCTTTATTTTTTAACCAATGACCTTCCTCCATCAGCGAGTTCCAGGACAGGCCCCAAAGCTACAGAGAACCTGTACCTGCTCAAAGACCATGTACACTACTCTGCAGTTACACCTCAGAATACCAAGGAAGCCACCACTTGAAAATGGCACACTCAATTTTTGTCCTTGGTTTGATGAAATTATACTTGCTGTGTTGGAGCCACTTGGTATGTCTTCCATATTTAGGAAGCTCTTTTTGGGGTCTGGGGAAATGTCTCTGTCTTTAAGGCACTGGCCATGCAGACATGAAGAGCTAAGTTATAACTGGGACACAGTGACAGGTCTATAATTCAAGCATTTCTATCTGTGATCAGATAGGAGGCAGAGACGGGCCAGCAAACTGTCTGAAACACTTTGTTCCAATCAAGGTGGAACGTGAGGACTTGGGTCCCAGGTCCTCTGGTCTCCACATGCACTAGGAACACTTGCGTGCTTGCAGTCACAAGTAGAAATACATTGTTTTTAAAAGTCTTTTGGGGCTGGAGAGATGGCTCAGTGGTTAAGAGCATTGCCTGCTCTTCCAAAGGTCCTGAGTTCAATTCCCAGCAACCACATGGTGGCTCACAACCATCTGGAATGAGGTCTGGTGCCCTCTTCTGGCCTGAAGGCATACACGAAGACAGAATATTGTGTACATAATAATTAAATAAATAATTTAAAAGTCTTTCTCTTACTGTTTACTCTTCCCTCATGTTCTCTCTGATTCCTGTTCATCTGTTCCCCAACGAGTCTGTACTTCTTAAATTCTTATCAGCAATGATTCTCCACAGTCTTTGTTCAGTGCTTGTTACATATATTCTTATTGTTGTTATATTTTACATTATGTGCATGTGTTTTGCAATCAGGTATGGCTGTGTACCATGTACCTGTAGATGCCAGAAGAGGGCAGGTCCCCAAGAACTGCTGTTACTGATGTTTGTGAGTCAACATGTGGGTACTGGGAACTGAATCCCAGGTCCTCTCGAAGAGCATCTATGTTTTTATCGGCTAAGCCATCGCTCCATTCTCTGTCACTTATTTTTCTGATAGTGGCTATCCTGGTGGGTGTGAAGTGCATCTCACTGTGGTTTAGACGTCCATTTCCCTGATAGCTGGTGAGACTGAACGTCTGCTCATGTGCTTGCCACAGGCCATGTGCATACCTTCTTTGTAGGAATGTCTAATCAGTGCTCCCATCCATTATAACATTGCTGTGTGTCTTTTTTTTTTTTTTTTTTGGTTTTTTCGAGACAGGGTTTCTCTGTGGTTTTGGAGCCTGTCCTGGAACTAGCTCTTGTAGACCCAGGCTGGTCTTGAACTCACAGCGATCCGCCTGCCTCTGCCTCCCGAGTGCTGGGATTAAAGGCGTGCGCCACCACCGCCCGGCTGTGTGTCTTTTTCTTGTTGAGTTATGATAGTTCTATTTTATATATCGTACATAAACATCCCTAGAGATATGTAACTTGCAATGTTTTTTTTTCTTTTTTTTTTTTTTTTGTCTTTTTTTGAGACTGAGTTTCTCTGTGTAGCTTTGGAGCCTGTCCTGGAACTCACTATGTAGACCAGCCTGGCCTCAAACTCACAGAGATCTGTCTGCCTCTGCCTCCCGAGTGCCGAGATTAAAGACGGGCGACACCACCGCCCGGTACTTGCAAAGTTTTTATTCTATTAGTTGTCTCATGTAGCCCTGGATGGCTTCCAGCTTGACTTTCTTATCCTCCTAGCTCTGGAGTGCTGGGATTACAGATGCACACCCAGCGGCTGTTTGTGGGTGCTGGGGACGAAACATGATGTATGAAACATCACACATCCTAGGCAAGCCCTCTGCCAAGTGAGCTATGTCTTGTTCACTTTAAATATTTTTTAATGTAAAAAGGATTGTGTGTGTGTGTGTGTGTGCGCTTGTGCACATACGTGTATGTGGATGCCAGAGACTGTGCTGAATGCCCTGGTGCTAGAGTTACAGGTGATTGTGAACTGTATGAAGCAGGTGCTGGGAACTGAACTTGGGTCCCACAGGCACTTCTAATGACTAAGCCATCTTTCCAGTTTTCTCTCTTTTTTCCTGTCTTTTTATTTTTTTAAATTTATTTTCATATGTATGACTGTAATCTGCACATATATCTATGTGGCACAAGCATGCAGTGCCTAAGGGAGATAGAAGAGGACTTTGGAGCCCCTGAAACTGGAGTTACAGATGGCGGAGTCACACAGGGGGAGGGCAGGGAACTGAAGCCCAGTTCTCCATCAGAGCAGCAAGCGCTCTTAACCTGAGCTGTATCTCTAGCTCTCTTCATAGTGTCCTTTTCAGCACAGGAGTTTTATTCTGAAGATGATAATTTTGTTGTTTTGCCATCTTGTCTGAAAAAAGGAAAAAAAAGAGGGCTGGGCGGTGGTGGTGGCGCATGTCTTTAATCCCAGTACTCGGAAGGCAGAGACAGGCGGATCTCTGTGAGTTCGAGGCCAGCCTGGTCTACAAGAGCTAGTTCCAGGACAGGAACCAAAAGCTACAGAGAAACCCTGTCTCGAAAAACCAAACCAAAACAACAAAGTACTTACTGCTCTTGCAGAGGACCCAGATTTGATTCTGAGCACCTCCAGGGTTGCTCACAACCATCTCTAACTCCAGTTCCAGGGGATCTGATGCCATCTTCTGACCTTCACAGGTACCAGGCACACATGTGGTGCAGGGAGCAAAACATTGATACACATAAAATAAAGCAAATAAATTTAATAGAATTTATTTTAGGGCTGGAGAGATGACTTAGAGGTTAAGAACACTGATCTTCCAGAGGATCTGAGCTCAATTCCTAATAACCACATGGTGGCTCACAATCATTTGGAATGAGATCTGATGCTTTCTCCTAGTGTGTAGGCATGCATGCATACAGAACACTGAATATATAATACATAATTTTTTTTTAAAAAAAAAAAAGCCAGTGGCTGGCCGGGTGGTGGTGGCGCATGCCTTTAATCCCAGCACTCGGGAGGCAGAGGCAGGCGGATCTCCGTGAGTTCGAGGCCAGCCTGGTCTACAAGAGCTAGTTCCAGGACAGGAACCAAAAACTACGGAGAAACCCTGTCTCAAAAAATAAAATAAATAAATAAATAAATAAATAAATAAATAAATATTAAAAAAAAAAAGCCAGCGGCTGGAGAAATGTCTCAGCAGTTAAGAGCATTGGCTGCTCTTCCAGAAGTCCTGAGTTCAATTCCCAGCAACCACATGGTGGCTCACAACCATCTATAATAAGATCTGGTGTCCTCTTCTGGCCTGTAGGGATACATGCAGGCAGAACACTGTATATGTAATTAATAAATAAATCTTAAAAAAAAAAAAGGTGGTGGTGGCGCACGCCTTTAATCCCAGCACTTGGGAGGCAGAGACAGGCGGATCTCTGTGAGTTCAAGGCCAGCCTGGTACAAGTGTCAGGATAGGCTCCAAAGCTACACAGAGAAACCCTGTCTCGAACCCTACCCCCTCAAAAAAAAAAAAAAAAGTAGGATGTTGGGGAATATTATCTTTGTATTGTGCATTGCGTTTGTTTATGCTCCGGAACATTTGTGTAATTATGTAAAGACATGTTGTTTTTGTTTGTGCCGCGTTTCTTTACCTTGTCTGAAACAGCTGGTGGTCCTAAGAAAGAGCTGAATGGCTAATAGCGAGGCAGGAGCAGGGATAGGCAGGGCTGGCAGGCAGAGAGAATAAATAGAAGGAGAAATCTGGGAAAGAGGAGGAGCAAGAGAACAAGAAGAGGACACTAGGGGCAGTCACCCAACTACACAGCAAACCACAGAGAAAGAAGTAGAGAAAGGTATATAGAAATAGAGAAAGATAAAAGCCCAGAGGTAAAAGGTAGTCAGGATAATTTAAGTTTTTTTTTCTTCTTTTTTTTGGTTTTTCGAGACAGGGTTTCTCTGTGGCTTTGGAGCCTGTCCTGGAACTAGCTCTGTAGACCAGGTTGGCCTCGAACTCCCAGAGATCCGCCTGCCTCTGCCTCCCGAGTGCTGGGATTAAAGGCGTGCGCCACCATCGTCCGGCGATAATTTAAGTTAAAAACTGGCAAGTAAAAAGCCAAGCTAAGGCCGGGCATTTGTAACTAAAAGGAAGTCTCTGTGTGTGATTTATTTGGGAGCTCTGGGCGGTGGGCCCCTCAAAAAGCCAAAAGTGTAAAACACACACAGTAGGGATTTCTTCTGAGTAGGTTTCCATCAGTAAGGAGACTTAGGAGTCTTGAGGTTTTCCTGATTTTGAGGTTTTCTATTTGTTTGATTTGGGTCTAGATTAGAGTTTGTTCTAGGAGAATGTGTTTTGGATTTCCTTGGCTACAAAGGCTGCTTCCTATTAATACTCAAACACACCAGTCATTCATCTGTACTTGGTCACATTACGGCCTTGGTTCTCCTGGCCTCATCCTGAAGGAAGCCTTTGAGTCCTCACAGCCCACGGGGAAGGCGTGTAGGTGGGACTCAGGGCTGACTCAGAGGGCCAGCCCCAGACAGCTCATGTCTGAGGTCACACCACAGGGCAGGAGGTATTCTAGCCTCAGGATTGGAATCTGTCTTAACAACTTCTCGGGCTCCCTCTGGTCCTGCCTGCCCTGATCTGGAGTTGCCCATGTGAGGTAAGAGATTTGCTGAGATGTAAGACAGGACCACTGAGGGCTTTGTGCTCTCAACCCTCCCTCCCTTTCCAGCTGGCAGCAAATCTCAGAAGAGGTCAGAGGACAATGTGCAGGAGTCAGTTCTCCCGTCCACTCTCATGGCCCTAGGTGGGCAAGTGTGGCAGCACGTGACGTCACCACCTGACCAGCCTCAGAGTTTGTTCTTGAGATCCAGCCACTTTATCACAAGGCTAGAGCTAAGGAAGTTTTTTTCTTACATATTAATTTTTATGCAAACATTCCAAATTCTCTATTCATACTGGTAATGAACATTTATGTCATTTTTAGTTTTTGTCTATAGGGACCTGGAGTGTTATTTATGAATATCTTTATATATGTTCCCTCAGTTCTTTTTCTTTTCTTTTCTGTTTTTTTTTTTTTTTTTTTTTTTTTTTGGTTTTTCGAGACAGGGTTTCTCTGTAGCTTTGGTGCCCGTCCCAGAACTAGCTCTTGTAGACCAGGCTGGCCTCGAATTCCCAGAGATCCGCCTGCCTCTGCCTCCCGAGTGCTGGGACTAAAGGCCCAGCTCCTCAGTTCTTTTTTTTTTTTTTTTTTTTTTTTGGTTTTTCAAGACAGGTTTCTCTGTGGTTTTGGAGCCTGTCCTGGAACTAGCTCTTGTAGACCAGGCTGGTCTCGAACTCACAGAGATCCGCCTGCCTCTGCCTCCCGAGTGCTGGGATTAAAGGCGTGCGCCACCACCGCCCGGCTCTCAGTTCTTTTTTTGCAAAAAACAAAAAGAAGAAGAAGAAGAAGAAGAAGAAGAAGAAGAAGAAGAAGAAGAAGAAGAAGAAGAAGAAGAAGAAGAAGAAGAAGAAGAAGAAGAAGAAGAAGAAGAAGAAGAAGAACGGGTGGTGGTGGTGCATGCCTTTAATTCCAGTACTTGCGAGTCAGAGGCAGGTGAATCTCTGTGCGTTTTAGGCCAGCCTGGTCTACAGAGCAAGTTCCAGGACTGGCTCCATAGCTACTGGGAAACCTTGTTTTGAAAAACAAAACAACCCTACCCCCCAAAAGGGGGGGAGCTACAGAGATGGTTCAGAGGTTAAGAGCACTGGTTGCTCTTCCAGAGGCCCTGAGTTCAAGTCACAGCAACCACACGGTGGCTCACAACCATCCCTAATGAGATCTGGTACCTTCTTCCAGTATGCAAGCATACGTGTAGGCAGAATACTGTAAACATAATAAAAAATAAAATAAATAAATCTAAAAAAAGAAAGGAAAGAAACCAGAAGGAAAAAAAATAAAACCTTTTTTTGAGTTTTGAGACAGAATTTCTCTTTGTAGCCCTGGCTATCCTGAAATTTGCTCTGTAGACCAGGCTGGCCTTAAACTCACAGAGATACACCTGTCTCTGTCTCCCAAGTACTGAGATTAAGGTGTGAGCCACCACACTGGCTTGTTTTTATTTGAATTGTGTATATGTATGTGTGTCAGTAAGAGCCACCTTTCCAGCTCCCTTAAAATTTTTAAAAATCAGCCAAGCATTGCAGCAAACACCTTTAATCTGGAGGCAGAGGCAGGCTGGTCTACAGAGCAAGTTCCAGGACACCAGGGCTACACACAGCAACCCTGTCTTGAAAAACAAAAACAATAAATATTTTAAATTACGCTTATTCACTTCTGTGTGCACTCACACACAGTGCCAAGGCAGGGAGAAGCCAGAGGACACGCTGCAGGAGTCATGCCTCTCCTCCACTGGGCTCCCAGGTGTGGAACTCAGGTCGACAGGCTTGGTGGCAAGCACGCTCATCTCATGAGCTACGTGGTCAGCCTAGATAAGTTCAGGCACTCCTTTAGGGTGCATATTTGGGATAGAATCGTGGTATTGTAGCGCATGCACAACTTGATGGTATTGCTAATATTACTAGTTATTGTTAAACTGTCCTGACATGTGGTTAAAATTTTAAGTGTGTTTTGACTCTCTGTGCATGCGTATATGCACACCTTGTGCCTGAGGAGGACAGAAGAGGAGACTGGATGCCCTGGAGCTGGAGTTCCAGAAGGTTATAAGCTGCCATGTGGGTGCTGGGAACTGAACACAGTTCCTCTACAAGAGCAGCAAACACCGGTCACTGCCCAGCCATCTCTCTAGCGCCCTCCCCGTTTTGGAGACAGTGTCTCATGATGTCCTCTTGGCTGGCCTGAAATTCTTTTTTTTTTTTTTTTTTTTTTTTTGGTTTTTTGAAGCAGGGTTTCTCTGTGGCTTTGGTGAAATTCTCTACACTAGATTGATCTCAAACTCACAGAGATTCCCCTGCCTCTGTCTCCCAAATATTGAAGAGACAGCTCAGAAAGTGACGTGCTAGCCGTGCAAGTACAGGGACCTAAGTCTTAGCCTCAGAACCCAGGTGAAGAGACAGGCGTGCTGTATGTGCTGTGATCCCAGGGTTGAAAAGGCAGAGATAGGCAGATTCCTGGGGCCTGTTGGACAGCCAGTTTAGCCGAGCTCCAGGGCAATGAGAGACACAATGTAGCATGAATTCTAATTGGTCTTAATAATAAAAACTCGGAGTCAGCTATCAGGGGTGAAAGCTCAAGGCTCAGAGAAGCAGAGCGGCCAGGCACTAGAGAGTTCTCACCTCTACCAATGCCGAGACCAAAGGGGAGATCCTCTCTCTACGAGATCAGACTGAATGTGGCCTCTATGAAACCTCAGACTGCATCTCAGACTGCATCTTCAGACTGCATCCGTCTCTACAAAACCTCAGACTGCATTTGAGCTCCTGTCTCCTCCCACCTTATATTCCTCTCCCTGCCCAGCCATATCACTCCTGTCTCCACCTCCCTAGTGCTGGGATCACCTTTGTGTGAGCTCTGTTTCTGTTTAAGACAGATTCAATCTCACGTAGGCCAGATTGGCCTTGAACTCAGAGATCCATCTGCCTCTGTCTCCCAGTGTGTGTGCCACAACTGCCTGGCCTCTATGGCTAACTAGTGGCTTAGCTCTGCACTCTGATCTTCAAGCAAGCTTCATTTGTTAAATCACAAGGAAAACATAACTACAGTCCTGTCTTTTAAGTACTGGAACACAAGTGGGCTGCTTTGCCCACCTGGGATTTATGTGGATTTTGGGAGATCTAATCTTTTTGCTTGAGCACCAAGAGCTTTAACTGCTGAGCCATCTCCCCAGCCCTGGCTGCATTTCTGAATTGCAATGGATTTGTTGTTATGATGCTCAAGGTAGGTACTATTTAAACAGAAAGACAGGAAACAAACTGGGTGTACATCTGAAATTTTAGCATTAGGGAGGATGAAGCAAGAGGACAGGAATGTGAGGCCAGCATAAGTTACAGAACAAGCGTGTCTAAAAAATAAATAGAGGGGAGAAGAGCCAGGCAGGAAGCAAGAATTATGAAAAGGGATGGAAGGTGTCATTCGAACAATAATAGTTTTAAGGGTTAGTTGCTCCATTCCTTCCAGACAGCCCAGAGATGCACAAAATTCAGGCCCACAGAAGTTCCTCTGCACGGACCAATGCTCTCCTCCTCACACCCGGCTAGCCCTCCTTTCCTTTCTCACCCATCACAAACATGCCTACTGTTTTCAGGTCTTTATTGTGCCTTCAAATTTCAGTGTCTTCAATTCTAAACCTTATGCAGACTCGGAAGTACCCTGAGGTTAAGTGCTTCATCTTTAGTCTAACCTTTGGCACTCATTGACTCCTGATGTCTAGCACGAACGAGGAAATCCCCCTGGGGGAAGCCTCATGTCCATTTACTTCTCTGGCCAATGTGGAATGCTCTACAGTGTACATGGGCTTTTTCAAAGCTCCTTCCTGAGGCAACAACTTTTGGAGGGTTTCCTGAGTTCATCAGAAGCCCATGTTGAACCACCAGAACTCATCGGGCTGAGGGGAGAACTGGAGCCCTGCTATGTCTGGACCTGCCTGGCCCCTGCCTCTGGCTTGACTTCTCACCGTCACATGCTCTCGGTGCTAGTTACTTGAATTCCCCCTGTTGCTTCCCACTACCATGCCTCTGGATAGCTCTCACACCATCTTCAGAGTAAGCGTTCCCTGACTAGGCCCCAACGTGGGGTTGGATGCCTACTCTTGCTCTTCTAGCTCTTGAGCACACTTCTGGTTATCACAGTCTACATTTCAGGTGGATTGTGTAGAGGAGCAAACACCTGACTCAGAGGAATTTCACTGCAGATCTCCACTTGACCAAAAAGGGAGAAAGAGAATGACACAGTAAATAGGTTTACCTGGTCCCCTTGAGCACACCCCTAAGAGGGTAAGATGGGAGTTCTGAATGTATCTTTGCTCTGTGTTGTTTTGTATTGAGGTCCCCTGGCCTCTCTGGAAGTGATGCTTGTGTTTAAATATCTACGGTCCACAAAACAAGAAATGCCCCAGATACAGCAAGACATTGGGATATTGGGGGGAAAAAATCAAAGCAAGCAAGCAAACACACACACACACACAAAATAAAAAAAGGAGCCGGGCGATGGTGGCGAACGCCTTTAATCCCAGCACTCGGGAGGCAGAGGCAGGCGGATCTCTGTGAGTTCGAGGCCAGCCTGGTCTACAAGAGCTAGTTCCAGGACAGGAACCAAAAAGCTACGGAGAAACCCTGTCTCGAAAATCCTAAAATAAATAAATAAATGAAAAGAAAGCAAAGCTAAGTATAGTCACTCACAAATTTACCTATTTCTAAAGCTGTGTAGGAATGCGGTTCAGACCCTTCTTCTATAACCAACACAGAAGCTTTGGTTAAGTAATTAACTTGTCCAGACTTCAGATCACATGTTGTGTCTGACCATCTTATATGGGCACCCCGAGGCTTAATGAATAACCAGTACAAGGTGGACTATTAGTAGCGGTTTGCATTATCCAGCTCACACAGCCCTCCCTTCTGTACTAAGGGATTCCATCCTCAGAAGACAGAAAGGGGTGACAAGCGGAAGAGGGCTTTTAGAAGAGGCAGCACAGCCTGGCCCAAGTCTACAGCAATCCCACTATTCAGGAGGTTGAAGCAAGAGAGGGAAGTAGGACGGGGAACACGAGGGAAGGGACAGAAAGGAGGAAGTAGAAAAGGAGAGAGAAAGAAAGGGAGGGGTAGAGGGAGTGACAGCGAAGGGGGACAAGGGAGAGGGAGAGGGAGATCGCTATACAAGCCCCTACCGGCATTTAGGATTGATCCCTGGTGCCTTTTCGTGCTCTCATTGTACTCCTCTTCCCATCCCTTTTGTACCACCCTTGTAACTGTACTGCGCTCTCTCATCCGAATGGGTATTCAGTTGGGTCGGGGATCCAGTGGCCCTTTAGAGCCAGAGGCAAGAAAGTTCATTGGCTCGATGTCTGTTATAGGACTGGAGGCCTGGCTCTAGCCCTCTCCGCTAGACCTGTAACTGCTGATTCAGGAGCTCCATCCTTTGCTGCGTGGCCCGGAGAAAGCGAACTCAACTTTTGCAGACAGTAGGATCTCCGTGTATAGTGTAATCCAGGCAGCTCAGATTTGTAGTCTGTAAATGCCAACCCACCAGTCGGGCGTAGGACGCCGCAGTGGCCGGGAGGGGTCAGGGATGCCCAGGCACTCTGGACCATTGGAACTCCGCTAGAGCTGGAAGAGACCAAGCCAATACTCACCCTCGACACCTCCCGCTCAGAACCAACAGGACGAGTCGCCCCTAGCAACAGCAGCCGGCACTGGCTCCAACCGCGCTGATTGGCGGAACTCCAGCCGTCAGCGGCGTCACTTCCGGCAGCCGTAGGCAGCGGAGGAAGCCGAGGGGCGGCCATCTTGGGTCTGTGAGGCTCCTGAAGTGCCGGGGAGCGGCGGTGGCAGTCGGCAGGGCGAGGCCGGGCGGAAAGCGAGCGGAGTAGGGAAAGCAGCAGGGCGTGGGCGCCTCCTGCGCGGCCCCCTCCATGGTCGGCGCCTGCAGGCCGCGGCGGCCTGTCTTGCGCTTCATCTCCGCTGCATACTCCTGCGCCGCCGCCTCTTCTGGGGCTGCCGGCCGCCCTGTGTGGAACCCCCGGGGCTGAGTTCCGCGGCGCTGCGGCGGCGAGGAGGCGAGGGGCCCGCGAGGCGCCCTGAGGCTTGCGGCGGCCACCCGGCCCGCTCCCACTGGGCTCCTCGCCGCGGCCGCCGGCGCTGGGGGAGAATGAGCCCCGGGGCCCGCGGGCGCACGGCCCGGGCCAGGCCGGAGATCTAGACTCCGGCCGGGGAGGGCAGGGCCCGGAGGCTCGCGGCCGTTGCTCGCCGGCCGCCCAGAGCTGGGCGGTTTTGTTTTCGCCTTGGCGTTGTGCAGAATCAAAGCGCAGTAAGATGTCCACTAGGACCCCTTTGCCAACGGTGAATGAACGAGACACTGAAAACGTGAGTGGACTGCGCTGCAGGGTGGCAGACCCTCCGGGTGGTAGCAGGGGGACCCAGCCCAGATGCTCCAGGCAGGGGTCAAGGCGCAGCCCTGGCCTGCCGCGCGCCTGCGGCCTGCGCGCTGTCCTCACGGTCTGCTGAGCATTACCCGTCCGTGCGCTGCCGCGGCCAGTGCGCGTTTGAAGCCAACTCTCCTTTTACACCGGGCAGGTGAAGAGCCTGCCCGGCCTTGGTGCAGATTAATAGCATTCAGTCGGGTCAAATGGACGGTCCTTTAAAATGGGACTAAGTTTCGTGACAACCGCTAAAACTAAGTGCCCCACGGAGAGATCCTTGTGGGCCCCCGTAGTTCCCGAAGACCGAAGAGTAGTTCTGCTCGAGAGCGGCTGCCTTTATCCAGGAGTAGCGTCCAGTCTTTGCGAATCTAAATCTGTTGGGAAGCAGTAGGCTAAGCGCTGTGAGAGGCAGACGTGGAGAGCTGCTCTGCTCTGTCCTGCGGCTCAGCTGAGGGACCCCCACTGAGCTGCCTTTTCCTTCCGCCGCAAAGGTTGGCTTAGCTCTCAGACCCATTCCAGTGTGCACACCCAGAAAATCTATATAAAAGGATTTTGTTCGAAAGGACCTTCAGAAACAAGCAAAACAACAACTTGGAACAGCATTGCTAGAGAGTGACAAACGTGTAGAAATTCTAGTGAAGAAATGCTTGACCTGCCCGAGTGTGTTTTTTGAACCCTACTCCCGCATCGGATTCCAAAGGGTTGCAGCCTAGTTTTGTCCTCTGTAAAGCATTTAGCAAATAACTTGTAAAGAAACTTCACTGGCCTTTCATTATACAGAACTATGAGGTAACTCCTGGCAAGAAAATGCTGTCTCTTTGAAAAAGCTTCCATGCTCCGGGTGTTTTCATGCTTTGCAAACCATCCTTAGATACGGTGATCTAGTGTATCAAATGCCTTCATTTTAATCTTAAAATGCCACTTGGTGCTATATAGCTATTGAGTAATTTAGTCTAAGTCATCTCTGTAATCTATTAATATATAGTTGTATATGTTCTACCTTCTGAGATAGAACAGGAGAGCTTCAATTAGACCTTTTTCCTTTTCTTCCTCTTCCTTCCCCCTCCCTCCCTTTTCCTCTTCCATCTCTTTTTTTTCCCTTCCTGCCTCCCTATCTTCGTTACATTGTTTTTGCTATGTTACTTGGGCTGCTCAAGGGGAGTCTTCATTCTCCCCATAGCTGAAAATATAGACACGTGCCATCAAGCCTGGATTCCTGAGACCTTTTTTACGTTCTTTGAAGAAACTTACCTTCATTATATTCATTAGCCACTCTAAAAAAAGGAAGTAAATCGATAGATTTGATCATTGATTTTTTTTTTTAAACCAAAGTCAAAACTTTAAGTAGAACCAGAACATGAGCTTTCTAAACTGAAGCAGAAGGTTTGTGAAAATGAAAGACCACATTTGAGTTTTCTTTCAAGATGGATACTTTTTAAAAAAATTTTTTGAGACAGGGTCTCGCTGTGTAGCTTTGGTTATTTTGAAATTCCTATGTAGACCAGTGATCCTCCTGCCTCTGCCTCCCAACTACTGGGATTAGAGGCATGTTCCACCTTATCTAGCTTTAATACGTATATTTCAATGAGGGGCAGAGAAATCTATTTTTAGTCTGGAATGTGTGGGTTAGGTGGTGTTTGTGATTATTATAGACTGAAGTGGCTCATTCTTTACCTGTTCTTTGTCAATTTGCTGTCTTTGTATTTAGAATTACTACTGTTCTTTAAAAACAACGTAAGGGCTGGAGTTGAAGTTCAGTGATAGAGTGATTGCATAGTATACGTGGGCCCTTTTCAATCCCTCGCGCCAGTGAGTAAGAAAGAAGAAACAAAATGTGAAGGAGGATCCCCTATTCTTAATGTTATTTAATGCATTTGAGGTTTCAGCATTGCTAAAGTCAAGAGGTTTGTGATGGTACATCCAACTGGTGGCACTAATTCACCTTGCCATGTTCTGCTTGTAGTTCTTGCATATGATCTGATACGGAAATAGCTGCGTGTTAGCCATAGTTTGGGGCCAGTGTCACTGTCATGTCTCATGTTCACTTTTAGCATAGCCTGCCCTTACCTGTCATTATTGCACACCTCCCCCCCCCCCCCCCACAAGGTTTCTCTGTAGCTTTGGAGCCTGTCCTGGAACTAGCTCTTGTAGCCCAGGCTGGCCTCGAACTCACAGAGACCCTTTTGCCTCTGCCTCCCGAGTGCTGGGATTAAAGGCGTGCGCCACCACTGCCTGATATTACTGCACAACTTAAGTTAGACTTTGGTTGATTTTGTGAAGGTACAGCAGTAAAGGAGAGATCTCTGTTGAGAAGCTCTTTTGTTAGTCTGGATTGTGGAGATACAACATCAACACTTTTTAGGTGGACATTCTAATGAGCAGTCATGTAGCCACCACCACAGTCAAGATACAGACTATTTCCATCTCCAGAAAGGTCTCTTGTAGCCCCTTATAACCCTCTTATTTCTCCAGGTCCTTGGCAAACACTGGTCTCATTTCTGTCTCTGTAGCTTTACCATTTTTTGTAAGTGGGGCCATAAAGTATGTAACTTAAAAAAATTTGAGACCGTCTCACAGTGTTCCTGAGGCTGGCCTCAAACTCATCCTTCTGCTTCTGCCTCCTTACTGCTAGGATTATTGGTGTGGATGACTTCATCTGTGTAACATAATGCCTTACGGCCGCCTGCCTTTCTTTTCTTTTTTTCTTTTTTGAGGCAGTGTTGACTTATGTATTTCTGGCTATGCACAGTGCTTTTTGTTTGTTTGTTTGCTTGATTTTTGTTTTGTTTTTGTTTTCTTGAGACAGGGTTTCTTTGTGTAGCCCTGACTATCCTGGAACACATTCTGTAGACCAGACTGGCCTCGAACTCACAGAGATCCACCTGTCCTGAGTGCTGAGATTGAAGCTGTTTGCCACCACTGCCTAGCTATTTTTTTTTTTTTAATTTTTATTTCTTAAGACAGGGTTTCTCTGTAGCTTTGGAGCCTGTCCTGTAAACTAGCCCTTCTAGACTAGGCTGACCTCAAACTCACAGAAATCCACCTGCCTCTGCCTCCCGAGTGCTGGGATTAAAGACATGTGCCACCACCATCCAGTGCCTAGCCATTTTTTAATTTTATTTTTATTATCTTGGTTTTTAGAGACAGGGTTTCTCTGTGGGGCCCTGGCCATCCTGGAAATGTAGACCAGACTAACCTCAAACTCAGGTTTCTGCCTCTGAGTGCTGGGATTAAAGGTGTGTACCACCATTGTCTGGGCACATAATGCTTTTGAGGTTTGTGTTTTCAAGTATATTAGTAGTTCATTTCTTTTTATTACTAATATTTCATCATGATGTTTTAAAAGTTCTTTTACCACCTGGTGGTCATTGGTTGCTATGACTAGAACAGCTTTTCTTTGTGTGTGTGAATATGTATGTACATAAAAAGACATTTTAAATGATTATATTCACGTATGTTAAGAATGTTGTTCATGCCAGATGATGATGGCGCACGCCTTTAATCCCAGCACTTGGGAGGCAGAGGCAAGCGAATCTCTGTGAGTTCGAGGCCAGCCTAGTCTACAAGAGCTAGTTCCAGGACGGGCACCAAAGCTACAGAGAAACCCTGTCTGGAAAAATCAAACCAAATCAAAACGAAATAAAACTGTTGTTCATTAAATCAACTGTAAGAAATTGGGCTGAGAGTGTAGTTTAGAGTGTGTGCCTAGCCTTTTTGGGGTAGGGGTATTTGTTTTGAGACAGTGTCTCACTATGTAACTGGCTAGCTTGGAACTACCTATCTAGATAGACCAAGCTGGCTTCATCTCACAGAGACCTACCTGCCTCTTTCTCCTGAGTGCTGAGATTAAATTTGTGGACTGATGCATTCTAGCTTTTAAGAAGCGCTGGCTTTTATCCACAAGTGTGAATATAAATAAACATAATTTGCAACAGTAATATCTTTTTCCTTTTTATATACTATTCTGTTTTCATGTGTTTGATTTTCATGTTACTATTTGCGTTTATGGATAGAAATATAAAAGTTCATCATAGCTCAGAAAAATTAGTTAAACTTTTGGGACCTGAAGATGATGTGTCTAGCCTCTTAGAACTGGAATTTCAGGTGGTTGTGAGTCACCCAGTGTGGGTGCTGAGAACTCAGCTGGGCCTGCAAGACCTCTTAACAATTCAGCCATCTCCCCAGCCCGAAAGTAGAATGTTTTCTAAAGATAAAAGAAATTTTACCTTTCATTTTATGTTTTATAGTTAACTTGCATAGAGATCCATTAGTAAATCCTTTTTTTTTTTTTTCAATTCGAGGTTTATTTATTATGTATACAGTGTTCTACCTTCATGTTTGCCTGCAGGCCAGAAGAGGACATCAGATCCTATTTTACATGGGTGTGAACCACTGTGTGGTTACTGGGAATTGAACTCAGGATCTCTGGTTGAGCAGCCAGTGCTGTTAATCCCTGAGCCATCTCTCCAGCCTGTAAATCCTGTTTTTATATTTGACAAAATTAGAAATGATTTTTTCACTTAGATTTCAAAGCACATGACACTTTGTAAACCTGGATTCTTTGCTAGAGGACTGACTGGAGGTAGGGGTTTGCTAATTAACAGTTCTAGATATGTGCATCATTTACTGTTTATGTGTCTGTGGCGGTGGTCCTCAACCTCTGTGTCTCAATGTCTTTGACAAACCTCTGACTCTGAAACTATTTACATTATGACTCATAACAGTAGCAAAATTGCAATTATGAAGTAGCAATGAATATAATTTTGTGGTTGGGGGTCACCACAACATGGGGAACTGTATTAAAGGGTTGCGGAGTTAGGAAGGTTGAGAATCACTGCTGCCCTGGAATTCTCTATATCGACCAGGCTGGCCTCAAACTCACAGAGATATTCCTACTTCTGTTCCTCAAATGCTCAAGCTGAAGGTTTACGTTACCACACCCAGCTACATCAGATGTTTAGAAGTTCATGTAGCATGGTCAGAATTGTTACCTTCTCTGAAATAAACTAATGGGTGAAATTGTCTAGCCAGCTCTTGATTGGGTGATACTGAATTAACCTGTGAACAAACTGGAACACATATTGCTTATGAAGCTGTGCTGGGTGTACTGAGTGCCTGAGAACCAGATTGTTCTTGTTTAGGACCTGCTTATTAAGCGGAACAAAGTACTCAGGGCTTTGTGAAACTAGTTTGTACTGTCTAACCTGAGCAAACATACCTGGAGGGTTGCTGTTGCTGGCTTGCTCATCTCCGGTTCTCACCTCAAACCTGGCTGTATACCTACCAGGTTCCAAGACAATGATGAGGCTCACCGAGGGAATCATACTTTAGAAATCACCACCTTAATGTTCAGCTTGCTAACTAGGCTTCCTTTTGATTGTTCAGGGTTTTAAAGAGTTTTTTTTTTTTTCCTAGCTATAATGGGATTTTCAGATTCTATGAGTTTTGTTTAATTTTTGAGACAGGGTTCTACCATGTGGCTTTGGTTTGAATGGCCTGGAACTGCCTACTTAAATTGGCTGGCCTCAAACTTTTTCAATAGTTTTCAATACATGACTTTAAAAAGTTTTTAATATGTGACTTTAAAAGAAGGTGTGCAAGTTAGGTGTGGTGGTACACACCTTTAATCCCAGCATTTGGGAAGCAGAGGCAAGAGGATCTCTGAGTTTGAGGTCAGCTTGGTCTACAAAGTGAGTTAGGATAGCAGGGTTGTTACATAGAGAAACCCTGTCTCGAAAAACAAAGCAAGAAGGTATGACCCAGGAATATAGGAATAGTTACTACTTGTTCTTATTTCACTATATTTAGGCAATGGCACAAAGTAGTTTATATAGTTTCTTATTTAAATATCGGGTACGTGGGACTGGAGAGATGCCTCAGTGGGTAAGAACACTAACTACTCTTCAAGAGGACCTGGGTTCAATTCTCAGCACCCACATGGTGTCTTTTAAAAAGCTGTAACTCCAGTTCAAGGATATTCAATATCCTTGGATCACCTTAGGTACTGAGTGTGTTTATGGTACACACACATACTTGCAGGCAAAACACCCATACACATAAAACAGTGTAAGATTATGTAGTATGAAATGTGCATGATAGTACATGCTTGCAGTCCCATCAACTGGGGAGGCAGAATTGTATGATGGCTAGTCAGCTGGAGGTCAGCCTAGGGAAACTTAGTGATATCTTGCCTCAAAGTTAAAGTTTTAAAAAATGACGTTCAGGCCGGGCGGTGGTGGCGCACGCCTTTAATCCCAGCACTTGGGAGGCAGAGGCAGGCGGATCTCTGTGAGTTCGAGACCAGCCTGGTCTACAGAGCTAGTTCCAGGACAGGCTCCAAAGCCACAGAGAAACCCTGTCTCGAAAAGCCAAAAAAAAAAAAAAAAAAAAAAAAAAAAAAAAAAAATGACGTTCATTTATTTAATTTTTTTTTTTTTTTAATTTTGTGGGGCTGGAGGGTTGGCTAAGTGGTTACAGGCACTGGCAGCTCTTCCAGAACTGGGTTCAAGTCCCAGTTCCCACAAGGCACCTCACACCATCTGTAACTCCAGTTCCAGGGATCCAACATCCTCATACAAACAGATGTAGGCAAAACACCAATGCTCATTTAAGAAAAGGGGGGGAGGCTGGAGAGATGACTCAGAGGTTAAGAGCACTGATTGTTCTTCCAGAGGTCCTGAGTTCAATTCCTAGCAACCACATGGTGGCTCACAACCCATTTGTAATGAAATCTGCTGCCCTCTTCTGGCCTGCAGGCACACATGCAGACAGAACACTGTATACAAAATAAAGAAATCTTTTTAAAAAAAAAAAGAGAGAGAGAAGAAGATGGCTTTATTTTATTTATTTATTTATTTTTTTAAATTTTGTGTGTGTAGTCTCGGAGGTGAACTTTTACCTTTGGCCCTGGTGATTGAACTCAGTTTGTCAGGCAGCACTTCTACTTGCTCAACATCTCTCACTTAAAATTATTATTTTCTGTTTTTTTGGTTTTTTTTTTTTTTTTTTTGCTTTTTCGAGACAGTGTTTCTCTGTGGTTTTGGAGCCTATCCTGGAACTAGCTCTTGTAGACCAGGCTGGTCTCGAACTCACAGAGATCCGCCTGCCTCTGCCTCTGCCTCCCAAGTGCTGGGATTAAAGGCGTGCGACACCACCGCCTGGCCTATTTTCTGTTTTGTAAGCTTCTTATTATTTTATGTGTATGATTGTTTTACCTGCCTGTATGTTTATACTACATGTCTAACTGGTGCCCAGAAAATTCAGAAGAGATTGTTGGATTCCCTAGATGATTGTGAGCTGCCTCCTGGGGTTCAAACCTGGGTCCTCTAGAAGGATAGCCCTTGCTCTTAAATCAGTGGTTCTGAACCTATGGGTCATGACCTGTTTGACCAACCTCTAGTTCCAAAAATATTTACATTACTATTCATAACAGTAGCAAAATTACTTTATGGCGTATCAGTGAATATAATTTTATAGTCAGGGGTCTCTACAACATGAAAACTTTATTAAAGGATCACAGTCTTAGGAAGGCTGAGAACTACTGACTGAGACTTATAACCCAGTTTGATATAAATTGATTGTACTTGTTATTTTGTTTCAAAAGGGATTGTTGTGTTGGTAAGCAAGCTGTAGTGGGTAATCCCAACACTTGAGAAGATTGAGAGGTCAAAGGCAAACTGGCTATGTAACAAGACCCTGTATGTCTCTGTCAGACTATCTGTCTGTCTTTCTGTCTGTCTCACATATACACTCACAAACAGATACACCAAGCTGGAGGATGGCTCTGGTTAAGAGCCGGGCGTGGTGGCGCACGCCTTTAATCCCAGCACTCGGGAGGCAGAGACAGGCGGATCTCTGTGAGTTCGAGACCAGCCTGGTCTACAGAGCTAGTTCCAGGACAGGCTCCAAAGCCACAGAGAAACCCTGTCTCGAAAAACCAAAAAAAAAAAAAAAAAAAAAAAAAAGAGCACTTGTTGCTGCTTTTCCAAAGGACCTGGATTTGATTTTCAGTGCCCACATGGTAGCTTGTAACCACCCATAACTCTAGTTCTATGGTATCTGATACTCTTTTCAGGCGTCCTCAGGCACTAGGCATACAATTGGTGCACCTACATACATGTAACATGAGGGGGCTGGCTTGTTGGGGTTTCTGCCCTGCCCAGTTCCCCACAGCCGGCAAGCCCCAAAGAAAATCACACAGATTCTACATTAGGTTGGTTATAAACTGATTGGCCCATTAGCTCAGGCTACTTATTAGCTCTTGTAACTTATATTAACCCATTATTCTGATCTATGTTAGCCATGTGGCTCAGTACCTTTTTCAGTGGGGCAGCTTACATCTTGCTTTTTCGGTGGGCAGGAGTGGCAGAGGGCGCTTCCTGCTTCCCAGAATATTCCTGTTCTCATCGCCCCACCTCTACTTCCTTTCTGGTTGACCCGCCTATACTTCCTGCCTGGCCAATCAGCGTTTTATTAAAATACACGATTGACAGAATACAGATAATTCTCCCGCACCACATACATACAGACACAACACTCATTTATAAAAATAAATCTTATTAATTAATTATCTAAGGTATTTTATTGTAGTTTTGTTGTTTTTGTTTTTAGCTTATTTAATGTGCATTGGTGTTTTGCCATGGATATTAGTTTCTCTGGAACTGGGAATTGCAGACAGTTGTGAGCTGCCATCTGTGTGCTGGGAATTGAACCCAGGTCCTCTGGAAGAGCAGTCAGTACTCTCAACCACTGGGCCATCTCTCTAGCCCAGCAGGTATTTTTTTTTTCTTTTTTGGTTTTTCGAGACAGGGTTTCTCTGTAGCTTTGGAGCCTGTCCTGGAACTAGCTCTTGTAGCCTCGAACTCACAGAGATCTGCTTGCCTCTGCCTCCCAAGTGCTGGGATTAAAGGCGTGCTCCACCACCGCCCGGTGCCATCAGGTATTTTATTATAGTAACAGAAGCTAAGTGATAGTCCATCTCTTTAACCTAGGATTTGTCTTGTCCTGTTTTTTTTTTTTTTTTTTTTTGAGACAGGGTTTCTTATGGCTGTTCTGTTTGCTAGGCTGGCCTCAGATTCACAGAGCTCTACCTGCCTCTGCCTCCCAAGTGCTAGAATTAAAGTCATGTGCCATGGGGCTGGAGAGATGGCTCAGTGGTTAGGAGCATTGCCTGTTCTTCCAAAGGTCCTGAGTTCAATTCCCAGCAACCACATGGTGGCTCACAACCATCTGAAATGAGATCTGATGCCCTCTTCTGGCCTGCAGGCAGACACACAGAATATTGTATACATATTAAATAAATATTTAAAAATAAATAAAGTCATGTGCCACCATCCCCAGTTCCAACCTAGGATTCCCCCCCGCCCCCCAGACAGGGTTTCTCTGTAGCTCTTGGAGCTTGTCTGTGTTTCTTTTTTTTTTTTTTTTTTTTTGGTTTTTTGAGACAGGGTTTCTCTGTGGTTTTGGAGTCTGTCCTGGAACTAGCTCTTGTAGACCAGGCTGGTCTCGAACTCACAGAGATCCGCCTGCCTCTGCCTCCCGAGTGCTGGGATTAAAGGCGTGCGCCACCACCGCCCAGCTTGTCTGTATTTCTTGTTAATAGCTAGGTAGTTGCTTCTGGGTGGAGTATAAATATTGTGGGGTTTGTATTACATTTTACATAAAAATTTGTATTGATAGAATTTAATATGAAATTTGTGTTAGTTCAAAGATTTTATTATTTTATTCTATAATTTTTTTGAGACAGCGTTTCTCTATAGCTTTGGAGCCTGTCCTGGAACTAGCTCTGTAGACCAGGTTGGCCTCGAACTCACAGAGATCTGCCTGCCTCTGCCCCTGAGTGTTGGGATTAAAGGTGTGTGCCACCACCGCCTAGCTAAATTCAAAGATTTTGATCCTGGGATTCTGTAAATGAACGCATTTCATATGCAGTCAGTATTTTATGACTAATGTTTACAAGAATACATTCTAGAATGAGAATACTAGAAAAGAGTAGACTTAGAATCATTTCTTTTTTGCCTTCTACTCTAGGACTTGCACAGAAGAGTTATTTAAAGTGGGCAAGTGTCTTTTGCTGTGGGAGACCTTTGAGGCTGTTTGATGTTCTTGTTTCATATTTTGTCCCCAGCTTGTCCCTCCCCTTATCCAGCCCTTCCCTATCCTAGGCCTGTTATGATACCTATAGCTTTACTAGGAGAGTAGACTTCAGAGTGTAAGTCATCAGAAGGTTGCCTTCTAGACATTGAATATATTCAATGGTATTGCATTTTTTTTTATGTTCTTTGGTAATGTATTCCAGTTTCTTTTCCATTTTTATTAGTTTAGTTCAGATTCTTGCGAGCTTGGGATTTCTAGTTTGGAGGTTCTGGCAGGGGAGCACTTCTATACCCTTGACTGAGAACAGGTCTTCCTCTGTTTAGGGAAGATTGTCCTCTGTTACCGAGTAAGTATACAGTTGGAGGGGTTGGTACCTGCACGTGGAGTGGTGAGGGAGAGAGGGGATAATCCACTCAGCCAGCCAGATCAGCTGAATCAACCCTGGTGGTCAGTAGGGTGGCATGTCACAGCCAAACTCCTCCTCCCCGCCCCCCCCCCACCCGCCTGCCATGATTCTTTTTGTTTCTTTTTCTTATTGGTTTTTCAGACAAGGTTTCTCTGTGTAGCTCTGGCTGTCCTGGAACTCTTCTTTGTAGATTATGCTGGCCTAGAACTCAGGTCATCCTGCCTGTCTCCTGAGTACTGACTGGGACTCAAGATGTGTGCCGCCATCACCTGGCCAAATCTTTACTAGCATACTATATAATTTGCATATTTCTTACAACTATTGTGCTTTGTCAGTTTCCCATGGTATACTAGGTATACTAAAACTCCTTGAGCAGAATTGCTTTGCTTACTAATATTATTCTAAATGTCTAGAGAGAATTCATTTATTTATTATAGATGACCAATAAACAAATATTTGTTGAATTAATAAGATATGATGAGGTGAATAAGTTGGGTAAGCCTGACACAATACATAAAAATTAG
The DNA here is from genome assembly GCF_950005125.1 of Chionomys nivalis. Lineage (NCBI taxonomy): Eukaryota > Metazoa > Chordata > Mammalia > Rodentia > Cricetidae > Chionomys > Chionomys nivalis. The sequence continues at coordinate 15,893,905 of NC_080095.1, read as the reverse complement.
CCATCATTTATTATTTATTTAAGGCTTACCACACTTCTGCCCCTATACCGTCTAGGTTTCACTCCAGTGAGATTACCTTCTTTCTCCTTTCTTAAAACCTCACACTATGGGCTAGAGAGATGGCTCAGTGGTAAAGAGCACTGATTGTTCTAGAAGTCTTGAGTTCAATTCCCAGCAACCACATGGTGACTCACAACCACATGGTGGCTCACAACCACCTGTAATGAGATCTGGCACCCTCTTATGGCAAGCAGGTATACATGCAGACAGAACATGGTTTGCATGCATTCATCCATCTATCCATGAATACATATATACATACACACACACACACATAACCTTTAAACAAAACAAAACAAAACCCTCATGCTATTTCCTGTATGTGTTTCTGGTAATTACCCCCCTGGCCTAGACATGGTAGGCAAGTATTCCACTCCTGAGCCAGACTCACATTCCCTTCAGAATGATTATTTTTTCTTTCCTTTTTTGTTTTTGTTTATTATTGTTGTTGTTATTATTATTTTTAATTTTTGAGACACGGTTTCTCTGTGTAGTTTTGGAGCATGCCCTGGACTTCCTCTGTAGACCAGGCTGGCCTCAAATTTAGAGATCTGCTTACCTCTGCTTCTAGAGTGTTGGCATTAAAGGCATGTGCCACCAAAACCCTGCTGTGTTTTTCTTTGTTTGTTTGTGGATGCAGGGTTTTACTGTGCGATCCTGGCTGTTCTGGGACTCATTTCATTGACTAGGCTGTCTTTGAACTCATAGAGCTCCACCTGCCTCTGCTTCTTAAGTTCTGGGATCAAAGATATGTGCTGCTGTCGGCTCAGACTGATTTCTTTCTTGATTTTGGGGTTTTGGTTTTTGTTGTTTGTTTGAGACAGTTTCTTTCTGTACCCCTGGCTGTCCTGGACCAAACTGACATTGAACTCAGAGATTTGCCTGCCTCTGCCTCTTGAGTGTTGGGTTTAGAGGCGTGTGTCACCACTGCAGGACAGACTGATTTCTTAAAGAGTGTCATTACTGAAGGAAATCTGTGCTTGCAGGAGGAGGAATATGGACATCTGAAGCTGTGATTGAGGAAAGGGCTGAGTGGATAATGTGTGGAGCAAAATGGGAGCCACTGTGCAGGAAAAGTTTGGTGTTAGATACTCATGCAGGTCTTCAATTTTAAGATCTGTGTAATCTTGTGATTAAAGAAATTGCCTGTGAAGTGTTTTTCACAGTCCATTTCAGACAGTAGGGCTTCTTTAAATGTTAGTTCCACCTGAAGATAACTTTTGTAGTTTTTCTGGATAAAGTATTTCAGTAAAAAAGTGAGTAATCGAAAACTATTGATTTAATAGTCAGGTTATTATTGTCACCATTATTTCTTAATAATTTATTTGCCCTGATGAGAATTGAACCCAGAGCCTCACATGTGCTAGGTAAAGCACCTTTTCTCTTTAGTACATGTAACTGTTCTCCTGTATTGACAGTATCCAATCTAGTCTGCTTGACCACTTATTTATTTAGCAGTTTGACACCTGCTGTGTTTGAAGTCCTATGTACTGTTAATATAGATTCTCTAGGTGACCCTGCTTTCTTGGAGTTCATCAACTAGAGTTCACAAGTGAAACCTTGGGGAGAGAAGGACAAGGGCAGAAAAGGCAGCCTAGTGAAAAGAATAAAGAGAAGACCTTGATGTTGCTGGGTGTGGTAGTGCACACCTTTAATCCCAGCACTGGGGAGGCAGAGGCAGATGGATCTTTCAGTTTGGTGACTCCCTGCTCTATATAGGGATTCCAGACTAAGGTTTCTAAGGTTACATAGTGAAGAGAGACCTTATCTCAAAAAACTAAAGGTGGGGGTATGTGTGTAAAAATTGCTATCAGTCATGATATATCACCATCTAAAGCTGTGGGGTTTTTTTAGTATTAGTGGCATGATGGAGGAAGGTCATTGGCTAATAAAGAAACTGCCTTGGCCCATTTGATTGGCCAGCCTTTAGGTGGGTGGAGTAAACAGAACAGAATGCTGGGAGGAAGAGGAAGTGAGCTCAGATGCAGGGCAGCTCCTCTCAGAACCAGATGCGATGCCGCTCTTCTCCAGGGCAGACACGATGAAGCTCCAACCCAGGATGGACGTATGCTAGAATCTTCCCGGTAAGCGCACCTTGGGGTGTTACACAGATTATTAGAAATGGGCTAAATTAATACGTGAGAATTAGCCAAGAAGAGGCTAGATATAATGGGCCAAGCAGTGTTTAAAAGAGTACAGTTTGTGTGTTGTTATTTTGGGGCATAAGCTAGCCAGGCGACCAGGAGCTGGGGCGGCAGGAACACAGCCCGCAGCTCCCACTACAGAATGGCGCCCAACGTGGGGCAACTATATTCACAGAAAGCCTGAGAAAGCTTGGGAAAGAATAGAGTATAGCATCGGGCTGTGTTCCTGCCGCCCCAGCTCCTGGTCTCCTGTCTAGCTTATGCCCCGAAATAACAACACACAAATTGTATTCTTTAAACACTGCTTGGCCCATTATATCTAGCCTCTTCTCGGCTAACTCTCGCATCTGGACTAGCCCATTTGTAATAATGTGTGTAGCACCCCAAGGTGCGCTTATCGGGAAGATTCTAGCCTACGTCCATCCTGGGTCGGAGCTTCATCGCGTCTGCTCTGGCGATGAGCTGCATTGCATCTCTCTCTGAGAGGAGCTGCCCTGCATCTGAGCTCACTTCCTCTTCCTCCCAGCATTCTGTTCTGTTTACTCCACCCACCTATGTTCTAACCTATGAGGGCCAAGCAGTTTCTTTTTTAATTAACCAATGACCTTCCTCCATCAGTGGCATGCAAAATTCGAGTAGGAGGGGTAAAACATGTAGATTAAGAGCTAGATTCAGAGCTTGCTGGTGTCCTCCTTTAACCCTAGCACTAGGGAGGCAGAGGCAGGCAGAACTCTGAGTTAGAGGCCAACCTGTTCTACAAAGTGAGTTCCAGGACAGCCATGAATGTTTATACAGAGAAACCCTGTCTTGAAAAACTAGGTGTGTGTGGGAGGGAGCTAACCAAAGATGAGTGAGTGCAGTGATGATAGAAATGATGGAGACGTGGGATTTGAGAGATTGAAGAGAGAGCCCAGATCTTGAAAGTGAGAGAAAATGGAGAGGAAGGAGCCGTGGATGACTCCTAATTTCTTTGTACAAGACAGAGATAATGGTTTACAATTGAAAAAAAAGGAGGACCAAGTTTTAGGGAAAGTGAACAAGTTTCATTTCCCTACAACAGATGATTTTAATCTTGGAATGATTGGTATTTTGAAACAGTTTCTGTTGTCCTTGTGCTTGTAGGCTTTTGTTTGTTTAGCTTGATTTGTTTTTGATTCACTATGGAGCCCAGGTTGGCCTCTTGGAGTCTTCCCTCCTCTGCCTTTCCAGTACTAGGACATATAGTAGGCATGTGCTACTATACCAAACTTTGGACTGCAATTATTTGCCCTTAATATTTTTTTTATTACACTTATTTACTTCTTGGGTAGCTTGGTGCATGTTCTGTGGTATCCAAGTTGAGGTCAAAGAATAACCTACTAAAGTTTTCTGTCCTTCTGCTATGTGAATCCTGGGGATCCATCTCAGGTTTATCATGCATGGCAGCAGCCACCTTTACTGGCTGAGCCATCTGGCCCAGTCCTGTGCATTGTAGGATATTTTAGTATCACTGACCTCTACCAGTCTGGCATTAGTAGCATCCCTTCAATTATAACCTCTAAAAATGTCTCCAGCATTGCTAGATGTCCCCTGTGGAAGTAAAATTCCCTTCTCCCTAGTTGAATTACAGTGCTTTTGTGGGTCCCTTTATTGAAAATCATTTTCCTAAACAGTTTATACAAAGTCAGTTTAATTTAAATATAACTTAATTGCCAAGAATTACTTACTTAGTAAGTTTATAATAGTGGTCTTGAATAGACCTTTAGAATCTCAAGATTTTCTGTGCAGTGGTAGCACATGCCTTTATTCCCAGCATTTATTTGGGAGGCAGAGGCAGGTGGCTCTCTGAGTTTGATGCCAACCTGGTCTTCAGAGCTTCAGAGCTAGTTTGAGGATAGCCAGGGCTACACAGAGAAACCTGTCTCAATAAATAAATAAATAAACAACCCAGTGAAAAAAAACAAACAAAACAAAACTTAAGATTTATGCTTGTCTAGTTGCTTTTTATTTATTAAGGCGGGGTCTTACTCTGTAGCTCTGGAATTTAATGTGTAGACCAGGTTGGCCTTAAATTCACAGAGATCTGTTTATCTCTGCTTTGAGTGCTGGGATTAAAGGCTTTCATCCCTATGGCCACCTGTGTCTAGTTTATTTTCCATAGAGGAAATGTTAAACATTTTGGAAGAATTGTGAGAAAACTAAGGGACTTATATGATTAACATTTTTTTTCCTCTTTTTCTTTTTTTTTTTTTTTCTTCTATTTTGTTTTTTTGAGACAGGGTTTCTCTGTAGCTTTGGGGCCTCTCCTGGAACTCGCTCTGTAGACCAGGCTGTCCTCGAACTCAGAGATCCACCTGCTTCTGCCTCCCGAGTGGTGGGATTGATTACGGGCATGCAACACCACTGCCTGGCTTTGATTAACATCTTTTGGTCCCACCCTTCTACCCTCTTTATGTTCTTCCTTCCTCACACCCCCACCCCTTTTTTTAAAAATGCTGTGATAGAATCCAGGGCCTTCTGCATGCTAGGCAAACACTCTACCATTTAGCTACATTTCTGTCTTTTTCTCTTTATCTCTGACTTTACCTATCTTTCAGTTGGTTAGATTTTAAAATCAGATTATCATCATCATTATTATTTTTACAAATTTGTGTTTATGGCTAATACTTATAGGAAATTGACTGTATTAACCTTATGGCCTATTATGATCTCTTCTGGACATGGTTATTTTCCTAATTTATCAAGCATCAGCTTTCCATTCTTTTTCCAGACAATGGCCACATGTGCAGAGACGTAAGAAGAACTGCATAGATGACAAAATTCCCTAGTCTAGCAATTTTTCCTTTTTTTTTTTTTTTTTTTTTTTGAGCTCTACATTTTTCTCTGCTCCACTTCCTGCCTCTTTATTTTTTAATTTAATGATAAGGTTTGCTGTGTTATCCTGGCTGGCCTGCGACCTGATCCTAGACCAGGTTGACCTTGAATTTGTGGCAGTTCCTCTGCCTTCTCAATTCTGGGGACCACTAGCTCCTCCCCTCTCCCTTCCCCCAGGGAGTTTCTCTTTGTAGCCCTGGCTGTCTTGAAACTCATTCTGTAGACCAGGCTGATCTTAAACTCGTAAAGATCTGCCCATCTCTGGCTCCCAAGTGTGGGGATTAGAGGTGTGTGCCACCACCAACTGCCAATTTTTTTTTTTTTTTTTTGCTTAATTTTTAAAACAGCTTTTGTTCTAAAAAGAGGGGTGCTGAGGTAGGGTTGTAAACTTGAGACCAGTCTAGATTATATAGTGAAAGCCTGCCTCAAGATAAATAAAAAAAATCTGTTTTATTTATACAGAGACAGACTGGCATGATTATGGTTATGACAAACAAAAGCTACTATTTAGTATTTGAGTTGTTTTGATAATGAGCAGCCTAGGGAGATCAAAGTGGCAGAACACTTTGTGAACACAGAAGAAGAGATGGAGAAATCTCCAGACTGCACTGAGCTCTTGTCTCCTCTCTCGGCCCAGCCACATCCCTTCCTGTCTCCACCTCTTTAGGTCTGGGATTAAAGGCGTGGGACTCCCATGTACCGGGATTAAAGGTGTAAATCAACACCGCCTGCAGAGATTCTGTCTCTGATTCCTGAGTCCTGCGATTAAAGGTGTGTGCCACCACTGCCTGGCCTCTAGTGGCTGAGATCTGCACTCTGATCTCAGCAAGCTTTATTTGTTAAAACACAAACAAAATATCTACAACTGGCATTTGATCACCACTACCATTTTAGGCTGTTACTTTATTTTTAAAACCTAAAATAAAGTATTAGTGCATACATAACTTAGTGTTGGTTGACCCTATACCCTACCCAGTTTTTGGCATTTTCTGTTGATTTTTCTACTAAGAAAGATGAGGGCATTGACTTTTAGCTTACCACTTCTTTTTCCACTCATTTGTCTAGTCGTGCCAGTTGTCATTGCTAGATCTACTCTGCACAATATTGTGTGCATTTGGACTTTTCACAGCTGAGTTGTTGTAACATGCCATAATGCTTTTTCCTATATGTACTTTACATCCTCAAAATTGATTGATATTTGACTGTATATAAAATTCTACACTGATTCGCTGTCCCTTAGATTCTGTGTGTTGTGCTATATATTGTCTGATGGTGCATTTTCCAGGGATCCAGTGCTACTTTGAATTTTGCTTATATTTCTGTCCATATTGAAATAGTAATGATGATTTGGAGGCCTGTGCAAAATACTTGTTTGTGTTTGGCAAACTGTAGGAGTCCTCTGGGGTGTTATTTATTCTCCATGTTTTGTTTTTATGTCTGGGCTAGACAGATGCCAGGATAGGTGTAAGCTTAGCTGCCCATGTTCTAAGGGACCAGGCCATTGAAGAGAACAAGAAGAAAGGACTTTCTTCTTCCTTTTCTGTTTTCAGTTAATCCCTGTTCTCATTTGTACATTGTGTCCCCAATCACATAAGACCTTCTATTTAGCCTTTCTGTTTTTTTGTGAAATGTTGTATCATGTTTTCAGGCTGATCTTGAACTCCTGGGCACATGTAATCTGAATTCTTTACTCAGCCTTCCAAGTGCCTATTTTGCCTCAAGCTTTTGGGTTTGTTTTTTATTTTTTAATTTTTTTCCTTCCTTTTGGTTTCATTTTGTTTTGTTTTACTAGACTGAGAGAGGAGAATTCAGTGTATGTGTTATTTAACAGCCTGACTCTTTAGGGGAGAAGGATAAATAGTATAACTCAATATTTTAAAAAAATCATAATATTATATATTACATACTTAAATATTTGGAGATAAATTAGATTGAATAAAACAACTTTACCTGTTGAGTGTTTTTTTTTTTTGTTTTTTTTTTTTTTTGGTTTTTCGAGACAGGGTTTCTCCGTAGCTTTTTGGTTCCTGTCCTGGAACTAGCTCTTGTAGACCAGGCTGGTCTCGAACTCACAGAGATTCGACTGCCTCTGCCTCCCAAGTGCTGGGATTAAAGGCGTGCGCCACCACCGCCCGGCACCTGTTGAGTGTTTTTAATGCTAAGTCAACAGTTCTCTAAAATCTAAAACCTTTTGATTCTGTAATTTTGATTTTAAATTAAAGATACATAAATCAGGAGTAATGGATGGGATTCTCTTATTTCTTAAAATTATTCAGGGACTGGGGAAGGTGGTTCAAAGGTTAAGCCCCTCATTTGGTTCCCATCACTGACATGGTAGTTCACAACCATTCATTCATTAACTCGACTTCCAGGGGATCTGATCCCCTTTTCTGATTTCCATGGACATCAGGCACACACATGGTGCACATACATAAATGCAGTGAAAATATAAAATAACTTAATCCAAAAAAGGATTAAAAAGAAGAAGAAAAACCAATATGATTCTGATTATATATGTAGTAGTATCTGCCTATATTCCCTACACTCAGGAGTTTGAGACAAAGATCCTGGGAGTTTGTGGCCAACCTAGGCCCAGTAGTGAATACAGAGAGATGGTAGGAAATGAAAGAGAAAAAAAATAATGATTAGATTCTAAAATTTCCCTATTAACTGTAATTTTTGCTAGAATAGCTGTTGAGAGATGGAGGCAGGAGGATCAGGGATTCAAAGTCATTCTTCAGTTACAGAGTGAGTTGATCCAGAGAGAGAAATGAAAAGAAGTTTATTTAGCACACTGCAGAGAGAACAATGGGCAGCATGGCAGTCAGCCAGGTATAATCTATGAGCCTGATTTTTTTTTTTTCCCAAGGAAGGTCCATTTTAATTCTAGTTTGCTGATTGCCTGCCTGCCTGCCTTCCTTACTTCCTCCCTCCCTCTTCTTTCCTTCCTACATTTACTTATTTTGGGGGCTTTTCCTAATTAATTAATTAATTATTTTTGTGTGTTTTCCTGTGTAAAGCCCTGGGCTGTCTTGAAACTTGCTCTGTAGACCAGACTGGCCTCAGATTTACAGGGATCTATTGTTTGATGTTTTACTCATTTGGCTTTTTGAGGATCCACCACCCCACTCTCAAATAAATCATACATGGAGCCTTATTCTTTTTTTTTTTGGCTTCATTTATTTATTATGTATACAGGTATGCCTACAGGCCAGAAGAGGGTGCCATATCTTGTTACAGATGGTTCTGAGCTACCATGTGGTTGCTGGGAATTGAACTCAGAGCCTTTGGAAGAGCAGCCAGTGCTCTTAACCTCTGAGCCATCTCTCCAGCCCCTGGAGGCTTATTCTTAATTATGAATGCCTGGTTTTAGCTGGGCTGGTTTCTTGCCAGCTTTTCTTAAATTATACCGACTACCTTTTACCTCTGGGCTTTTTCTTTTTCTTCTGTTTATCTTTTTTTACTCTTACTCCATGACTGGCTTGGTGGGTGGCCCCTAGTGTCCTCTTCTCTTTGTTCTTTTGCTTCTCTCCAGATTTCTTCTTGTATTTATACTCTGCCTGCCAGCTCTGCCTATCCTTGCTCCTGCTTCATTGTTGGCTGTTCAGAGCTTTATTAGACCATCAGGTGTTTTAGACCAGCAAAGAATCACAGTTTCATAGAGTTAAACAAATGCAGCATAAACAAAAACAACATATCTTTACATCTTAAACAAATGTTCCACAGCATAAACAAAGTAACATACCAGGCTGGAGAGATGGCTCAGTGGTTAACAGCACTGCCTGCTCTTCCAGAAGTCATGAGTTCAATTCCCAGCAACCACATAGTGGCTCACAACCATCTGTAATGAGGTCTAGTGTCCTCTTCTGGCCTACAAGCATACATGCAGACAGAACACTGTATACATAATAAATCTTTTTTTTTTTTTTTTTTTTAAGATTTATTTAGTTAGTTTACAGTATTCTGTCTGCATTTATGCCTGCAGGCCAGAAGAGGGCACCAGATCTCATTACAGATGGCTGTGAGCCACTATGTGGTTGCTGGGAATTGAACTCAGGACCTCTGGGAGAACATCCAGTGCTCTTAACCTCTGAGCCATCTCTCCAGCCCATAATAAATAAATCTTAAAAAAAAAAAAGTAACACACCTTAAAATAATATTCCCCGACAGAGACCTGCCTGCCCCTGCCTCCCAAGTGCTGGATTAAAGGCGTGTGCTTTCACTGCCAGGCAGATTTGATTTTTATGAGCACTGGTGTTTTGCCTGCATGTATGTCTATGCAAGGGACTGGAGTCACAGACAGTTGTGAGCTGCCTGCCATGTGGTTGCTGGGAATTCAGTAGTTTTTCTTTTACATCATAAACTGTACAGTTTTATGGAGTCCTTTTTCTGTAGTGAATGAAATAATATCCTAGCTGCTTACCTTTTTGTTGTTTGTTTGCTTGTTTGTTTTGTTTTTTTGAGACAAGGTTTCTCTGCGCAGCCTTGTCTGATCTAGAACTCACTCTGTAGACCAGGTTGGCACAGCTCTGCCCGTGTCTACCTCCCAAATGCTGAGATTAAAGGTGTGTGCCACCACACCAGGCTCCCTAGATGTTGTTTTTTTTTTTTTTTGGTTTTTCGAGACAGGGTTTCTCTGTGGTTTTGGAGCCTGTCCTGGAACTAGCTCTTGTAGACCAGGCTGGTCTCGAACTCACAGAGATCCGCCTGCCTCTGCCTCCCAAGTGCTGGGATTAAAGGCGTGCGCCACCACTGCCCGGCTTCCCTAGATGTTTTTAAAAGTAAAATGTGACTTTGTGAAAAATAAAATTTGAGCCGGGCGGTGGTGGCGCACGCCTTTAATCCCAGCACTTGGGAGGCAGAGGCAGGCGGATCTCTGTGAGTTCGAGACCAGCCTGGTCTACAAGAGCTAGTTCCAGGACAGGCTCCAAAACCACAGAGAAACCCTGTCTCGAAAAAAACCAAAAAAAAATAAAATAAAATTTGGGAGATAGCCACTTAATGTCATGTATAAGTGTGTGGCTTATTGTTTTAAAGATTAGATAAGATGTATGGTATGTGTATTTTGTTATAAGGCAGCCACTAGGTCCTATTCAGGATGATTGGAAATATCGTATGCAGGGGCTGGAGTGGTTAAGAGCACTTGCTGTTACCTGGTAACTCTCAATCCACTGTAACTCTAGTTCCAGAGGATCCAATGCCTTTGTCTGGCCTCTAGAACGCCTCGGACCTCCTCCACTGCATGCATGTGGTACACAGATATACATGTGGGCAAAACAGTCATACACATAAAAATCAGAACAAAACTTTTAAGAGAAGTCTTAGCTTGTAAATCTGGTGGTTTATAGATAGTTGCGTGCCACCATGTGGTTGCTGGGAATTGAACTCACCTCTGGAAGAGCAGCTCTCTTAACCTCTGAGCTATCTATCTATCCCCCCCCCCCCGTGTAGCTCTTTTTAAAAAAAAATTGTTTTAGCCAGGTGGGTAGCCAGGTGGTTGTGGCGCTCGCCTTTAATCCCAGCAGAGGCGGGTGGATCTCTGAGTTCAAGGCCAGCCTGGTCTACAAGAACTAGTTCCCGGACAGGCTCCAAAGCTACAGAGAAACCCTGTCTTGAAAAAAAAATTGTTTTAGTTTTATTTATTTTGTATGCTGGAGGGGTTCACCTGCATCTGTGTTTGTGCACCACGTGTGTGGCTGGTGCCTGGAGGTCAGAAGAGGCAGACCCTCTGGAACTGGAGTTATGGATAGTTTTGAGCTAACATGTGCGTGCTGAGAATCGACCTGAGTCTTCTGCAAGAACAACAAGTTCTCTGAATCGCTGTGCCACCTCTCCGGCCCTAGGCATAGCTCTTTAAAGACCAAAACCAAACCAAAACAAAAGAGCATAAAATGAACTAATGCATAAGGTGAAAAAAGTTGATTGAATGTAGCAGGAAATGGTAATATAATTTCTCACTAACTAACTATTGGCCTCGTTGCTATCAGTGTATGGTGACATTTACACTCTGCCCCTTCACAGGCTGTGGTGAGGATTAGACATACAGATGCAGTTGCTAAGAGTTAAGTTTTCTTTGTGTGATAGTCGCCTTTTAAAATACAGCTGCTCATCAGCTGACAGTGGGTTACATTGTAGTAAATATGACTGCAGATGCCTTTCTAATTATTACCCTTAAACTACCGAACTTCAAAGCTTAGTCTAGCTGGCCTACCTGTGGTACTCTGAAGACTTACTTAATCTACACTTTTGCAAAAAATTACCTAAAATGAACCTATTTTATAAGATAGTGTTGTATATTATATCTTGGATAATCTAATTAAATACTTGTATCAGAAAGGGCTGACTGAACTGTGCACTGCATATAGTCATGGTTGTTCTTCATCATGGCCTATTGTGCTTTTAGATTGTCATACTGTGTATCAGTGGCTCAGAAAACAGTTGCAATGCAAAATTTAAAGTATAGTTTCTACTAATTGTACTTGAATGCTTCTGTACTATGATAAATTTGAAAAATCATAAATTGGAATTGACTCAGCTCTCTGAGCTCCTGGTTGAGTTATAACACTTGATCTGTTTCTTATAATAGTTTCTTGTTTTCCTCATTAATTTCTACCATGTGGTTCAATCCTTTAGACTCAAGTAAAAGCCGTAATGTTTTGTTTCTTCCATTAGATGCTCTTAAAACTTGGCAGCACTGCATGTCCTCTCATTTCCTTGTCTTTGTGTACATTACGTTTCAGCACACTTCACATGGAGACGGGAGGCAAGAAGTCACCTCCCGCACCGGGCGCTCTGGAGCTCGGTGTAGAAACTCAATAGCTTCCTGTGCAGATGAACAGCCTCACATCGGAAACTACAGACTGTTGAAAACAATCGGCAAGGGGAACTTTGCAAAAGTGAAATTGGCGAGACACATCCTCACAGGCAGAGAGGTAAATGCTTGTGCTTGCTTCTGTTGTGGTGTCTGTTCTGCTAACTTTCTAAAGACCAGGACGCATAGTAACAACTGGGAAGTTCTGTCTTCCTTTTGCTGTAACTAACTTGAAAAATAGCTAGTTGTTCTGTTCTTTTTCAGTGGAAAAATCAATAAAATTGTCTTGAACTGCATGTATACACGTCTGTATCAGATAATCTGTATTTATAGGTTTATCCCATGCGTTTCCTTCCTTTTCTGAGGAGTTTTGCTAGCTCAAGTTTGCCAGGTTGTGCCGGAAGGCACATGCTTTCCCAGCTTTTGTGATCTTGGCTCTCTTGCATTTCTTATCAGAGTACATGTACTGAAACCACAGAATTAACTTCCTCTTTGCATCTTCTTATGCGGTGCATAACATTTTTTCTGCTTTGACAGAGTTGTTGTATTTAGGTCTTGGCACCTGTTGTCTGAGAGTCTGAAGTTCTCTTCATCCTCTGTGTAGGCATTGCTTTTGGGAAGTATTTTTTGACACACCCTTCCCCCAGGCTTTAGACTCCCCTGGTACCGTTCTGGGGGTTTATTTTGCAGGGTCTATCTTACATTGATTGACTTGTCTTTCCTCCTCCGCTTTGTAATGGGGAATGCTATATGTAGGGACGTGGTTGGTACTTGTTACAGGCATAATAAATATGGTCAGATGACTAAAATTGTATGACTGTATGACTGAAAGGTGCTTTTAAAAGATGTTCTGTCTGGGCAAGGTGGTCCCAGCACTTGGGAGGCAGAGGCAGATAGATCTCACCAGTATGAGACCAGCCAGGTCTACAAGGTGAGTTCCAGGCCATCAAGGACAATTGATTACACAGAGAAACCCTGCCTCCAAAAAACCAAAAACAAATACATAAGAAAAAAAGAAACAAAACAAAAATAGTAAGCCTTCTAAATACAACCAGTTCAGGAATATAGCAACTGTTGATACTTCTCCTAGAGACAGTTATTCATTTGATCCATAACATTAAAATGCATCCAGAGAGCAACAAAACAAAACCCAGCAGAGTGTGTGTATTCACACAGGAAGAGACTGTGCTCATCGGGGCTCATGGCAGACTCCTAGCACCCCACTGGCTGTGAGAATGTAGTGATGGAAAAGCAGTTAGCATGAGCCTTTTCCTTTTCTTTGGCTGGCTTGCCATGTAGTCCAGGCTGGCCTCAATTTGCAGAAATCTACCCACCTCTGCCCCCAAGTGCTGAGATTAAAGTTGTGCACCACCACGCCCAGCATGAGCCCTGTTTGATGGCAGGTATTATGTTTGGGGGCCGTCCCCTGATTAGATTTCTAGGGTAAGATTCTTTGAGATGGGGATCTCTAATTTTGAGACTAGCCTCGTCTACAAAGTGAGTTCCAGGACAGTCAGAGCTACCCAGAGAAACTCTGTCTTGAAAAAACAGATGTACTATATGCGTCACACTCTTCTGATGGGTATGCCAGCACTACATGACAGGTATGCCATGGCATTGATGCCCACAGCTCACTAGGGTGGGGCTAACTAAGCAGGACAAGCCCTGTGCCAGTCATTCTATCAGCAGGTAGTCTGTTTACTGCCATATACCCCTTAGCTCTTCTAGGTTTTGTTTGTGCTGGAACTTTAAAAAGGTTGAGAAGTTATGTTCTTCTTTCTACCCTAACTAGAATCTTTAGACAGTAACAGAAAATTTGCCCTTCACAGTCTCAAGTTTTAGTGACTATATTTCTTGTGGATATGTGGAGACTGAAAACAAGAATCCGAAAACAAGCTGAATAGATGGAGCTGTCCCTCCTGTCCTTGAGTGGACCTTTCTTGAGATAACAGGTTAATTTGCACCAGTTCCAGATGTTTGCTCTGGTTTCCTGAGGTGGTAGAGGTAACAGGACAGACAGACCAACAATGTTTCTGTAGTCTGGTCTACTGTGTTTACTTGTGGTTTTTCTCCAGAAGGGTTTAACAGTGGTGACCAAAGTGGCTTAATTTAAGGTTTTTCTCAGTTTTAAAAAACTTTAGTCAAGAGGCTAGAAAGATGACCCAGTGCTTGGGAGCTCTGACCTGGGTTCAATTCCCAGCACACCCACATGAGAGTTCACAACTGTCTGTAACTCCAAGATCTGACATCCTTACACACACAAATATGCAGGCAAAACACCAGTGCACATTAAAAAAAAAAAAAAAGGCCTGGTGGTGGTGGCACATGCCTCTAGTCCCAGCACTCAGGAGGCAAAGGCACGTGGATCTCTGTGAGTTTGAGGTCAGCCTGGTCTACATGAGCTAGTTCCAGGACAGGCTCCAAAGCTACAGAGAAACCCTGTCTCAGAAAAAACAAAAACAAAACAAACAACAACAAAAAAAAAAACCTTTAGTCAAAATCATTTTTCTTTTTTCCCTTTTATTATAGGTATGACCGTAATCATATATGTAAACAATATAAAATGTATTATATAGAAAGCAAAAGGGGTTTTTGTTAGTTTCTCTATTCCAAGAGAATCCCCACAATTTTTATATAGACATTAACTTTTGGACATAATAGTGATCTCTATTATGGCTGTTTTCTCTATAGTATTGTTGTTGTAATTAGAGTATGTGTGAGCATGAGCATGCACAACACCGCCCATGCGTAGAGATCAGAGGACAGCTTTACTAGAGTCCGTTCTCTCCTGCCACCGTGGTTCTACATTTCAAATTCCAGTCGAGCTGTGTGGCAAGCGCTTCTAATTCTGAGCCATCTTACCAACCAAATAGTAGTATCTTTGGTTAGTAAGGCAACCGAGCCTTTCAGAATACAGTGAACCATAGTGACCACTGAGGGTATTTCTAAATGTTTTTGTTACTGCAACAAATAGGTTCATAGTCTTTGCCACTATGTGTGCTCTAGTTAATAATGTAGGGTAATGTCATAGGGGAAAAAGCCCTAGGGCAAAGTGGATGAATATTTCACGTTATAATAGACACTGCTAAGGTAATTTTGAAAAATCATTTATCATATCAAAAATGAATGTCTATTTTTCACATCCTTGCCTAAGCTTTTAAGAAACTTTTGTCTAATTGTCTCAATTCATTTTTACTGGTGTAACAGAATATCAGATAGTGTACCTTTTTTTTTAAATATAATTTGATAGTTTTGGAGGCAGAGAAGTTTGAGATTAAGGGACTAGGTTCCTTTTATAATGTCCTCCCACCCCACCCTAGGATGACAGCTGTGACCATTTCTAAGTTAATGGACCTTCCTACAACATTCTGCTGTTTAATGTTGTTACAATGGCAGTTAAATTTCAACATGTGGGGGGCTGGAGAGAGAGAGCTCAGCGGTTAAGAGCACAGACAATTCCTCCAGAGAATCCAACTTTGGATTCCCAGCAACCATGGCTGGTTGCTCACAACTACTTGTAACTTTAGCTCCAGGCTAGAGCCTCTATGGGCACCTGCATTCATGTGCACATACATACTTAACACGTGTAATTAAAAATAATTTTAAAATTGTACATGTGTGATTTGTCTGTGTACATATGTGGTCACAAGGAGGTGATACTTATCATTTGTATGGACTGTCTTTGTAATCTGGTCATGTCTGGCTATCTGTGTTTAAGGGGGAGCTCTAAGAGGTGAATTTGAAATTGTGTTCACATGTATAGGACATGTGTGGTCACCAAGCTTGCCTTTGGCAGGTGTTTGGTGCCTTATGGAAGCCCCTAACACTTGTCTTTAGAGCTCTTCTCTGGGTATGTTACATTTGTCTAGACAGGAATCTTTTCTTCTGCTTGGGGCAGAGTTGAGGAGTAGCAGGTTGTCCCAATTACCTCTTATTTTGTTCCCATGTCTTACTCACGTTGTCCCCTGTTAAACTCATTAATCTTTTTTTTTTAATATTTATTATGTATACAATATTCTGTCAGTGTATGTGCCTGCAGGCCAGAAGAGGGCACCAGACCTCATTACAGATGGTTGTGAGCCACCATGTGGTTGCCGGGAATTGAACTCAGGACCTTTGGAAGAGCAGGCAGTGCTTGAGCCCAGGGCCTTACTGGTTTCCACAGAATGAGTTTCCAGTTTTTGTGGCTCCTTTCTTCTTTATGCCTAGGGCCTTTTAGCTTTTCTTAGTAATGCTGGCCAGTTGGCATTTTCTCTCCATGTAATTTCCTTTATTTTCTGTCCACTCTGAGAGGAAATTTTTGAAATCTTTTTTTTTTTTTTTGTCTTTTTAACATGTGCCTTGGGGCTGGAGAGATGGCTCAGCGGTTGAGAGCATTGCCTGCTCTTCCAGAGGTCCTGAGTTCAATTCCCAGCAACCACATGGTGGCTCACAACCATCTGTAATGAGGTCTGGTGCCCTCTTCTGGCCTTCAGGCATACACGCAGAAAGAATATTGTATACATAATAAATAAATAAGTAATTAAAAAAAAATTAACATGTGCCTTTACACCTGTGTTCTGTTATTGCTATTCCTTCCCATTTACCTGGAGTGTCTTCCCTCTTTTCTCCCTTGTGTCCTGTCCCTCAATAGAGCACTCTACCCTGCAGCCTTCTTCACTCTGGCGCCCTTTGAGACAGGCTTTCTTTGTGTAGCACTGGCTGTCCTGAAACTAGCTCTTGAAACTAGTCCTTGAACTCAGAGATTCATCTGCCTCTCCCTCACAAGTGCACCAACACTGCCTGGCCTCTAATTTTTATCTGTTTACTTAATTAGCAGTTCTGGAGCTTGAACACACAGTATTGTGTGTGCTAGGCATGTAACAATGGTTAAACTTGATCCTGAGGCATATTAAACTTTGAGGCTTCAGATAGTCTTATATTTTGTTTGTTATTTTGGTTTTGGTTTTTGAGACAAGGTTTGTCTGGGTTGTTTTAGAGTCTGTCCTGGAGCTCTGTAGGCCAGGCTTATCTCGAACTCACATATATCTGCCTGCTAGTTCCAGGACAGCTAGGGCTGTTACACAGAGAAACCTTGTCTTGAAAAAAAAAAAACACCTCACACGCAAGAAAGTTAATATACAATAAGTATGTAACATTTTGAAAGTAAGTGTTTACATTAAAATTATGGTGGGAATATTGTTTTAATTTCTTTTTATTTAAGGTTTCAATTTTTAAATTTTTATTTTAACTATATGTTGTTTGTTTGTTTTGGTTTTTCAAGACAGGGTTTCTCTATAGCTTTGGAGCCTATCCTCGTACTAGCTCTTGTAGACCAGGCTGGTCTCAAACTCACAGAGATCCACCTGCCTCTGCCTCCTGAGTGCTGGGATTAAAGGTGTGTACCACCACCGCCTGGCCTAATTATATGTTTTTATGTGTGTCTGCTTATGTATAGGTCAGAGGGGAGGGCGTTGGACACCCTGGCACTGGGGATAATTTAGGCAGTTTTGTGAACTACCTGTTGTGGTGCTAGGAATTGAACCTGGGTCACTACAAGAGTAGAGTGCTCCTAATTGTAGAATCATCTATACAGTCCTTATTTTTATTTTTAATATGTGTATACATGTGTCTCTGGGAGTGTGTGCACATGTGTGCAGTTCTTCGAGGCCGGAAGAGGGCATCGGTCTTCTGAGAGCTAGTTTCAGCTGTTCAGCATGGGTGTGAGAACTAATTTATGCTTTTTGTAAGAGCAGCTTGCGTTCATAACAGCTGGGTCATCTCTTTAGCCCCATTTTTTTCCCCCACAGATGTCTTTACTGTGAGACTTAATAGAAGTTTGCTAAGTTTTAGTATTCTCTGCATTGGTTTTGTTGAAGTAGATGAAGAAATACATTATTAAAGAGGGAGGAATGCCAGGTGGGCGGTGGTGGTGCACACCTTTAATTCCAGCATTTGGAAAGCAAGGCAGGTGGATCTCTGAGGCCAGCCTGGTCTACAGAATGAATTCCAGGACCGCCAGGTCTAGACTCTGCAGAGAAACCCTGATTTGGAAAGTAAAATGATACCTTACTCTTTCAGATATTATATCAAAGATATTGTCTTTGATGCTATTCTAGAACTCAGCATAGAGTTGTTTCTTAGGACAAAAGGAGTATAATTGAATTTTAATTAAAAACAATTGTACAAAGACTGGCAAAGTTAATATCCAGAATAATTTGCTTCAGCTGAGTATGAAGTATTCAATAGCAGATTTGGAAGTGAGCAACAGAAGATTGAAAGAAAGCCCTTGTATAATATGTAATAATATATGCAACTGATAGCTAAAGCTGATACTATGCTTTTAGTACATTCTGAAAGTACAGGGGCAAAGCCATGTTCTCTTTTTAATATTTTTTACCTTAAGATTTATTTATTTTCTTGTACATGTATGAGTGTTTTTGCCTATGTGTATGTATGTGTACTACATGTTTTCCTGGCACCTTCGGAGGTCAGATCCCCGGAACTGGAATTTTGGATGGTTGTGAGCTACTATGTGGGGTAGGTGCTGGGAATTGAACCCAGGACTTCTGCAAGAACAACTGTTCAAGTGTTCTTTTGTTTGTTTTTCGAGATAGCATTTCTCTGTGTGACAGTCCTGTCCTGGAACTCACTCTGTAGACCAGATTGGCCTTAAATTTATGGATATCTGCCTGTCTCTGCCTCTCAAATGCTGGGATTAAAAGCTTGTACTATCACCACCTGGCTGCAACAAGTGTTCTTACTGACTGAGCCATCTCTCCTGGCTGTAAAATCAATTCTTAGATGTAAGAAAATTGCTTTGTTACACTCATGGGAGAATTGTTTTGTTTTGTGGTTCTTTGAGCTAGAGTGTCAGCTTTGTAGCCCAAGTTAGCCTAGAAGTCACTCTCTTACCCTGACTGGGCTCAATGCTGTTACTCCTTTAGCCTCTCAAGTGCTAGGATTACTGGCCTGTACTACTGCTTTATTGTGTTGAAAATACATGTAGTGTAAGAATTTTAATTGTTTGAAGTTTACAGTTTAGTGATAATATTTTTACGAAGCCATTACCACCATTCACTCCAGGACAGAGTTTATGCTTACCAGTTTATATACTTGATAAAAGTTTTTTGCAGGCATCAACCCTTACAGTGCTTTTGCATTAATTTGTCCCCTTCAGTCTATTTAATGCTACATTTATTTATTTGTTTGTTTGTATTTTTTTCTATTTACTAGATAGACAGGGTAGCTTTGGAGCCTATCCTGGCACTCACTCTGTAGACCAGGTTGTCCTTAAGCTCACAGAAATCCTCCTGCCTCTGCCTCCTAAGTGCTGGGATTAAAGTTGTATGCCACCACTGCCCAGCTATTTTTTTATATGTGAGTTTTTTGTTTTTTCAATAATTGTGCTGATTAATGTGGTTCCTGAACATAGTGATGCAGTACTATTTAGTTGTCCTAATTGCAAGGCTGAGATGTGTCTTGCAGAGAAAATGCCTGTGTTCAGGTAAACACCCTCAGGCATTGAGTGAGTTGTGGGACCATCAGTTCAACACTGACCAATGATACATAGTACCACTTGCTTCTAAGGGGGCACTCAAATATAAAAAGCCATGACTTGGGAGACTGAGGCAGGAGGACCATTAGTTAAAGGCCTGCTTGAGCTACAAATGATGTTCATTTGAGCTATCATGTTAGGGAAGTGATCTACATGTGATCTGCACCCAATCGTCAACCAAATAGTTACATTATGGCTGCAGGAAAACTTTAAATTTTGTAATTGTACTTAATTTTGTATGTAAAGTGTTTAGTTTTACTGCCAAAAAGAACGGCACCACGGTTTCAGATAGATTCAATTTTTAGTAATCTAAGACGTCCACAAAATTTTTTTAAAGCTTTGTGTTATTGCTTATTTTCCATTTTTAGACATTATCTCTTGGCTATATAGAATTACTGTTCACTTAAACTAATGTTTGTTTTTAATATATAAATGCTGTTGAAATTGTGTAGTATTTACTGTGTACCTGTTGCTTTTCCTTCTTTCTTTTTCTTTTTTACTGAGTCAGGGTTTCTTTGAGTAGCCCTGGCTGGTCTAGAACTTTTTCTGTAAACCAGGCTAGCCTTAAATTCAGAAACCCACTTGTCTCTACCTCCCAAGTATTGAATGCTTGCTCTATGTTTCTCAGTCAACTTTTTTTTTCGTGTGACATTTTTGCTTGCTGTTGTATTTTATTGTTGTGATTGGAAAGTTACTTTTTTATTTTAAGATTCTTTTCCCTTGTATGTGTATTAGTGTTCAATGTGCATGTATGTATGTGCACTGTGAGTGTTCCTGGTGCTCACAAAGGTCAGAATAGGGGGTTTGGATCCTCTGGACCTGGACTTTTGGATTATTGTGAGTCGCCGTGTAGATGCTGGAACTGATTTTTAGTCCTCTGCAAGAGCATCAAGTGCTCTTAACTGCTTTGTCCTCTCTTTAGTCCCTGAAGTTTTATTTTGTAACCAACTACTGTCGTTGTTTGCATCCGCCATTGACTAAAGGGTATGTCCTCAAACTTTTGTTGTTGTTGTTGTTTTGTTTTTCAAGGCAAGGTTTCTCTGTGTAGACTTGGCTGTCCTGACACTCTCTTTGTAGAACTGACTGGCCTTGAACTCCAAGATCTACCTGCTTCTGCCTTCTAAGTGCTGGGATTAAAGGCATGTGCCACCACTGCCTGGTTTGTTCTTAAACTTAAGTTGAAGTTCTGGCTTATAGCATGACTATATTTGGTAATAGGGTCTTCACAGACGTTTAAGTGAGCTGTAATCAATGATATATATGTTTTTGTAAAAAACAGGACAACAGAGAATCCTCTCTACTATGTGAGGATACTGTGAGAAGGATGCAGGATCAAAGGCCTCACCAGGACCAACCCTGCTGGCACTTTGATTTTGAACTATCATCCACTAAAACAGGGAAAATGAATTATTCTGTTTAAGCTACTAGTCTATGGTATTTATTATGGCAGCTTAAGCAGACTACTATTCAGGCTATTGCGACCTTAAGGGATTTAGAGGTCTTTCTTTTTTTATTATTAAAAGTTTTATTTTTTTAGCTGGACGATGGTGGCACACGCCTTCAATCCCAGCACTTGGGAGGCAGAGGCAGGTGGATCTCTGAGTTTGTGGCCAGCCTGGTGAATTCCAGGAAATTCAGGGCTGATACACAGAAACTCTCTCTGGAAAAAGAGTTAGCTAGTATCAAGCCTGAGCTGTCAGTCGAGCATTTATAATTAATATAAGCCTCTGTGTGGTAATTGGGAAGTGGCTGCCGGGTATTTGGGAACAGGCACTCGGGAGAGAAATGTCAGACTACACGATCACTTACAGGAGCAGAAATTACTCAAAGACAGCTATATCATTAAAGCCACCCTAGCTTGAGTGACGTTTACAAGGCTGGGAACCTGGGGCACACTGCACAGCCTACATACAGGTAGTTCACCAGGTTGAAGAGTGCCCTTTCCAGCTGCCTCAGTTTATTTAAACTTCCAGGCAGCGCCCTGATCTAGTTTCAGTCTTTTTCGCAGCTAAACTCCATTGATCGGAGGGGGAACATCAGGTTTTATTGCTTTATCCTGGGAAAAAGAGCCTAGTGAATCTGGTTGGTTTCAGGGACTTTCTTTTTTTTCTCTTTTTTTTTTTTTTTTTTTTTTTGTCTTTCGAGACAGGGTTTCTCTGTAGCTTTGGTGCTTGTCCTGGAACTAGCTCTTGTAGACCAGGCTGGCCTCGAACTCCCAGAGATCCTCCTGCCTCTGCTTCCCGAGTGCTGGGATTAAAGGCGTGCGCCACCACCGCCCGGCTCTGGGACTTTCTAAAGCTATCTTGAGTTGTTTATCTTCATACTGAAGGATGGAATGTTACAATCTCAGAGGAAACTGTTATGCAATACAGTACAATTTAGGCTATAAAGATAGACTGGTTCCTCCCAGGTGAGATATGTATAGGTAACGTTTGAATATCTGACTAGCAAATACTTTTTTCTGCATTTTCCACTTAAATTTATATTTCCAAATATGGAACTAGTATTTTGACTTTTTTCACGTGCACACACATTTTTTTCTCTCAATTCTGAGTTGCCTTGAAGCAATCAGAATCATTGTTACGATGTTTCTTCTTTCTTGATTCTGGAGGCCAACAGGTTCCTAGAGAATCAGTAATTTGAGCCAGACCCTGGTGCACATCCTTAATCCCAGCAATCTCTATATAGTTCTAGCTGCCCTGGAACTTGCTCTGTAGACCAGGCTGGTCTCGAACTCACGTAGATCCGTCTGCCTCTGCTTCCCTGAGTGCTGGGATTAAAGGTGTGCTCCGCCACCACCTGGCTGACTCCTTCAATTTTTCAGTAAGACATACATATTAAAAGAAGCCGTAGTTTCTCCTTGAATTCTAATGGCTTTAAAAAAAATACTGTTTGCTGGTATACCCTTTCTGAACAAAGGTTGCTAGGTGACACATTTATTGCCTCTGTATATGCGTCCCACGGTTAGCCCAAGATTGGTCTGGAGTTTTGGTCTTTCCATTGTTATTTGAGATGCATTACCTAGACAGGTCTTGCACTCTTCTTGCCTTAAGTCTCCTTGGTACCAGAAGTACAGATGTATGCCACCTCATCAGGACGTCTGTTTTTGGGTGGATTCTTTTGTTGTTTTCAGATTTAGTACCAACTTATTTAATACTTACAAAAGTACTATGTTTAAGATACCCCAAAGGGTATTTTAGGCTCACATTCCTTTCAAGTTTCTGCCCTGGAATTACAGAATTCACTGAAATTAGTCTCAGTAAATAGTTAAGTGGGAGTTGGGGGGAATAGGTCAGTAGGACAACACTTGCCTAACAGGAATAAGATTGTCTAGTCAGCTCTAATACCCCCCCAAAGTGAAGAATTTGCTACACTACATATAATTTTTGAAGTGTATTCATTCTGTAATACTTTTGGGGAAGGATAGAGATTATTTCACCCTCTTCTATGTACTTAACAAATATAAAATGTTGTAATACTGTTTGCATGAAGTCTCTTTTTAATCACATAGTCTTACGAAGTTCTAATTGCTTTGTAAATAACCAGCTAAGATTTATTTTTTTTGATTGCTTTTTAACAATGCCATATGTGTGATAATTTACAAAACTCTGTTTAGCTTATAATTAGCAAATTCTGAAAATCTGTAAATAATTTTCCCCCCTAGGTTGCAATAAAAATAATTGACAAAACTCAGTTGAATCCAACAAGTCTTCAAAAGGTATGTTGATCTAGTATTTGCTATTTTTAATTTTTCTGTTTTAATTGCTATATAATTTACCTTTTAAATGTTTTAACTGTTGGTAGTTAGTGCAACAAAGCTTTCTCTTCCTCCAGTGAATATAGCTTGCTGAACATAACACTGGTGCATACCTGTAATCCCAGCATTTAGAAGACAGAAGCAGAAACTCTCCTCACAAGTTTAAGGCCAGCCTAAGCTTTCTAATTAGGCATTTCTCTCTTTCCCCAAAAAGTTAAATGGAATTTTTTATAAATATAGTTGGGTTACCTTAATTTGAGAGCAGTCATTTTAGATGTTTGACTAAGAATTTTTAAAAAATACAAAATATTTTCAGTTGAGAAATATACTTTTTCTTGACCTAGCTCCTTGTGAGGCTGCTGGAGAAAGGTAATTGTTTGAGGCCAAACATCTTTGAGACTAGACTAAGCAGTTTAGCGATACTTCCATCTTTTTTTTATTATAATTTAATTATAACATTTCTCCCTTCCCTTTCGTCCATCCAAGTCCTCCCGTAAATCCCTCAGTGCTCTCCTTTAAATTTATAGCTTCTTTTTTCTCCAATTGTTACTGTATGTGTGTGTGTGTGTGTGTGTGTGTGTATTCATTCCTAACTATAATCTGTTTAGTTCATATAATGCCACTTGTATGTTAGGGCTGACCGTATGGCACTGGACAACCAATATGTATCCTCTTTCCTGGGGAAGACTACCTCTCCTCTCAATGTTCCTCAGTTATTTGTAGTTTTGTGTAGGGCTAAAGCTTCTTGGTCTTTTCTCTGGTTTGGCATATTTATTGGTGTTATCCTTGTTCAGCTCGTGTTTCAGCATTCATGTTAGTGAGACTATGGGTGTAGCTTCTGATGTTACTAGGAGATGCAGTCTCACGGCAAATTATCTGATCCTCTGGCTCCTAAAATCTGCCCTCTCTTCCACAATGTTTAAACCTTAGGCAAAGGACTATTGGACTTTCTGTTTGTTTGTTTTCTGGGAAGATTCAAGACAGGGTTTCTATGTTTAACAATCCTAGCTGTCCTGGAACTCACTCTGTAGACCAGGCTGGCCTTGAACTTACAGAGATCCGCCAGCCTCTGCCTTCTGAGTGCTGGGATTAAAGGACTGTGCTACCACTGCCTGGCAGGCAATATATCATTTTAAAATACATACATACTGCTACCATTTGGCTTTGTTAAACTTTTTTTTTTTTTTTTTTTGATTTCTCTGTCCCAAAACTTGCTTTGTAGACTGAGATCCACCTGCCTCTGCCTTCCAATGTTGGGATTAAATGTGTGTGCCACCATCACCACCTGACTCTGCTTTGGCTTTTTAAAACTTTATTATTGTTGTGTGAGTGCCATGGTACTCTGCAGAGGTCAGTGGACAGCTGCATGGAGTTGGCTTTCTCCTTTTCTGGAGGTAAAATTCAGGTTGTCTGGGTTACATAGCAAGATACACATTGAGGCATCCCATCCTTCTTATCTATCTTAACTGGATGTCTAACTTGACCAGGAACAAGTCATTAAACTTTTCAGTTTTAGGTCTTATTTGTTGTTGTTGTTGTTGTTGCTTATTTGTTTTTTGAGGCAGGGTTTCACTGTATCCTTGACTGGACTGCAATTTTCTATATAGATGAGACTGTCCTCACACTCTTAGAGTTCTTCTGCCTTGCTCTCCCACCCAAATGCTGAGATTAAAAGTGCCCCTATGCCCAGTAAGTTTTTCATCTTTAAAATAGAGATAGTTTGATCCAGTGTTGGTGGTGTAGCCTGTAGCGTTAACTGCTGGCAGTGCCAACATAGGAGAATCTTTTGAGTCCAGATATTTGAAACTCACCTAGGTAATATATCAAGACCTCATAATGATTATTAATTAATATTTTCATCATCTCAAAGTGGATGTATTAATGAAACAGTTTATATAAAAGAGCTTTGTAAACCTCAAACTCTACAGTTGTAAGTTACTTTGGTGTATGTAATGCATAATTTAATTACTACTGTATTCCTAATGGGTGATTTTTATCTTGAATTTTTTGGATATCTGTTATTTGGAGAGGACCAGGGAGGAGGTAGATTTCATCTGATACTATAAATACTATTTAAATATGTTGCAAACAGATCGCAGTCCTTTGTTCTGAAGTATGGATTCTATTTGCTTGCTTGCTTGCTTGCTTGCTTTCTCTTCTCCCTCTTTCCCTGCCTGCCTCTCTCCCTCCCTTCTTCTTTTTCTTTCTTTCTTACCAGGTGATCCTGGCTGGCCTCAAAGTCACCAAGTGCATTAAATAAGTAGCCTTTTTTTTCTTTTCTTTTTCTTTTTTCACCAAGACAAACTTTCTCGTGTAGCCCCAGTTGTAGTGGAACTCAACTCTAGACCAGGCTGGCTCTTATACGAGATCCGCCTACTCTGCCTCCTAAGTGTTGGGATTAAAGGCGTATCAAGTAGTCTTTTTTTTTTTAATGATAAAATAAACTATAAGCTGTCTTTATATATTTGTTTTCAGTTTTTTTTAACAGTGAGTTGTTTTTGAAAAATGACAACTTTGGCCATTTTTTGAGGCTTGTTCTAATAGCTTTTCCTGGGTGGTTATCATTCACAATTGTGTACACACTGGTAACAATTCTCTCTATATATTTTTGTTTGTTTTATTTTGTTTTTGTTTTTAAACAGGGTCTTATTATGTAGCTTAAGCTGGATTTGAGCTTGTGACTGTTCTCTTGTGTCTGCCTCCCAGAGTCCTGAGATTACAAGTCTGAGCCACTAAGCCCTCACAAGCAGTATATTCAACTGTCTATTTAGTCACATTTGTTCATCAACTGTGTAGTTCATTAATGTTGCCATCACTAGAAGAGGTTCACCAGCTCACCCAGGCGTTTTTTGAATATATTTTAGAATTGTGTTGATTTTATTATATTCAGGCTGGCACATTGAGTCAGATAACTTTACTGAATACATATAAGTAAACCCAAAATTTTGAGTCTCTTTTTTTCTAACCATTGAGTGCATAATCATCAGATAAAGGATAAATGTAGATTTCTTTTTTTTTTTTTTTTTTTTTTTTTTTTTTTTTTGGTTTTTCGAGACAGGGTTTCTCTGTGGTTTTGGAGCCTGTCCTGGAACTAGCTCTTGTAGACCAGGCTGGTCTCGAACTCACAGAGATCCACCTGCCTCTGCCTCCCGAGTGCTAGGATTAAAGGCATGCGCCACCATCGCCCGGCAAATGTAGATTTCTTTTCCCCATTATTTGTGTACTTTTCACCTTCTACTACTTTTAATTGCTAAGGTTTTAGGTCAGTTTTTAATGAATTTCTGTAATATTTATGTGTATAAATAAATTTAAATAAAAAGCAGAAAGTCATAAAGCTGGGTGTGGTAGTAGGTTTATAAATCCTAGCCCTGGGGAGACAGAGACAGGTGGCTCTTGATAACTGATCAGTCTAATGTACTTGGCAGTTTTCAGGCCAGTGAGAGACCCTGACCACAAATAAATGAGTGAATGAGTGAATGATAGAGCTGGCCAGCCTCGTCTGCTTTCCAGGTTCTTGGCCAGTAAGAGACCCCAACCATAAACCACCATGTTAGAGTGGGTGACACCTGAGGATGATACCAGGGTTATCCTCCAACCTCTGTACTACATTTACTCCATATTCAGAGATCATAGTTCATTTTTTAGACAAAAAAAATGCTTACCTTTTCAAAATTCCAAGACTTTGTTCATTCATTCCTTTATTTTATTTATTGAGACAGGGTTTCTGTACATGGCCCTGGTTATCCTGGAATTCACTATGTGGCTAGCATGAAACTTAAGAGATCTGTCTGTCTCTTCCTTCCAGGTGCTAGGATTAAAGGTATGCACCACTTTATTGAGGCATGTCTCTATACTAGGTGTAACCCATCTAAGGTCAAAGTATTTTCCTTCAGTCTTAGAAGTAGACTGTCAACAAAGGAATAAGGCTTAGAGCATGTGTAAGACAGACTGCATGGACTGAAATCAGGCTTCAGTCCTGCCTACTGTGTGATAAGTCATGTCATTGTCTGGGTCTTTTCAAACACATTGTAGGGGGTTGGAAAAAAATAAGTTAATACTTAGAGCTTTTAGCAAAGCTCAGAACATAACTTGACATATCATAAGAACCCTGTAGGCCTTGCACTCTGCTGAGTAGTTGTTGTTTGCTTGGATTTTGGTGAGGGTCTGTAGGAGTGGGAAAAGTGTTTGGTGTATTTAAAATTATTCCTTTCATAGGAAATAAGTGACATTTAGGAAGTGCATGGTAGTTTACAATTAGGTCTCTTTTGTAGGACTAGAATTGTGGTACACTGTTAATGACAATAATTATTAATATTTGCATGTTTAGTCTTGAGGCAGATCCTCATTCTTTCTATCTGGTTTATTGTTTTTGTTTTATGACAAGAGTTTCACTATGTAGCCCTGGCTGGCCTAGAACTTGCTTTGTAGACCAGGGTGGCTTGGGTCTTACAGAAATCCACTTGCCTCTCTGCCTCTGAAGTGCTGGGTCAAAGCTGTGTACTACTCCACACTCTTGGATAGACCCTGTTAAGATGAGGGAGGCGGGGATATTAAGTAATAATCTGCCCTAATTGATGAATGATGAATACTTTAGTCAGTTATTCATCCTGTTACATATGTGAAAGAACCATTGATAAAGCCATGCTGGAATTGCTCTTGTGTATTGGTCGACATAGGCTTTTGTTTTCATCAGATACTAGAGTATACCTCTCTGTATTCTTCTCTTAAAGACAGTGGACTTTTTTGGGCTGGAGAGATGGTTCAATGGTTAGAGCACTGACTGCTCTTCCAGAGTTCCTGAGTTCAATTCCCAGTAACCACATAGTGACTCACAGCCATTTATAATGAGATCTGGTGCCCTCTTCTGATTTGCAAGTATACATGCAGGTAGAACACTGTAGAGATGTAATAAATAAATAAATCTTTGAAGAATAAAAAAGACAATGGACTTTTCATATTACCTATTCTGATGGGCATATTTTCACCTTCACTTAGATGGGTCTTATTGCCCTCTTATTTTCCACTGAAGAAATATGAAAAATTGATATGGCCAAGCCCTCTATCTAGTCAGTGATGATGCAGAACAAAAACAAACAAAAAATAACGTCTCCAGATTATAGGCCGTTTCTGCTCCATTATGCCGCACTTTTATAATTAACTTTTCCTGATTTAGAATTTTAAAAACCCTAGATAAGAACTGAGCTTAGGCTTCCTGTTTGAGGAACTGTAAAGAGGTCGGTCAGTAGTTTGAGTCTGAGAAAACATTTTAGGTAGCTGAAAGAAGCAGATTTATACCCTACCTCCCCTCAGGCCATGTTTTCTTTTCCTCTTTGGTTTTTGGAGACAGTATTTCTCTCTGTAACCCTGACTGTCCAAGAACTTGCTCTGTAGACTAGGCTGGCCTCAAATTTGTAGATTCGCCTGCCTCTGCCTCCCGAGTGCTGGAATTAAAGGCATGTGCCACTACCTCCCAGATTCCAAAACTTTTTTGGGGGGCGGAGGGGTTTTGAGACAAGGTTTTTCTGTGTAGCCCTAGCTGTCCACAACTCCCTTTGTAGATCAGGCTGGCCTTGAAGTTACAGAGATCCACCCGCTTGCCTCTGCCTCCTGAGTGCCGGAAATAAAGGTGTGCACCACCACAGCCTGGCTCAAGCCATGTTTTTAATCTACATTCATTCATTCAGTAAACATTTAAATGCCTACTGTATGTCAGGAACTGTTCTGTGATTGTGGGTACATCATTGAGCCAGGTGAAGTTCTTACTTTCTTGGAAAATGTTATGAAGAAAACCAAGCAGGCTGTATGCACTGTATTAATTTCATTTTAGTCATGATTATTTGGTATCTGGGGCCTTACTAGCTCTACCCTGGGTAAGCTAATTCTTAGAGATAACAAATTACTGTCCCTTACATGTGCCTTTAATATGCAAACCAGAAAATTCAGAGCCTGTATTTGAAACCACCTGCTCTGTCTTGCCCTTAAGTATACCCTATGGCCAGGTGTCAACTAGAGACTATCTGTATCTCAGAGTTTCTGAGATTATCCTAGATAGCCAGTCCAAGCAGGTGCCTTGCTCTGGTTTGCCTTTCCTGTGGAAGCCATAATAAAGGCTTGACTCCTCGCTTTCCCTGCCTGCCACTGCCTCCTAACTAACTCTGGTGCTCCCTGTGTGACTGCATATTGTGATGGATCTCAGAAGGGGCAACATCTTTGGAGTAGTTCATTTAAGAAATGTCCTGTCCTCTACGTGACTCTGATACCATCAGATAAGTACAGCTGATCCCAGTGCTGTGCTATAAAATTTTACCTAGGCCTTGACCTACACCCTTCCTGGGTGAAGAAATACATTTAAGTACATAGGAATTTTCAGTGTTGATGCACAAAGACTGGGGAGTACCAGCTGTAGTCTTTCAGAGGTCTCAATTCTATCTTCTCTGGGACAACAACTTGTCACCACCGTGATACAGACAGCCATCTTTTTCTTAAACTGGAACCATCTAATTAAGAACAAGACATCTATAACATGTAATAAAATAGTTATTTTTACAATGTAACCCTGATTGCTGACTGGTTTGTTGGCCAGTCTTCCCCTCCCACAGCGTCTTTTTCTGGTGTCCAACAACTGTTGTTAGACAGCTTTCCTCCCTTGCTGTTGTTGGACTCTAGTGTCCAAACACCGAGGAGGAGTCGCCCCCAGAGACCACTTCATACACCACAGCCGATGCAAAAGCATGAGGATTTTATTAATTCTGTCATGACAGGGTCCCCCAGCATTCAGGAAGCCAAGGAACCTCAAATAGATGGCAGAGGCTACTTTTAAAGGGGCCACAGAAGCAAGGGGAGTTGTTCTTTGACTATTTTGATTGGCTTATTCGAAAGAACTATTACCAATAATTGACTGGAGAGCTGTTGCCAGATCAGGTGAGGTAAGAGGTCATTTTGACCCCGTTTCCCAGGGGACTGAACCAAAACATACATATATGGGTAATTGTTCAGGAACTGAGTACGTGTGAGTGTAGCTGTTAGGTCCTTGGTTCCCAGGGGAGGAGGGGAAGCACTATGGCACAGAGGCTGAGAGGATTTAGAGTTGTCAAAATGGCTTCAGAATTGTCTTAAATTCTTACACTGTAGATGAGCATCTGTCTTTATGTCTGTAACACTGTTCTCTGTCTCACCATATGGAGCTCCAGAAGCAAAACCCACTGTGAAGCCTGTGAGGTCTTCTCAATTCTCCCTTCTGCAGAGTAAATGCTCAGACTTTTGGTCACTCAACAGGTGATGCCCTTAATATAGGCTTATTTTATAGTGTTCTTAAATTGGTTGTTTTCTTTACCCGAGTTACATAGTTCTTGCTAAAATGCTTTTTTTCTGTAACTTGGACTTGTATGTGTCAGTGTGTGTGTTGTAGGTGTGGTATTCTATCCCTGAGCTACATCCCCAGTCCTGTTTGGTACATTTTTGAGCCATGACCTTTTTTGCTAACTGTCACTACTTTTGTGCTGTCTAAATTAGGTGAGAAGTTTTCACCCATTTAAAATATTAAGCAAGACAGGGGCAAAGATTGTTCAGTGGATAATTCTCCTTCCAAGTTGTTGCTGTAGACTAAGTAGTAAAACATTTGGTGTTATTTATTTTAGTGTATGAATGTTTTGCCCATGTGCATGTATGTGCACCACATACGTACCTGTTGTATTCTATAGGACTGATTTACAGATGGTTTTGAGCCACCATGTAAGTGTCAGGAATCAAATCTTGGTCCTCTACAAGAGCACTAAGTGCTCTTAACTACTGAACCATCTTTCTAGCCTTGCTAAAACGTCTTCTTTTTGGAGACAGGATATCCTTATGCTGCCTAGGCTGATCTCAAACTTCTAGGTCCATGTGATCCTCCTTTGAAGTGCTGGGCTCATCAGCCACTATTTCTCCCTCTCCTTTATTTGTTTTAATTTGGTTGGTTGGTTAATGAATTAAAAAGCAATTTTTTTTAATTTTATTTTATTTATTTATTTTTTTTTTGGTTTTTCGAGACAGGGTTTCTCTGTGGTTTTGGAGCCTGTCCTGGAACTAGCTCTTGTAGACCAGGCTGGTCTCGAACTCACAGAGATCCGCCTGCCTCTGCCTCCCGAGTGCTGGGATTAAAGGCGTGCGCCACCACCGCCCGGCTTAAAAAGCAATTTTTTAAAAGGCAGTCTTGCTGTAATAGCCCAGCTTGGCCTGGAACCCACAACTTTGGCATTCCTTTTGTTCTAGCTTCTCAGACTGGGATTCTAGTTCCTCTGAAGCTCAAAGGGAGACTAGCCTATTTTCTTGAGAATTAAACAGAAGTAGGGTTAGCCAAGGAACAGTAATGTGACTTAAGAGTTAATGGCAGAAAAAAAAAAAAAGAGTTAATGGCAGGTATATGGCTCTGTACTAGAGGGTCTTAACTCTGGTAACACATACTGAGTGCAACAAAAACTCAAAAGACTGACCCTGATAGGAAATGTCACCAGCCAAAGGGCAGGTGGAACACCCTGTGCTCTCTTTTCAAAAGGTTGACGTGTCTACCACTTGTTGAATATCATCTTCCTTCTGTCTGATATGTCGAGAGTAAATGTAAGGCTCAGGTATTCTTAGCAAGCTTGGGTTAGTTTAGTAGTTCCCGAACTCTTAGAAAATGGTTCCTTGGGTCTTAATCTCTACTTCAGATGTTGACGATGGATACGCTGTGTTTATATATGACAGCCAGCTCTGAAAAATACTTTTGTCTTTGCTAGAGCAATGGTTCACAGTTGAGTGCTTTTTGCTCTTCCAGGAGACCCAGGTTTTACTTCCAGCACTCACATAACTGCTCGCAACCATCGCTAGTTCCAGTTCCAGGAGACAACAGCTTCTGGTTTCTTCAGGCACGTGTGGTGCACATTCATACATGCAGACAAAACACCATACATATAAATACATATAAATAAAAACTAGAAAATTGTCTTTTATGGTAGATACCATCTTTGAAGCCAGCCTGCTACAGATCAGTGCAGGAGAGTCAAGGAAGAAGACAATAGCAAAGAAAAGAAAAAGAAGGGGAAAATAGATTAACAATTATTCTATGACCAGGATGTTGTAAGTAGTCTGTATTGAGCTGTTGGAGAAAGAAGTCCAGGAGATGTTCCTAAGAGTCCCACAGAGGGAAGGAAGGAATTAGCAGTGCAGGTAGAAGCAATCCCCAGGACTTACAGGACTCATGGGGAAGGAATTTTCATTAAAAAAGGCTGTGTTGTGGCTAGAGAAATGGCAAAACATGCATTAAGTAAAATGAATAGGCCAGGCACTGTTGGTGCACATATTTAATCCCAGCACTCATGGTTAGGAGGCAAAGGCAGGAGATCTCTGTGAATTTAGGACCAGCCAGGACTATAGGACAAGTTTCACGACAGCCAAGGCTACACAGAAACCCTGTCTCAAAAAACCTAAGAGAGCCGGGCGGTGGTGGTGCACACCTTTAATCCCAGCACTTGGGAAGCAGAGGCAGGCAGATCTCTGTGAGTTTGAGACCAGCCTGGTCTACAAGAGCTAGTTCCAGGATAGGCTCCAAAACCACAGAGAAACCCTGTCTTGAAAAACCAAAAAAAAAAAAAAAAAAAAAAAACAACCTAAGAATAAATAAATAAAATGAATAAATTAATTAAAAAATTTAAAACAGTCTGCCTCATAGAAGAGTGTCTGTCCCAGGCCATTCTCATTGTAATGCACTGTCACTATTGTCCCAACCCTTAAAGCCAGGAGCTCCTGGGAGGAAAGTACTCATCTGGGGAAGAAAGCTTTGGTCTTTAAAAAGAATCCACAAATGAATCCAATGTACAGAGTTCTGAAGACTACTGTTTTGTTTTTCCTTTAACATTATTTTGTGTGTATGACCTGACTGCATGTGTTTGTGCATGGTATTATGTCTGATTCTCACTGAGGTCAGAAGAGGGTTTTAGATCCCCTGGGACTATAGTTATAGACAGTTGTGAATTGCTATATGGGTGCTGAAAATCGAATCCTGGTTCTCTGCAATAGTAACGAGTGCTCTTAACCATTGAGCCAACCCTCCAGCCCCTGAAAACTACTGATTTATAAAAGCTGAAGCAACAGTGCCCCCAAGTAGCCTAGTGGCAAGGAGCACTGCAGACCCCATGAAGAGCACTAACTGGTTCTCTCCTACCTGTAAAATAGATAATTCCTTGAGTGTCCCATAACTAGGATTTCCTCAAGATACCAAAAAGGCCATCACTGCTGCAGAACTCTCAAGTACCAACAGTGGCTCCAAAACAAACACCAGCTTTGAACAGAAAGAAAACAGTCACCAGATACTGTAGCCTCTGTCTGTAATCCCAGCTTTTTGGGAAATTGAGGCAGGAAACTCACCATGATTTTAACGTAACCTAGTCTACAGAATGTGTTCCAGGCTGGCTTGGAAAATTTAGACACTGTCTTAAAATAAAAGTGAGATAGTGGGCTGGTGATGTACCTCAGTGATGGAACACTTGCCTTAGGTCCTAGGTTCAGTCTCTAGTATTGCAAACAGTAATCCTCTGCTGACCCAGCACATTACTGTTCATGGCACCCAAGGACCCCTGCTGTAAATTCCCTAACTTCCTTACCTTCACTCTAACAGAAGACTAAGAGCTCTGTGGGGTTGCAGCCGAGAAGAAGCATAGCTTTGTGAAGTTCTGATCTACTTAACATTTAGACAGTTACCCCAAATTCATTACAATTGAAAACAGCACAAAGCAAACACCAGTCCTAACAAAGGGTGTGATGGTGCTTGACTTGTCATCCTAGTATTTGGGAAGCAGAGACAGGTAGCTTTCTATGAGTTCAAGGCTACCCTGATCTACTTAGCAAGTTTTATGCAAGCCAGCTATGTTCTTGGACCTTGACTGGGTAGGAAGATAAAGAAAAAGGCTCAGTAGTTAAGAGAACTGGCTTTTCTTTCAGAGGACACAGGTTGGTTCCTAGCACCCATGAGGTGGCTCACAGTCATCTGTAACTATAGTTCTTGGGGATCTAATACACTCTCTGACCTCTGCAGCACTTGCATGCAGGCAGAACACTCATATCCATAAAATAAATATTTTTTAAAATCCTCTAAAAAATAATTGTCTTTATTTGCCAGCATGTTTTTCCACCACACACTTGTCTTTTCTTTGTACATTTCTGTATATCCTGCTTGAGCCAGTTGTGTAACGGTCTCATCTTGGTTAACTGGTGCAGCTGTGTGCTGTTGGATTGACATAGGCTCAGGTCCGAGGAGACTCTTTCTCTGTATTACCTCCTCATCCTGAAAGAGGTAGGAGAAGCTTCACGCAGATCTAAGATGGGAGAACCTGATGGCCAAACTTTCCTACTCGGCTCACTTTGATTTTGCTACTATAACATTGGCTAAAATGAGTTGTACAGCAAGTGTAGCTGCATGTGAGGTGTGGCCCAAGAGGACCCATATTGCTAGGTTGTGGTGACTGCGCACGCCTTTAATTCAGCACTCGGGAGGCGGAGGCAGGTGTGGATCTCTGTGAGTTCGAGGCCAGCCTGGTCTACAAGAGCTAGTTCAGGACAGACTCCAAAGCTACAGAGAAACCCTGTCTTCAAAAACAAAAAAAAAAAAAAGTAAAAGAAGAGCGGACCTATTCTATATTGCTTAAAAATGTGTTTATTAAGTATACAGTGTTCTGCAGGCCAGAAAAAGGCACCAAATCTCATTACAGATGATTGTGAGCTGCCATGTGGGTGCTGGGAATTGAACTTAGGACCTCTGTAAGAGCAAGCAGTTCTCTTAATCCCTGGGCAT
Source organism: Chionomys nivalis (assembly GCF_950005125.1). Taxonomy (NCBI): domain Eukaryota; kingdom Metazoa; phylum Chordata; class Mammalia; order Rodentia; family Cricetidae; genus Chionomys; species Chionomys nivalis. Next base: position 15,858,937 of record NC_080095.1, on the reverse strand, counting down.
TCTCTCCAGCCCCATGCATTGCATAGGTTTTTATTGGCTCTTAGGTATAGATAATGAATCAGAGTTTATTCACAAACTGTTAACATGAAGTTTAATCACAAACTGTTTTTAAGATGCCAAAATAAGCGGGGCAGTGGTGGTGCACGCCTTTAATCCCAGCACTTGGGAGGCAGAGGCAGGTGGATCTCTGCAAGGCCAGCCTGGTCTGCAAGAGCTAGTTGCAGAACAGGCTCCAAAGCTACAGAGAAACCCTGTCTTGCAAAACCAAAAAAAAAAAAAAAAAAAAAAAAAAAATGCGAAAATAAATTCAGAGTGTGGTTCTTGTTCCCCTCAGGACTGCTGCCATTTCCATTAATGGAAACATTTTGGAATACTGCTTGGTAATACGTTATAAATGTACTTTGAATTTCTGTATTATTTTGTTCTTAGGAATAGGGTAGTATAAATAATGAAGCGGTTATCTAAGAAAAACTTAAATTTTTACTGTAAGCAGAGTATAACATTTAATAACATAGGGGTTTGTCTTTTTATTTTTTAGCTCTTCAGAGAAGTAAGAATAATGAAGATTTTAAATCATCCAAACATAGGTACTTTCCATTTTCTTAAATACTTGGAAGTCTTGAAAATGTGTCATAAAGCTAAATATGTATTTCTGAAGTGATAGGAAGCTTCTCCCAACCCAGGTATATTTTTAATAAAATATATACAAGTTACTGTTTGTACTAGCTCTTTGAAATTACAGGGATTAAACATTTTGACTTAAGGTTTTTTTTTTTAAAAAAAATGTTTATTTTATTGGTGTTTTGTTTACATGTATGTATATTTGTGTGAGAGTGTCAGATCTCCTGGAACTAGAGTTACAGAGAGTTGTGAGCTGCCATAATTGGGTTGGAGAGATGGCTCAGTGGTGAAGAGCATTGCCTGCTCTTCCAAAGGTTCTGAGTTCAATTCCCGGCAACCACATGGTGGCTCACAACCATCTGTAATGAGGTCTGGTGCCCTCTTCTGGCCTTCAGATATACACACAGAATATTGTATGCATAATAAATAAATAAATAAATAAATAAATAAATAAATAAATAAATAAATAAATAAATAAGTGCTGGGAATTGAACCCAGGTCCTCTGGGGAGCAGTCAGTACTCTTAAACACTGGGCCACCTCTTAAGCACTTGTCTTAAACTTTAATGCCATAGGAGTATATATAATCAGGCTGATTAATTTTTTTTAGTGTATTGGGAAATCTAATTGTATTTCATTAGTTGATAATATTTTCAAAGAAACTTGCTGTGTCTGTGTTCCTAAGAAAATATTTGTACAAAGTAGTATATAAAAGATGGGATAATATTATCTAACGAAATTGGTATAGGAGCTGTTTGCTTGTTCTTCATGTGCTTAACTGTGATAGGTGGTTAAAGACAAGGAAAGAACCTTTTTCTGTCCTCGTAATTGTGGGACCAAAGTGAAACACACAAATTGACCAACATGCACACCTATGAAAACTTTTGATTCTATATATCCTAATAGGGTTTTTAATAATGTAACTGCATTTTTATAAAACAATGCTCCTTTTTCTAAAATATTCCAAGAGTAAATGAGATAGGTAGTGTCATGTTTTGGAGAACCTATGAATTCCTCAGAAAAGAAAAATAACATATAGCTGCAGAAGACAAAAAGTTTCCACACCGAATTTTTTTGTTTTTGTTTTTTGAGACAGGGTTTCTCTGTGTAGCCCTGATGGTTCTGGAACTCACTCTGTAGAGCAGGCTGGCCTCAGTCAGACTCGCAGAGAACTACCTCCCTCTGCCTCCCAAGTGCTAGAATTATAAAGGCCTGTGCCACCACGTTGAATTTTTTTTAATTTGAGTATATACTTAAGCAAATAGATTACACTCAATTTGATTAAATTAGTCACTGTCATTTAAAACATTCTTGGGGCTGGAGAGATGACTCAGCAGTTACGAGCACTTGTTCTTACAGAGGACCCAAGTTCAATTCCCAGTACCCACATGGCAGCTCACAACTGTTTGTAATTCTATTTCCAGGGAGATCTGACACCCTTACACAGACATACTTATAGACAAAGAACCAATGCATATAAAATATGTAAATAAAAAACATTGTTGTTTTATGCAGTACTATGCAGAAAATGCTACTATCACCCTGAAGCGATATTAATGAAAAAATATACATGCGAGAATCCATAAATATATAGTTAGAGAAAAAGAAAAACTACAATAAGTATAATAACGGAAAGAAGCCTTTCTTTGTTTTTTATTTCAACACTTTAAGGATAGTCATTAAAATTTGGATTTTTTGTTGGTTTGGTTTGGGTTGGTTTTTTGTATTTTTTCAAGACAGGGGTATCTCTGTAGCTTTGGAGCCTGTCCTGGAACTAGCTCTTGTAGACCAGGCTGGCCTCAAACTCACAGAGATCCGCCTGCCTCTGCCTCCCCCCACCTCCAGTGCTGGGATTAAAGGTGTGCACCACCACCATCTGACATAAAACCTTATTTCATGTGCAATGTTGTGAAGGTGTTAGGGTCGCCCAAGGACTGGATTTACATAAACTTATGAGGTGCCATGTGGGTGCTGGGAATTGAACCTGGGTCCTCTGGAAGAACAGTTGGTGCTCTTACCCACCCAGCCATCTATCTCTACAGCCCCAAATTTTGGATTTTAGATTCAAAATTTTCACCAAAATTTACTCTATCACTACTACTCAGAATTTCATCTCTAAATATTTGATCACTAGTGTCCATGGGATCAAAGTGTACCTCTGTGTACTTGGCAAGTGTAAAATAAACTCTTATTAATCCCAGTGCTCTATTTACTAAATGGGATAAATTTAAATTTTGTTTTGTTTTGGTTCTTTGTTTATTTGTTTGTTTTCTTGTGTTTGAAGACAGAGTTTCTTTTTGACAGGGTTTCTTTTTGTAGCCCTGGCTGTCCTAGAACTCACTCTTTTAGACCAAAATGACCTTGAACTCAGAGGATCTGCTGGTCTCTGTCTCCCTGCTGGGGTTAAAGGTGTGCGCTGCCACCCCCTGGCTAAATTTACTTTTTTTCAATTCATATTGCATTAAGATAATTTTCTCAAAAGAGCCAGTATGTAGGGCTGGAGAGATGGCTCAGATGTTAAGAGCACTGACAGCTCTTCCAGAAGTCCTGAGTTCAATTCCCAGCAACCACATGGTGGCTCACAACCATCTGTAATAAAATCTGACCAGCCTGGTCTACAAGAGCTAGTTCCAGTACAGGCTCCAAAACTACAGAGAAACCCTGTCTTTTTTTTTTTTTTTTTTTTTTTTGGTTTTTCGAGACAGGGTTTCTCTGTGGTTTTGGAGCCTGTCCCGGAACTAGCTCTTGTAGACCAGGCTGGTCTCGAACTCACAGAGATCCGCCTGCCTCTGCCTCCCGAGTGCTGGGATTAAAGGCGTGCGCCACCACTGCCCGGCTAAAAGCCAGCTTTCTAAAACCTTTAGCAGGAAATAACTGGGGTATATTTGTAGCTTATAGGTACATGTTTTGTACATACAGTTGTTCTTTTTTCTCATCTCTCCTTTCCCTTCAGTGAAGTTGTTCGAGGTCATTGAAACAGAAAAAACACTCTACTTAATCATGGAATATGCAAGTGGAGGTAAGCACATTTATATTGCTTCCAGAATGAGAGGTATGTATATGTTTTCCTTTTTTTCTCTTTAAGAACAGTGGGCAGACACAGTGCCTGTATGAATAGTCATTAAGATTTTATTTAGCAGCCGGGCAGTGGTGGTTCACACCTTTAATTCCAGTGCTCGGGAGGCAGAGGTAGGCTGATCCCTGTGAGCTTGAGGCCAGCCTGATGATCTTAGAGTGAATTGCAGGACAGCAAGGGCTACACAGAGAAATCCTGTCTCGGAAAACAAACAAACAAAAATTTAACGCTCAGATATTGTAAACTGGTATCAGAGTGAGAACTGCTGGCCTCAACCTTGTCAGTTATGTGGGTTGTAGTGTTTGAGTATTAGCATTATAATTTTTTCAAAATTATTTATTTATTTTTGCTTTATGTGCATTGATATTTGCCTGCATGTATGTCTTTGTGAGGGTATCAGATCCGTAAGAACAGGAGTTACAGGCAGTTGTAAATTGCCATGTGGTTGCTGGGAACTGAGCCCAGGTTCTTTAAAAGAGCACCTAGTGCTCTTATCCGATGAGCCATCTGTCCAGCCCAGCATTACTGCTTTTTATTACCTTTAATTATTATGTATATGTATGGGCACGTGTAACAGCAAACTTGTAGAGGTCAGAGAACAACTTGAAGGAATTGGTTCTTTGCTTCCACCATGGACTTGAACTCAAATGATCAGCACTTTACCCTCGAGTCATCTCTCTGGCTCTACTTTTAACATTGCTAGTTGATAATATACAACAACTCTCGTGATTTCATTGTACTAAAATATATTACATGAAATTTAGTACTTAAATTCCTTTCTTTCTAGCCTGATGACCTTGAATTTCTGATCATCTTTCTTCTATCTCCTAGATACTGGGATTATACATGTGTGCCACCATTCCCAATTGTTTTTCTTTTTCTTATTTGGGGGCTGGGGTGATTCTGGGCTTAGAACCCAGATCTTCCTGAATGCCAAGTAAGCACCCCACCAATACAACCACATCTAGCCCAGTATTTGAACCATTTTCAAGTATATGGTTGAATGACTGTCTTAGGTTTTCTATGGCTGTTATAAACACCATGACCAAAAATAAGTTTGGGAGAAAGGGTTTATTCAGCTTATACTTTCACAGTATAGTCTATCACTGAAAGAAAACAGGGTAGGAACTTGGAGGCAGGAGCTGATAACAGAGGCCATAGAAGATGCTGCTTACTGACTTGCTCCTGATGGCTCACTCAGCCTGCTTTCTTTTTCTTTTTTCTTTTTCCTCCAGCCGTCCTTTCTTATAGCACCCAGGAATACCAGCCCAGGGATGGTACCACCCAGAATGGCCTGGGCTCCCCTATATTAATAACCAATTAAGAAGATGCTATACAGGCTTGTCTACAGTCCAGTCTTATGGAGGCATTTTCTGATTGAGGTTCCCTCCTCTCAGATAGTTTTATGTCAAGTTGACATAAAACTAACCCGCACAGTGACATTACGTACACGCACATAATTCCATACTCCTCACTATTGTCTGTTTCTCCAGAAATGTTCCTAAACTGAAGTTGTACATTCATTAAATAAGCCTTACTTGTTTCCTTTCTTTTTCTCAGCTCCTTACATCCACCAAACTATTTTCTGTCTCTGAATTGGACTAGTTTAAGTCCAAATATAAAGTACAATATTTGTCCATTTGTTCTTGACTTAGAATATTTTCCTTAATATAATGTTGTCAAAGTCATCTGCACTATGGCATGTACTGGAATTCCTGAAGCATGTCTTAATTGGTCTTAGGAGTAAAAACCTCAAGTCAGATATCCAGGTAAATAATGTAAGATCAGAGAAGCAAAGGAATAGCTACAGTCACTTCTTACCTCTCCACATCCTTTGACCTGAAGGACTGAGATCCTGTCTCTGCCCTGTGTTGTTACTTCCTGTCTCCTCTCTGTACAGACCTCCAGACCTCTATGGTTAACTTGTGGATAGCTTCACCCTCTAATCTCCTGGCTGGCTTTATTTCTCAGAACACAAAATATCACAACAAATTTTCTTTCTTTTTAAATTCTAAATAACAGTCTGAGAGGGAGACTTATGTATCTACAGACATTTTGTTTATCCCAAGTATTTTGGAGTTTTGATGTATAAATACATGATAGATGTTTTATATCAGTTTCTTAGGTTTTTGTTTGGTTTTTGGTTTTTCAAGACAAGGTTTCTCTTTGTAACCTTGACTATCCTGAAACGATCTCTGTAAATCAGGCAGATTCGTGTGCCTCTGCCTCCTGAGTGCTGTGATTAAAGGTGTGTGCCACCAGCACAGTTTTCTTGGTTTTGTTTGTTTGTTTTTGTTGTTGTCTGTTTTTGTACTGGGGATTGAAATCTAGGTAGGGCTTAAAAACATAAGTTTTATCACAGAGCTACATATCCAACTTATTATCAATTTTAATGTCATTGATAAATGTATTTACAAAAGCCAAAAATGACTTCAATACATATGATTACAAGATGATGTGTGGCTTGGGGGGCGGGGTGGCACACACCTTTAATCACAGCACTCAGGAGGCAGTGGCAGATGGATCTCTGTGAGTTCGAGGTCAGCCTGGTCTACAGAGTGAGTTCCAGGACAGGCCTCCAAAGCTACAGAGAAACCCCATCTTCAAAAACAAACAAAAAACAAAAAGCTAAGTGGATGTGTATAGCTCTGTTGGTTCTATTTTTCTTAAGGGTTGAGCTTGTGGGGACTAGTGGTTCAGAATCACATGTAAGTTCTACTATATAGAACAGCTGCTTTCCTGGTCATCAGTTCTTTCTCTGTTTCTGGCACCATGGTTGGCACATAGACTGGGTGGACCAGGCTGGCTTTGAACTCAAAGATCTTCCTGCCTTTGCCTTCTGAATGCTGAGATCAAAGGTGCGTGCCACCACCACTCAACTTTTTCTTTTTCTTTCTTCCTTTTTTTTTTTTCTTCGAGATAGGGTTTCTCTGTAGCTTTGGCACCTGTCCTGGAACTAGCTCTTGTAGACCAGGCTGACCTCGAACTCACAAAGATCCACCTGCCTCTGCCTCCTGAGTGCTGGGATTAAAGGCATGTGTAGTGATGAGGCGAGCAGACCTGCTTTTCGTCCTGTCCGGCTCCCACATGGTTAGCTTTACACCTGAAAGAACAACACACAAATTGTATTCATTTAAACACTGCCTGGCCCATTAGTTAGTTTCAGCCTCTTCTTGGCTAACTCTCACATCTTGATTAACCCATTTCTATTAATGTGTGTAGCACCACAAGGTGGTGGCTTACCAGGAAGATTTTAACCTGCATCCATCTCGGAGAGGAGAGCTATGGCATCTGCCTCACTTCCCTTCTTCCCAGCATTCTGTTCTGTCTACTCCACCCACCTAATTTTCTGCCCTATTAAAAGGCCAAGGCAGTCTCTTTATTAACCAATGAAAGTAACACATAGACAGATGGCACTCCTACATCAGGCATGCACCACCACCGCCCAGCTTTATATATAAAAGCCGGGCGGTGGTGGCTCACACCTTTAATCCCAGCACTCGGGAGGCAGAGGCAGGAGGATCTCTGTGAGTTCGAGGCCAGCCTGCTCTACAAGAGCTAGTTCCAGGACAGGAACCAAAAAGCTACGGAGAAACCCTGTCTCGAAAATCCAAATATATATAAAGACAGTTGATCTCCTATATAGCCGCCTGCCCTTCCTTTCTTTCTTTTGAATGTTTGTTTGAGATAAGCTTTCACTGTGTAGTCTTTGCTGCCTCAGGATTTACTCTATAGACCAAGGTGTTCTTAAACTCATAGAGATCTGCCTGATTCTGCCCCCTCAATGTTGGAATAAAAGCATGTGTACTGGGGCTGGAGAGATGGCTCAGTGGTTAAGAACATTGCCTGCTCTTCCAAAGGTCCTGAGTTCAATTCCCAATAACCACATGGTGGCTCACAACCATCTGAAATGAAATCTGATGCCCTCTTCTGGCCTGCAGACAGACACACAGACAGAATATTGTATACATAAAAAATAAATAAAATATTTTTTAAAAAAAGCGTGTGTACCATACATGACAGTAGCTCTTCATTTGGTAGAATCTTAGAGTTGCTCAGAAAGGTCGTTTCAAGGCCCAAACTAGAAATAAAGGCATTCTGAGCTTCCCATCCAGTCCTTCCATTCAAGCCATGTTATCCCTGTCCTTAGCAGGAGTGCTTATAAGCTTTGTTCACCTAGTAAATAGCCTTTAGAGGCTTTTAGTCTAGCTATTTAATCTGAGTGTTAATACATTGTTAATAGGAAATTTTTTTTTCTGGCTTATAAGTTGTATTCCTGATTTATAAATCTTAGTTATTATACGTGTGCTTCATAGTTGTAGTAATCTCTTAAGAAGTTTATATTGCATTTGAATTTATAAATAGATTATGATTTGGCTATTTGGAGCTCTGTGGTCTCTACAACAGTGAGCAGGTTTCATCCACTAGTAGTTTTCTTGTTTTTTATTGTTTTAATGGGTGTATGATGTCTGTACATGTGCGTATGTATAGGTCTTGTGCTTGTTCATGCATGTGCACAGAAGACAGAATAGGGCTAGGTTTCCTCCTTTATTGATCTTTCCCTTATTCCTTTAAGGTAGAATCTCTCCTTTTTCAGCTAGGCTATCATACCGTAAGCTCCAGGGATCCTCCCAACTCTCCTCTCTGTGGTACTGCGTTTTATTTTGTGGAGGACCACATCTGCCTTGTTCCAACTTCATCTTCTTATTTGAGTAGCAAGGACTTTTAATCACTGAGCCAGGTTTCTGCCCTTAGGTGTTTGTTTCTGCTTTTTTGTTTTTTTGTTTTGGGGGTATGCGTGTATGTTTTCTTTGTTTGATGTGACAGGGTCTCATGTATCCCAGGCTAGCCATGAACTTCTCATGTATGTAGCTGTATGCATGTGTGTTACTTCTCTGTTACTGTGTTAAAACACCATGACCAAAGCAATTTATAGAAGGAAGAGTTTATTTGAGCTTTAGTTTCAGAGAAATAAGGGTCCATCATGGCAGGGAGTGTAGTGGCATTTAATTTATATTTTAATAAATAAAGCTTGCCTGGAGAACAGAGAGTAAAACAGCCCCAGTGGTCAGCCTTACAGACCAGACAGTGGTGACACACACCTTTAATCCAGTAGTCACACTAGTTGCCATAGAAACTGGGTAGTACGTGCCTGTAATCCCAGCCCTAGAAAGGATTATAAAACGGGAGGAGGCCGGGCGGTGGTGGCGCACGCCTTTAATCCCAGCACTCGGGAGGCAGAGGCAGGAGGATCTCTGTGAGTTCGAGGCCAGCCTGCTCTACAAGAGCTAGTTCCGGGACAGGCACCAAAAACTACAGAGAAACCCTGTATCGAAAATTAAATAAATAAATTAATTAATTAATTAAAATAAAATAAAACGGGAGGAGACAGCAAGTCTCATTCTGAGATTCCTGGAGGCAGGATCGCCATTTTCAGACTGAGTTCAAGATAAGAGCCAGTGGCTGGCTGCTTTACTTTTCTGACCTTCAGGTTGAACTCCAATTTCTCTCTCTGGAGTTCTTATGAATTGTGCATCAAGGGAGGCATAGCAGCAAGCTGCAGTCATGGCAGCAGGATCAGAAAGCTGAAGTTCCTATCTTCACCCACTAATACAAAGCAGAGAGAACAAACTGAAGTAGAGAGGGATTTGAAGCTCTCAAAGCCACCTCTAGTGAGCATACTTCCTTCAGCAAGGCTGTACCTATGAACCCTCCCCCAAACAACTGTGACCCAAGCATTCTAATAACAGAATGTATGAGCGCTCTCATTTAAACCTCTACAGTGGTCAAAGATGACACTGAACTGGTCCTTCTGCTTCTACTGTCCTAATGATGTGCTTGATGCTCGGTATACCACCATACCAAGCTCTGTTGACATCACCTTTATCCTGTGCCTTACTGCTCACCCCACTTAGTCAGTTGTGCTCTTGCTTAACTTGATTACTGCAGGATCTTACAGTGGGCTTCCTATCCTTTCCTGTCATCCTGATTCTGACCACTTTCAAATTTAGTTATACTTTTATGGAGTCAGTTATTTTCAGTTTCTTACCTCATTTGGAATCTAGTCAGAGCCCTTTCCAAAACCTACTGAACTCTTGTGGACCTGCCCTGCACTCTCCCCATTGCTCACACTTCCCCCGTATCTGTGGCAGCCTTACTTGTCTGTCTGTCTGTCTGTCTGTCTGTCTGTCTGTCTGTCTGTCTCCCTTCTCTCTCCCTTCTCCCTCCCTCCCTCCCTCCCTCCCTCCCTCCCTCCCTCCCTTCTCTCTCTCTCTCTCTCTCTCTCTCTCTCTCTCTCTCTCTCTCTCTCTCTCGTGTGTATGATGTATATTTGCAGACCTTCACTCTGACAGCTTTGCTATCCACTGCATCAGATAGTCAGCAGAATACAAACATGTTATTTTCTTTTTATTCTTCACAGCATTCACAGACTTGATGTATTCTACATGTGTGTGCTCAGTGTTTCTCCTATTAGCCAGCAGATTCCATTAGGAGAGGGAGTCTACTGAATTTGTTGTTTTGTTTTTAAACTCTTTGCTCTTTTGAGGGACCCACTACCTAGCTTCCAAGTAAATCACACGTAGTCGTATTCTTTCTTATGAATGCCTGACCTTGGTTTGTTTCTTGCCAACTTTTTTTCTTCTTTTTTTCCCATAAGTTTAATTTATTATGTATACAGTGTTCTGCCTACATGTATATCTGAATGCCAGAAGAGCGTACCAGATTTCCTTACAGATAGCTATAAGCCACCACGTGGTTGCTGGGACTTGAACTCAGGACCTCTGGAAAAAGAGTCAGTGCTCTTGACCTCTGAGCCATCTCTCCAGCCCCTTGCCAATTTTTAATTGAATCATCCCGTCTGTCTTTTGCCTTTGGACTTTTTCCTTTCTCTATTTTTGTATACCTTTATTTATTATGCTGTGGCTGACTATGTAGCTGGGTATCCACCATTGCATCCGCCTCTCTCGGTGTTCTAATGTTCCTTCTTCTCAGATCTCCTCCTATTTATTCTCTGCCCACCAGCTCTGCCTTTCCTTTCTCCTGCCTTGCTACTAGCCATTCAAGTCTTTACTAGACCAATAAGTGTTTTAGGCAAAGTAATACAGCTTCACAGAGCTAAACAAATACAATGTAAAAGAATGCAACACACGTTTCTATCATTTGTTACATTTGTTTATGCTTTGGAATTTTCTACTTCTTGCAGCATTGCTTTGCAGTTATTAGGGACTCCAAACATTTGTTGAATAAAGTAATGATTTGTGATAATAATCTTACAGGAAGATATATTTTGTTGGGGACGTCTGGAGAGAGACAGGGTCTCTCTTTAGACCAGGCTAGTCTAGAATGCAGAGATCTGCCTGTCTCTGATTCCCATGTGTAGGAGTTAAAAGTGTATGCCACCATGCCTGGCTTACCTTTCCATCTTGATTGCTCAGTTTCTGTTGAGACCTGCTGAAGAGATGGAAGCTGCATAACTTAAATGTGTTAGAGTCTTATGGTTTTTCCTCAGCTGAGGATTATCATTGTGAGCTAAGATCTTAAGCTTTAGTTATTGCTTAGTGACCATGTTTTACTTCATACTTACATTTAAAAATGTAAAACATAAAAATATGAGCTAGAGAGTAGGTTCAGTGATTAGGAACATTTATTGCTTTTGCAGAGGGCAAAGGTTTGATTTCTAACACCCACATCGTGGCTCACAACATCCATTCTTATGGGATAATCTTTTTTTTTAAGATTTATTTATTACATATACAGTATTCTGCCTGCATGTGTACCTGTACCGCAGAAGAGGGCACCAGATCTCATTATAGATGGTTGTGAGCCACCATGTGGTTACTGGGAATTGAACTCAGGACCTCTGGAAGAAGAGTCAGTGCTCTTAACCACTAAGCTATCTCTCCAGCCCCTACAACATCCATTCTTAACTCAAGTTCTCAGAGAATAAAATTTCTCTTTCTGACCTCTGCAGGCACCAGGTTCACATCCAGGCAAAACACTTACATACATAAAATAAATAAATGTAAAAGATTTTTAAATAAAAAAGGACCAAAACTTTGTTAAAAGTGGAATGTTACCAATTTGTGGCAAAATTAATGCCCAGATGTAGGATTTTTTGCTTAATTTTATTTCTTTCTGTTATAGGTGAAGTATTTGACTATTTGGTTGCACATGGAAGAATGAAGGAAAAAGAAGCAAGAGCTAAATTTAGACAGGTATGAATTAACATGGCTTTAGTTTGTTAATTCAATAAGTTACATTGTTAATTCTAGTAGTGCAGTTAGGAGTGGCATCTGGAGCTGGTGAGGTGACTCATTCAGTAAAGTTCCTCCTGTGCAAGCATGAGGACCTAAGTTTGAATCCCCAAGAATACACAGAAAGCTGGGCATAGTGATGTGTACGTATAACCCCAGCACTGGTAAAGAGACCAGCAGATCTTTGAAATTCACAGTTTAGCCAGTCAATGAGCACCGGGTTTAGTGTGAGCCATGTCCCAAAAATAAGACAGAGAACAGTAAAAGAACACACTCAGTGTTACCTTGGGGCTCCAAACAGACGCACATACATCAGTCAGCAAATAAAGGTGGAGAGCAACTGATGAAAAACACCTCATGTTGACCTTTGAGCTCCATACTGACCTGCGCACACAAATCTTTCGGAACACTGATTGGCAGTTAAAAAATTTTAAGTACTTTTCATACCTAAGACACTGTATTAGCAGTGACTGAATCATACTTGATGGATTCTGTACGGTTTTAAAATTGTATTTATTTAGTGTGTGTGCACATACAAGCATAGATTTGCCAAGGCATGCATGTAGATGACCTACATAGGTCAGTTCTTTCCTTCTACATGTGGGCCCAGTGATTGAACACAGATCATCAGGCTTGATGGCAGGTGCCTTTACTGTTGAGCCATCTCAAACTTCAGTGTAGAAAAGACCTGGGATTTTCTTTTTCTTTTCCCTCCCTCCCTCCCTCCCTCCCTCCCTCCCTCCCTCCCTCCCTCCCTCCCTCCCTCCCTTCCTTCTTTCTTTTTCCCCAGTTTTTCAAAACAGGTTTGTCTGTTTAACAGCCCTAAATGTCCTGGAACTAGCTTTTGTAGACCAGTCTGGCCTCGAACTCAAGAGATTCACCTACCTCTGCCTCCCAAATGCTAGGAATAAAGGTGTGTACCACCACCACCCAGCAAGTGTCTGTCTGTCTGTCTGTCTCTCTCCTTTTCTTTTTCTTTCTTTTTTAGACAGTGTTTCTCTGTAGCTTTGAAACCTGTCCTAGAACTAGCTCTTGTAGACCAGGCTGGCATCGAACTCACAGAGATCCACCTGCCTCTGCCTCCCGAGTGCTGGGATTGATTAAAGACATTGGTACCACTACCCGGCTTTGGCGAATCTTTCTTATAAATAATAATTTTAATGCACAAAACACCTGGGCTCTGAGTCTTTCTTATAATAAGCCATTGTCTTGCTGGGAGGTAGTAGCCAACCTAGTCTGCAGAGTGAGTTCCAGGACTTAAAAGCTACACAGAGAAACCCAGTCTTGAAAAAAAAAATGAAAGAAAGAAATAATTGTTTGAAGCTTAATACCAGAAAACCAACAATAGGTTTGAGTATCTTCCAGTCATTGTGGTGTCAGGTTAACTTTGAGTTGTTTAGAGCTAAAGGAAGAGATGTTAAAAGTGGCAAGGGATTGTACAATGTGATTCAAAAGCAGGATTTGAAAATAACCTTCAATGGCCAGGCAGTGGTGGTGCACGCATTTAATCCCAGCACTTGGGAGACAGAGGCAGGTGGATCTCTGTGAGTTCGAAGCTAGCCTGATATACAAGAGCTAGTTTCAGGATAGGCTCCAAAGCTATGAGAAACCCTGTCTTGAAAAACCAAAAAAAAAAAAAAAAAAAAAAAAAGACAGAAAATAACTCCAAGGAAAACTTCTTCAACATCAGAAAATATGTTTATCGGGGCAGGAATTATGGTCCAGTGGCAGTGGGTAGAGAACCTGCTAGCATCCATGAAGCCCTACGTTCCATCCCAGCACCACATAAACCCAATGTGCATACCTTTAATCCTGGAACTTGGGTTGGAAACAGGAGGCTCAGAAGTTCAGGATCCTTGTCAACTGTGGAACGTTTAAGGCCCACCTAGGCCACACGAAACCATCTTAAAAATTGAATACAATAAAGCTGGGTGTAGTGGCACGGTCCTTTAATTTCTCAGTACTTAGGAGGCAGAACAGGCATATCTGTGAGTTTGGTGTCAGCTTGGTTTACAGAATGATTTCCAGGCAGGCCTGTCAGAGGCTACATGGTGAGAGCCTGTTTCAGAAGAAGCAAAACAAAAACCCCAAAGAAGAAATGAGGATAAATGATTATTGTGAGTCTGCACCATTGGTGACTAACCCCATTGTTCCCATGTTTAGATTGTGTCTGCAGTACAGTATTGCCACCAAAAACGGATTGTTCACAGAGACCTCAAGGTGAGCCCAGAATCCTTGCTAAGTTTTCTATAGTTCTTTTGGTGGCCATTTTACAGATGATGATTAGATTGTATTGTTGGGTAAGAGAAAAATAAGGTTAGGGACTGGAGAGATGGCTCAGTGGATAAGAACACTTTCTGCTTTTCTAGAGGATATGAGTTCAATTCTTAGCACCCACATGGCAGTTAACAGCTGTCTAACTCCAAGATCTGACACACCCTCACACAGACACACATGCAGGCAAAACACCAGTGCTCGTAAAATAAATAAAAGCCAGACATGATGGCACATACTTTTAGTCCAAGCATCTGGGAGGCAGAGGCAGGCAGATCTCTAAGTTCATGGCCAGCCTGGTCTACAAAGTAAGTTCCAGGATAGCCAGAGCTACATAGAAAAACCCTGCCTCAAAAAAACCAAAATAAATAAACAAACAGATTAATAATAATGTAAAAATAGTTCTATAATGATTGGCTCCCTTTGTCCTAAATACACAGTGAAGAGGTTTTTGTTGTTGTTTTTAAGTAAAGTTCATGAAAAGTATTTCAGGTCTCAGTAAAGGTACTTAGTGGTTCATCTCTGGAGGACAGTTGTCCCATAGTCATACAGGGGTACAGAGGTCTCCTGACACACAGGGCCAACCTGGACATGACTGCCCATGCCTATGTAGGAAGGCATTCTGTCCTGTAAGCTGTAGTGCTTGTTGAAGGTGTCCATGGGCTGCATCTCTGCTCTTTGGCAGAGTTAGGATTCACAGAGCATTTTTCTTTTCACAGGCCTTGGAACTTAGGCACCTCTGCTGTTCCTCTTCTTACTTCCAGACACTCCCTCTTCCTCTCTGTGTCTTATAGCATATCGTCTATACCACATCTAGACACTATCCTCACAAGATTCCTGACTGCATGCTTGTCCCTCTTAGCGCCCACCCTGAGCACATCACTCTGGCAGTTGTGGTTGCTGCCTACATGTGATGACCCCCAGTCTGTTTCTGCAGCTAGAGTTGTTCTAGGACCCAAGCATCCTAGTACCTAGGCAAAAAGTATCCCTTGGGCACCTCAGGTGTAGTCAATTCAAAATCAGATCTTTTCCTTTTTAAATAGGATTGTGTTCTTTTTCATTATGGTGACTGAAGCTTCTCCAGAGCCTCCTATTTAACCTCCATTCAGCTGCCACTTTTGCTGCTGTTTCCTGTCTCTATTACTCCATTCCTGCTCTCCAAAGCCAGACCACAGTCATGTGATAGTCAGTTCAAACACAGTTTTCTGTCTTGTCTTCTGTAGTGGGAGCTGCGGGCCTCTTCCCATAGCCCGGCTCCCGCATGGTTAGCTTTATACCAGGAAAGATTCAGCATGTCTGACCTGGCGGCTTGCTTCATCGCTTCTGGCTCTGAGGGGAGCTGCCCTGCATCTGAGCTCACTTCCTCTTCCTCCCAGCATTCTATTCTGTCTATTCCACCCACCTAAGGGATGGCCTATCAAATGGGCCAAGGCAGTTTGTTTATTGACAAATGACCTTCCTCCATCAGTCTTCTCTGCTCCTGGCTTTCCCTGCTTCCCGTCATATCTCTATATTATGTGTATGGCTGTTTTCCGTGTGTGTGTCAGAGGCAGAGCTGAACTTCTGAGTTTAAAGCAACCTGATTACATAGAGCGTTCCATGGCAACCAGAGCTAAAATGAGACCCTGTCTCTCCCCCCCCCCAAAAAAATAAAAAAATAAACATAAGATTATCATTTCCAGAGGAGGAAGGGAGGGGAGCAGAGAAACATGAATAGCTCAATAAAAACAATTTTAAAGTAAGATTTCCAGCCAGGCAGAAGCAGGCAGATCTCTGCGAGTTCGAGGCCAGCCTGGTCTACAAGAGCTAGTTCAGGTACCAAACTACAGAGAAACCTTGTCTAGAAAAAAAACAGAAAACAAAACAAACAAACCAACCCTGTCTTAAAATAAACTAACAAACTAAAAGTCATTTCCTTGTTTAACAACTCTTGAGCAGTGTTCTCTCATCTTGAGGGTAGAAAACTGAAGAAAACACTGTTGATTTTAAGCCCTCTTCCTCCCCAACCATCTCTGTGGAGCATCTCTCTCCATACGTCACCTTTCAGTTGTCGACAGAAATGTACCCTCCCCTTTGTGGACTTCCAAGTCTTCATTCTGCCCCTAAACACCCCATGAAACATGCTATCTATACCTTCCTCAGTTTCACTTCCTCTGGAAATTTTCCATGACCCTCTTTTGCTGAGCCTTTTCTCTGTCAGTACCCATCATAGTGCTCAGATCACCACCCTACACTGCGAATCCTGAGGGCAGGGCCCTGTCTTGCTTATTCTTGTACATCCAGACAGTAGTCTCATACCCAATGTGTCTGCTTCGTGCCTGTCAGCTCAAATCAACAGAAGTGACTAGTTTGTCTCAGAGGTTGGGGTGGGAGTTCTCCTTCCCCAGCAATACCCATTTTACAACCATTTGGTGGTGTTTATGAAGCATGACTGTATTTTTAAAAAGCCTCTTATTAACTGAAGAAGCTTTCTACGTTTTTGTTGATCTTGAAGTATTTTATATTTAAACTTGTCTTATACTTAAACTGTATTTGACTGTTAATATCAATTAGGAATATAATTTATTTCCTGTGTTTCTCTAGAAATAGTGTTTTTACATTTACTAACTAGGAGATAAGTCCTTGTTTTAAAAAAAAGCCTTTATGAAATGCCTAATGCTATTATCATAAATGTATTTTGGTTAAGTTTTATTTTTGTCTTGATGTTTTTTCTCTAGGCTGAAAATCTGTTATTAGATGCGGATATGAACATTAAAATAGCAGATTTTGGTTTTAGCAATGAATTTACTGTTGGCAGCAAACTAGACACGTTTTGTGGTAGTCCTCCATATGCAGCCCCTGAGCTCTTCCAGGGCAAGAAGTATGACGGGCCAGAAGTGGATGTGTGGAGTCTCGGCGTCATTCTGTACACCCTAGTCAGTGGGTCGCTTCCCTTTGACGGTCAGAACCTGAAGGTATAAGAAGCAGTTGCAGCCATGCTCTTCAAAAACTAAGGATTTTTATAAAATTGTGTAGACTGACATTTTTAATACTATTTGTATGGGTGCTTTTATGGGTTTGATTTTATTGTTACTGTTTTTAACTTAAAAATTGACTATTTCTTTATTGCATTCCCCAAAGGAACTGAGAGAGAGAGTACTACGAGGGAAGTACAGAATCCCTTTCTACATGTCCACAGACTGTGAAAACCTTCTCAAACGCTTCCTGGTGCTGAACCCAGTTAAACGTGGCACTCTTGAGGTAACCACACCAGTGGGAAGAAAGAGCGTTTAACAGAACCCTGCTTAGTTTATGTGACACTGAACACCTGTGGGGTTTTAGGTAGTAAGGAAAACAAACAAACAAATTCCCTTAAGTTTCCTTTAGAAGGTTATTCAGTGAAATGCCGAAAATCATCTCCCTAAATATTGTGAGCATTGGGGGACTTAGTTCTGTGCTAACACACAGTTCACCTTGCAGCAAATCATGAAGGACAGGTGGATCAACGCAGGTCATGAGGAAGATGAGCTCAAGCCATTTGTTGAACCTGAACTAGACATCTCAGACCAGAAGAGAATAGGTAATGACCTATGTTTGTGTGTATGTGTGCTGTACATGTTTTACTCCTCTGTGTGTGGCTCAAACAGAAACAAAGGGAAGGTAAGCACAGAATTTATAGATCCATTTATCTGTTCTGTCTTAATTAGGAGCTTAGCAGGGCGGTGGTGGTTCTCACCTTTAATCCTAGCACTTGGGAGTTAGAGACAGGCAGATCTCTGTGACTTCTGGTCTGCAGAGAGAGGTTTAAGACAGCCAGGGCTCCACAAAGAAACATTGTCCCAAAAAACAAAAACAAACAAAATTGAGAGCTTAATCTATGGTTTTCTGTAGTAGCACCAGTAACTCAGAGACATGTTCAGCAGCTCTTCTATGTTAGGAAATATATAACCTTCAAATTCAAATGAAATTGTTTTTCCCTATGCTAGCATGATTTCCAATCCAAATGAAATATATAAACCATATTTTATCTTTTAGATATTATGGTGGGAATGGGATATTCACAAGAAGAAATTCAAGAATCTCTTAGTAAAATGAAATATGATGAAATCACAGCTACATACTTGTTACTGGGGAGAAAATCTTCAGAGGTAAGAGTGTCTAGAGAGGAAAAGCTAAATACCCTGTGTAAAAGGGATCAGTGTGCAATGCATGATGGCACATGCTTATAGTTCTTGCACTCAGGAAGTGGAGGCAGGAGAGTCAGGGATTTATGTTCTCAGCTATATAATGAGTTCAAGGCTAGTCTGCACTACAAAAGACCCTGTCTCCAAAAAGATTTCACTCTATTTTTTAAAAAAAGGTTTCTTTAATTTTTTTAATATAATATTTGGTGTTCATTTTAAAACTTTGCCTGCAAACAGTGGTCTCACTCCATTGGACCCTTATAAGCTATTATTTTTTATTTTTGGTTGTGAGACTAGCATTTAGTGACATCCATCTCTGCAGCTCATAAACTACTATTTTAGCTTCGAAGTAATAATCCTTTATGAGTAGTAATGTCACAAGCCTATAAAATTGTGAGTTACCTTTAGTCATTAATAGTTTGAAATTGATGTAAAATACCAAACAAAGGAAACAGAGTATTATGTCTTAGTTCTTTGAAAAGATCAGGAAGGAGATCATTAGCATATAACCTTATTCTCAGAAGTCAGAAAATACTTTTGAATGAGTTTAAAGTTGTTATTTCGAGCCGGGCGGTGGTGGCGACGCCTTTAATCTCAGCACTCGGGAGGCAGAGGCAGGCGGATCTCTGTGAGTTCGAAACCAACCTGGTCTACAGAGCTAGTTCCAGGACAGGCTACAAAGCCACAGAGAAACCCTGTCTCCGGGGTGGCGCGGGGGGGGGGGGGGGGGGGTGTTGTTTTGTACGTTGTGATAACTCCTCTCTGACTGGGAGGAGTATGTCACCAGGAATTTCCTGACAAGCCATTGGGCTCCGTATATGGTTGCTGCTCTTCTCATTCTCCCATAGCTGGACGCTAGTGACTCCAGTTCTAGCAGCAACCTTTCACTTGCTAAGGTGCGGCCAAGCAGTGACCTCAGCAACAGCACTGGCCAGTCTCCTCATCACAAAGTACAGAGAAGTGTTTCTTCAAGTCAGAAGCAGAGACGGTACAGTGACCATGGTGAGTCTGAGACTATTCCAGTAGCTTCTGAATGTGTTCTCCTGACTAGAGCCTGTCAGGGCAAAGGAGATTGGCTTGCTGTCCCTTTTTAGCATTAGGGACTGGTATGGTTAAGGTTGCCTAACTATTTGCAACATTTGGTAGACTTCGCTGGATAAGACTTAGAGAATGAAAATCTCATCTGTAGTTTTGCATTTCTCTCTGAGCATTGCAACTGTTAGGGCTCTCTACTGATGGAACAACATTCTCTGTTCATGCAAGCTATTGAGCGCTTATATGGAGGAAATGATTTTCACATTTTTCTTTTTATGTATATGAGTATTTTAATTTCATGCATTTATGTGCTTCACTTGTGCGTGGAGGCCAGAAGAGTGTGTCAGATCCCCATGAACTGGAGTAACAGATGCTTGTGAGCCATAATGTGGATACTGGGATCCAAACCTGGATCTTTTGTGAGTGAAGGCAGTGTTTTAACTGCTGGATCATCTTTCCAGCCCCAGGGTTTTCTATTTCAATTTCAGTTAAAGGTAAAAATATGAGTCTGGGCATTTTGGCATATTCCTGTTATCCCTGTATTTAGGAGGTAGAGGCAGGGGGATTAAGAATTTAAGGTTGGGACTTGAGTTGGTTAAGAACACCTGTGTTCAGTTCCCAGCACCCACATGGCAGCACACAAGTATCTGTAATTCCCTTCTAAGGGATCCAATTCTGTCTTCTGGTTATTATGGGCACTAGTCACACATGTGAACAGACATACGCACAAACAAAACAACTATCTGATAAAATAGTATTTCTTCTTAAATTTCAAAAGAAGTTAAGGTCATCCTTTGCTATATGCCAAGTTTGAAGTTGGTTTAGCCTGAGACCCTCTTGCAAAGTAAGGAGAGAGAAGGAGAAGAGGAAAGAAGACAAGAAAACAATGTGCATCAAGGGTGTTGATTTACCTTATCTGTATGGTTTGTAAACGAGGAAGTGCTCTCAGTTTGTTTCTTCCTATATATTTGTGTTAGCTAACAAGGAAGTTTACAGGGCCTATATACCGAATACCAAATTTGAATGCATGCACACTACTCTTAGAGACCCCATTCAAAGGGAATTACTCCTAAATCCTGAAAGAAACATGTTGAATTCTCTTACTTATCAAGGGAATAATCTTTAGTAAATTTAGTCTTCCTCAAGCACATAGATTTCACCTGAATTTCCAATGACATTTTTCTGGAGTTAAAGTGAGCTTTAGAACTAGAACCATATACTTGCTGACCCTTCATTTTATCAATAAGGCATGGAAAAAGGAATGTCAGCAACTCTCCCAGGAGCCAGAGCAAATGAGGAATGCCTGGAGCGGAGCTGACTCCTGACACCCGTCCTGTGTCTTTTATCCACTGACAATCTATTTTCACCAGAGAAGGTTCTGTGTTGCCGTAGGTGTATTGGTACATAAAGAGCCAAACATAATTGATAAATGATAAAGAAATTTATTTTAATTTTTTTAAAAAAAATTTGGACTGCTTTACGAATTTGCATGTCATCCTTGCGCTGGGAACATGCTAATCTCTGTATCATTCCAATTCTTTTTAGTATATGTGCTGCTGAAGCGAGCACTTAAAGTAATTGTTTTGTATACGTGTGGCACTACTATTTTATTAAAAGGGAATTTTTTCATACTAATGAGAGACCCATTCTTGTTTATTTTTACATAGATCTTTTATTATTAGTTTTTGTTTTATCTTGTTTTATTGAGGCAGGGTTTCACTCTGTAGTCCTAGGTGGCCTGAAACTTGATACATAGAACCAGGCTAACCTTAAACTTATAAGAGATCTACCTGCCTCTGCCTCCTGAGTTTTGAGCCTGTGTACTGAATACCTACATCACCACACCTGATGAGAGTTAAATGTTGGCTGTATGGTGGTGTGGCGCACTCCTTTAATCCCAGCTCTCCGGAGGCAGAGGCAGATGGATCTCTGTGAGTTCGAGGCCAGCCTCATCTAGAGTGAGTTCTAGGACAGCAAGAGAAACACTGTCTCAAAGAACCACAGAGAGAGATCGCTAGTGGGCGTTGTATCTGGTAATTATAGTAGCTCTGTGTCCATTTCCCATTGTTTGAACTCCAGATGCCCCATTCTAATTTAGGAGACCAGTTAATCATCTACTTTGGTCCTCTTTAGAAGAGCTCTTTTAGAACACGACTGTGACCATTTCTTCCCTAGCTGGCACTTAGTGAAGGAACATGTTTTCCTCTGCTTTATTGCCTTCCTTTATCTGGAATATCCGTGCTTTTTTTTTTTTAAGATACAAGATAAAATTTCAGAAGAAATGGCACATGAGATCTGTGCTGTCTTACTCTGACAAAATGAGACTATCTCATACTAAAGGATGTAATTTGCTTGATTGTACCAGAATAGTTTGTTCTGCATAAAGACTATGCATCTAGTTAATTTGATTAATGATCTTGTAGACAGTGACATGGTATTGTTTCCAAAGGACAACTCAACTTGTTAAGTTTTCACAATCTTTTTAGAAAGTAGAATGTTTTGTGTGGTAATCAAATGGAAAATATCTTAGAAAATTTTACTAGTTTATAGTTACAGGTGAATAGAAATTTAAATTGTCTTACAAAATGTTAATTTTCAGAAAATAAATATGAAACTGCATTCTGTCTTTTAAAGAGTGAACTCTTTATTGTAGCTGGACCAGCTATTCCTTCAGTTGTGGCATATCCAAAGAGGAGTCAGACTAGCACTGCCGATAGTGACCTCAAAGAAGAAGGAATTCCCTCCAGAAAATCAAGTGGCACTGCTGTAGGAGGAAAGGGGATTGCCCCTGCCAGTCCCATGCTTGGGAATGCAAGCAATCCCAATAAAGCTGATATTCCCGAGCGCAAGAAAAGCCCTGCTGCCCCCAGTGTAAGTACTATTGGATTGGATAGCAGGCCTTGGCTGGAACTTGAACGAGCTAGTCTTTTTGCATCCGTCCATTTTATTCTCTATTTTCTGCCTGCAGTGTCTTTCCTCTAGTCTACCATGCCCCGCTTCCTGCATTGTAGGTGACTAGACCAGGCTGGCCTCGAACTCACAGAGATCCGCCTGCCTCTGCCTCCCAAGTGCTGGGATTAAAGGCGTGCGCCACCACCGCCCAGTTTAGGTGTTTCTTTTGATAATTCCTGCTGTTGTGACAGAATATCTGAGACATATTTATAAGGAAAGAAATGTTATCTTGAGTTCTAGAGACCGAAAAATCCAGCAGGCTCACTATGTAGTGGGGGATATTGTTTTTGCTGCTTCCAAGATAGTATTCTGTTACCACTTGCTCCGAAGGTGAGGATACGGTATGGACACCTTGTAGAAGGGGTGGATTTATCTCTCCCTTCCTTTTATATAGCACTAATGACCTAGAAGCCTCAGTTCTTAACACTGTTGCACTGGAGCACATTTTTCCAGAGCTCTGGGGGAGCCCAGACAGTCACAGCCCATTCTCCACACTAAGTAAGTACTCAGCACTAGGAAGACAGAAGCTGATTGATCCCGGAGAGGTTTGAGACCAACTTGGTCTACATAGCCAGTTTCTGGCTAGCAAAGGCTATACAATGAAACCGTGTCTGAAAACAAACAAATCTCACAATAAAAATAAATCTTAGCCAGTCATGGTAGCATATACCATTAGTCCCAGTGCTCGGGAGGCAGAGACGGGTGGATCTCTGTGAATTTGAAGCCAGCCTTGTCTACACAGTGAATTCCAGGATAGCCAGGG
This sequence comes from Chionomys nivalis, assembly GCF_950005125.1. Lineage (NCBI taxonomy): Eukaryota > Metazoa > Chordata > Mammalia > Rodentia > Cricetidae > Chionomys > Chionomys nivalis. The sequence continues at coordinate 15,835,799 of NC_080095.1, read as the reverse complement.
TTACACAGAGAAAACCTGTCTTGAAAAACAAACAAACAAAAATTTTAAATGCTGTGGTGATAGAGATGAAGCTCTGATGGTAGATTGTTTGCGTAGCATGGAAGAGGCACAACATAAGCCGGGTGTGGTGGTGAGTCACAGTACTGAGGAGGTAGAGCCAGGAAGATCAGGACTGGAGAAATGATCAGGAGATGAGCATGTTTGCTCCTCTTGCAGAGGACCACAGCACCCGCATCAGGGGGCTACAATATTCTGTAAATCTTCTTACAGGTATAGCAGATGCCTCTGACATCTTCACTACTCACATGTAGACACATGCCTAAATATAAAGTAAATTGGCACTGGAGAGGTGGCTCAGAGGTTAAGAACACTTGTTACTCTTTTAGAAGACTTGGGTTCAGTTCTCAGCACCCAAATGGTGGCTCACAGCAACCTATAATTCCAGTTCTTGGGATCCAACCAATCTGATCACCACAGGCACACAGTGCACAGATACACCTCTAGGCAAACAGCCATATATGTAAAAGTAAACCTCAAAAAAGAAGAATAAAATTCTCTTAAGATAGAAAACACTTCCCCAGCAAACCTGAAGACCAGAGCTTATCCCTTTGGCTCATGATGGAATCAGAACACAGACTTACAAGTTATCCAACCTACATATGTGCACCACAGCATTCATGCACCTATATATACATCTCACACAAATAATAATAATATAAAACTTTCTCTGATGGTGCTCAATTCTTAGAACAATTCCTTAATGTGTGCCATGTTCCTGGTTTCAATTTTTAGCACTGTTTCTCTGCGTGGCTCCGGCCATCTAAAGGTGTGTACTGCCACTGTCTGGCTGCTTTACTTCATTATAACAACTCCTGGGTTGTCATTTGGGGAAGTTAGGTTAAGAACTCAAGCAAAGACTGCCGATTGGCTTGTTCATTTTATTTTCTTATAAAACATCGGACCATTTTCCAGGGTTGGTACCACCCATCATAAACCAAGCCCCCCATATCAATCAAGACTTGCCTAGAGGACTGATGGAGGCAGTTCCTCAATTGGAAGTTCTTCCACCCAGATTTTTCTAGTTTGTATCAGAATTATAAAACAACACAAACCGTTACTTTGGGGAAATAAATTTAGGTCCCCAGACTTACACATCAAGCAACTTTACACTGAGCCATTATTCCTGCTCATTTTGTCCTTTTTTATTTATTTATTTTATTTCTGAGACAGGGTTTCTCTGTAGTTTTTGGTGCCCGTCCTGGAACTAGCTCTTGTAGACCAGGCTGGCCTTGAACGCATGAAGATCCACCTGCCTCTGCCTCCCGAGTGCTAGGATTAAAGGCATGCGCCACCATTGTCTGGCCTACATTTCTTTGTGGGTGGAAGACATCCCATAGTATCAGAGGACAACTTTGTATAATGTTGTTAATCTCTTTCTACCATGTGGGTTCTAGATATGGAAATAAATGGGGTTTCACTATGTAACCCAGGGTGGCCTTGAACCCATGACAGTTCTCCTGCCTCACCTTCAAGAGTTGGAATCTGCTGGGTTGTAGTGGTGTACACCTTTCATCCCAGCAGACAAATCTCTTGAGTTCGAGGCCAGCCTTGTCTGCAAATGGAATTCCAGTACAGCCAGAGGTGTTATACTGTCTCAAACCAAAATAAATAAATAAATAAATAAGTAAGTAAGTAAGTAAATAAATAAATAAATAAACCCAAAAACTTATATTTATGTTGTGTATTCATACACTTAGTGCATACATGTGCAAGGGAGTTGGATCCTGTTTTCTACTCTGTGTAAAAAAGTCAAATTGTCAGTCTTGGGAGCAAACACACCATCAACTGAGCCACCTTGCTGGCCCTTATGTTGCCCCCACACACTTTTTTTAAAGATTTATTTATTGTGTACACAGTGTTCTGCCTGCGTGAATGCCTGCATGACAGAAGAGTGTTGTAATGTGAGCGGCGGGGCTGCGTCCCTGGCACCCAGCCGCCCACATGGCTAGCTTATGCCCTGAAATAACAACACACAAATTGTATTCTTTTATTCACTGCCTGGCCCATTAGTTCCAGCCTCTTATTGGCTAGCTCTTACATATTGATCTAACCCATTTCTAATATTTTGTGTAGCACCATGAGCTGGCTTACCAGGAAAGATCTTAACCTGCGTCTGTCTGGGGTGGGAGAATCATGGCAACTCACTGATTTGGCTTCTTTCTCCCAGCATTCTGTTTTGTCTACTCCACCCACCTAAGGGTTGGCCTATCAAATGGGCCTAGGCAGTTTCTTTATTAATTAACCAATGAAAGCAACAGATTAGAAAGAAATCACTCCCACATCATTTCCCCTTTTTCTGTTTAAACAAAAAAGAAGGCTTTTATTTTAACATAGTAAAATTACATATAGCAAAACAGTTATCAAGCAAGAATTACAGTTACAATATTTATATCTGTTTTATCTTTTATCATAACTAAGGAAAACTATAAATATCTTTTTATTTTTTCAACTCCATCAGAGACTCCAAAAGGATATATTACCTAAGTAAACAAGAATAAGAAAACTCTAGAAATGACAGAGACATTTCAGATGGTTGTGAGCCACCATGTGGTTGCTGGGAATTGAACTCGGAACCTCTGGACGAGCAGCCAGAGCTCTTTACTGCTGAGCCAGCTCTCCAGCATCCCTGTTGCCCATTTTTAGATTGTCTGTCATTCTGGAATTATGTCGTAAGAGCTGTTTATGGGGGCTGGAGAGGTGGCTCAGAGATTAAGAGCTCTTCCAAAGGTCCTGAGTTCAATTCCCAGCAACCACTATGTAGCTGACAACCATCTATGAGTTCTGGTGCCCTCTTCTGGCGTGCAGATGTACATGCAGACAGAACATAATAAATCTTAAAAACAAAAATAGATGTTTGTGTATTCTGGGTTTTTTTGTTTTTCAAGACAGGGTTTCTCTGTGGCTTTGGAGCCTGTCCTGGAACTAGCTCTTGTAGACCAGACTGGCCTCAAACTCACAGAGATCCGCCTGCCTCTACCTCCCGAGTGCTGGGGTTAAAGGTGTGTGCCACCACCGCCCGGCTGGATTCTAAAGACTGATCAGACATAAAGTTTTCAAACATTTCCAGCCCTTGTGCGTGTTCTCTCTTCACTTTGCACAATAACCTTGGTACTTTTTTGTTTCAACGTGTCTAAGTGTTTTGTATGCTTCTATGTCTGTGGCCATGCATTTGTGGTGCCTGCAGAACATCAGATCCCTGGAACTGGAGTTAGTTTCTGAACCACCTTGTAGATGCTAGGAATTGAACCCAGGTCCTCTGGAAGAACAACCAGTGGGTGCTCTTAAGCACTGAGCTATCTTTCCAGTTCATCTTTTGCCCTTTTATGTAAAAGGAAGTTTTTGTCCTACTTGGTTCCATAGCCATTCAATCTCAAACACACAGAGACTTATATTAATTATAAACTGTTGGGCCTTTTGCTCAGGCTTATTATTAACTAGGTCTTACTAGTTTGGATTACTAGATTTACTAGATTTATGTAAAGATTTATTTTTTTAAAAAAAAAAAAGGAAGGAAGGACTGGAACAATGGCTCTGTGGTTAATAGTGCTTTCTGTTCTTGCTCAACAGGAGAGTTCAGTTCCCAATATCCACCACCTTGGGCTGCTCACCATTAACTCTAGCTTCAGGACACAAACATACACACTGACAACGCGAGTGTGTGCAAATGCATAGACACATACATTGTTTTTATTTGTTTATGAATGACTATGTTGGTCTGGGAAGATGATTTAATGGGTAGAATGCTTGTTACTCAACTGTGAGTGCCAGAGTTCAGAAACCCAGGCACCCACATATGAGCCAAACAGGTGTGGCTACCTGCCTATAATCTCAGTACTCTAAAGGAAAAGACAGAATGTCCCTTGGACAAGCTGGCTAAGTCTGAGAGCTCTGAGTTCAGGGAGACACATCCTAAGTCAGTAGAAAGTGATCCAGAGAGTTAGCAGACATTAACATCGAGCCTCTAGGAACATGAATATCACCAAACACATAGACAACATCCCTCTTCCAATTTTTTTGTTTGCATAAACAAATTCTTAGGTTGTTTTTATTCGTATTGAATTGTACTTTGCAAATAGTTTACGATGAATGCCCTTTTCTTGCAGAGTAATACAGCATCTGGTGGGATGACACGGCGAAACACGTACGTTTGCAGTGAGAGGTCTGCAACGGATCGACACTCAGTGATTCAGAATGGCAAAGAAAACAGGTATGAGATTTTACTTATTGGCCAAAAAAAAAAAAAAAATAAAAAGTTTTCTCCCAAAAGAAGTGGTAGTATGTTACTTCTCACTTTTCTAATCTAAATTCAGATAATTAGCTGATTCTTCTTTAAAGGTAAGTAAACTTTAAATGTTAATTTCTAGCAAGAGATTAGGATTCCAGATTCTTTGTCCAGAGCATCTATCTCTATGGTTGGTATGTGTGACAAAGAAGAGCTGGGGTTGAAGCAGGGAGGTTTCTTCAGAAAGACTGTCAGCATGGTCTTTGAAAATGGTGAGTAGGGAATGGAGGAGATTTTGTGTGTGTTCATCTTTTGAACAGGGTCTGAGGTGTGTTTTAGATATAGTGCCATAGTAGTGTGCATGGTTCCAGTTCCAGCTCTACGATAACAATAATAATAGCTTAAGCTGGGTGGTTGTCTTTTTGGTTTTTCGAGACGGGGTTTCTCTGTAGCTTTGGTTCCTGTCCTGGAACTCCTTTTGTAGACCAGGCTGGTCTCGAACTCACAGAGATCAGAGATCCGCCTGCCTCTGCCTCCCAAGGGCTGGGATTAAAGGCGTGCACCACCGCCGCCCGGCTGGGTGGTTGTCTTATAGGTCTTTAATTCCTAGCACTCTGGAGGCCTATGCAAGTTCAAGACCAGCCTTGCCACCAGGCACAGATGGCCAGGAGTATCGTAGTCTCCCCTCAGAGATATACACTTGAGATTCTAGGGACATGGAGAGTCTATCTTCTGCATAACTTGAAATATTAAGATGTGCCCGTAAGTAGAAGATCATATCACACAGACAGCTTTCCAGAGAGTTACGAAATAAGAGTACGAAAACGAGGGCTGGAGAGATGGCTCTGTGGTGGAAAGCACTGACTACTCACTCTTCCAAAGGACCCATGTTCTATTCCCAGCACTCATGTGGGACTCAACACTCATCTGTATGTAACTCCAGTCCTAGGGATCTGATTATCTCTTCTGGCTTCCATGGGCATCAGGCATGCATGTGGTATGCAGACATACAGACTGGCAAAACAACCATACATACATAAAAGTACAGCCTCTGATGGTCTTCTGAAACAGGAAATCTCCTAAATGTGAGCTCCTGTAATCAAAAATAAATAAATAAATAATAAACTGTGCTGTGGTGGTGCACACCTTTAATTTCTGCACTGCGGAGGCAGAGATGGGTGAATCTCATGAGTTCAAGACCAGCTTGGTCTGCAGCTCTAGCAAGTTTCAGAAAGTTACATACACACAGAATCCCTGTCTCAGAAAAAAAGAGTAAGGAAGGAAGAAATGAAAGAAAGAAAATGGGATTAAGTAGATCCAGAAACCATGAAGTGCTATTGATTTGGGTGAGGGAGCAGGGGTGGTAGGGAAAAGAAATCTAGTTGGAGGGATTTGGTTAAATGTATATTCTGTACAGAATAAACCAGATTCTGAGAAGATGAAAATCACAGTGAGTCTCAGAGAACTCCATGATTGAATTCACATTACATTTTGCTGTCCTCTGGCTTGAATCTTAACCACTATATGGTCATATTTAGCATCAGTGGTTGTGTGTGTGTGTGTGGGGAGGGTGTTAATAGGGTTTTTTTTTTTTTTTTCGATCCTGTGTGAAGCCCTGAGGTTCAGTCGACAGTGAAAAGCGAAGAGTTAGGGTGATAGTAGTCTTCATTCTTTTTTCTTAAGGCTCTTCCTGCCTCCACACTCAAGTACTGGGGTTACAGGTGTATGTACTATACACGTGTCTTCTCACATTAATTTTTTTTTTTTTAAGACAGGGTTTCTTGGGCTGGAGAGATGGCTCAGTGGTTAAGAGCACTGTCTGCTCTTCCAGAGGTCCTGAGTTCAATTCCCAGCAACCATGTGGTGGCTCACAACCATCTGTAATGTGATCTGGTGCCCTCTTCTGGCCTACAGGCAGGATACTGTATAAATAAATAAATCTTTAAAAAAAAAAAAAAAAAAGACAGGGTTTCTCTGTAGCTTTGGAGCCTGTCCTGGAAACTAGCTTTTGTAGACCAGGCTAGCCTCAGACTCACAGAGATCCGCCTGCCTCTGCCTCCCGAGTGCTGAGATTAAAGGCGTGCACCACCACCTCCCAGCTTTCTGACATTAATTTGTTTTGTTTTATTGTATTGATTTTTGTATTGTTTGGTCCCATTATTTAAACAATATATGACTTGTTTCCTCTGATTACCTGAGAAAGATCAAACTCCATATCTTGTTAATTATTTTCTTATTGCTAGAACAAAATACCTCATTAAAAACATGGATGAACGGCTTATTTGGGCTCACAGTTGAGGGCGCAGTTCATCATGTTGGGAAGTGATGGCTGGAGGAGGGTATTCATGTCACACCCAAAGTCAGGAGCACAGAAGAAATGAGGGCTTGCGCTCAAATTTCTTTATCCTGTTTACAGTCCAGGACCCAGCCCACAGCTAAAATTGTTCTCCCTACCTCACTTAACCAAATCTACATAATCCCTTACAGGTTTTTCTAAGACGCTCATCTCATAAGTAAATCTAGATCTTGTCAAGTTAACTCTCATACCCCCATTATTAAACCCTTCCATAGGTTACTAGAACTTTTGATTAGTTAAGCTTATCTTGTGAGATTATGTTTATCAGTGAATTGGGAAAAAAATTTTATGTGCATGGGTGTTTTGCCTATATATCTACGGATTCCCCTAGAACTGTAGTTACAGACAGGTGTGAGCTGTCATGTGGGTGCTGGAAATCAAACCCTGGTCCTCTTGGGAGAGCAGCCAGTACTAACTGCTAAGCCATCTTTCCAACCCCTTATCTCTGAATTTTTTTTAAACCAACCTTCTGATTTCAGTGATTTGGGAGGGGCTGTCTTCTGTATTATTGTTTTCTGCTTTATTTCTTAACCTTTGCTTACTCAGAGTAGGTTTTTTTTTAATTTTTATTTTATGTGCCTTAATGTTTCATCTGCATATATATCTGTGTGAAGATGTCAGATACCCTGAAACTGGCGTTACAGACAGTCATGAACTGCCATGTGGGTGCTGGAATTTGAACCCCGGTCTCCTAGAAGAACAGCCAGTCCTCTTAACCACTGAGCCGTCTCTCCAGCCCCAGTGAATTTTTAAAAATATTATATTCTGGTCTTTTTCTGATTCCTGGTTCTTTCTGGAGCTTTTTGTTTTTCTGCGTAGGTGATTGTTTTTGTGTAGTTTTTTGGGTTTTTTTTGGTTTTTTTTTTTGGTTCTTTTTTGAAATAGGTCTCACAACTTGGAACTCACTATGTAAGTAGCTGTCCTTTGCCTCCAGAGTACTGAGATAAAGTACCCTGATGAAAGCAGCTTTAGGGGAGACAGGGTTACTTGGTTCGCAAAGCTGGGCTCCAGTTCATCCCTGAAGGTCCAGCAAGGCAGAACTTGTAACAACAGCTAGTCACCGTCACAGGCAAGAACAAAGAAAAATGAATGCATGCACTCAGCTCATTCTCTTACTGATACAATTTAGGATGCAAACCAGGGAATTTACACACAGTGGTCTCTCACATCATTTAATATAATTAAGACAGTTTTTTACAAACATGCCCATATCTTTCCCTCTTTCCCCCATGTAGGTACAGGGGTTGAAACTCTTGTCATCAGGCATGGCAGCAAGTGCGCTTATTCACTTACCCATGTGCCAGCCTTTATTCTTTCTTTCTTTTTTTTTTTTTTTTTTTTTTTTTTTTGGGGGGGTTTTCGAGACAGGGTTTCTCTGTGGTTTTGGAGCCTGTCCAGCCTGTCCTGGAACTAGCTCTTGTAGACCAGGCTGGTCTCGAACTCACAGAGATCCGCCTGCCTCTGCCTCCCGAGTGCTGGGATTAAAGGCGTGGACCACCACCGCCCGGCAGCCTTTATTCTTGATATTAGTCTGGTATTAGTAGATTGTTTTGTTTGTTTTTCGAGACAGGATTTCTCTGTTGCTTTGAAGCTTATCCTGGAACTCACTCTGTAGACCAGGCTGGCCATGAATTCATAGAGATTCGCCTGCCTCTGCTTCCTGAGTGCTGGGGTTAAAGGTGTGTCTCACTACCACCCATCTTGGTAGATTTTCTTTATCACAGTTCCATTCTCAACTCCTTCAAATATTTTCTAGATCACATGTGACTTTAATAGAAGATAACAGAAAAGCCTAGAATTTCTGTTAGGATTTCCTTCTAGAGGATTCAGAAGCTGTTGTTTCATGGCCCTTGTTTTTTTGTTTAAAAAGCTTCTTAGTATCAGTGATCAACATGAAGAAAAAAAAAGAAAAACTTCTTAGTTGTTGAACTACTAAAAGTCCCTTAAGACTTTAAAGTAGGAGGTGCTGGGGCTGGAGAGATGGATCAGCGGTTAAGAGCATTGCCCGTTCTTCCAAAGGTCCTGAGTTCAATTCCCAGCGACTACATGGTGGCTCACAACCATCTGTAATAAGGTCTGGTGCCCTCTTCTGGCCTGCAGACATACACGCAGATAGAATATTGTATACATAACAAATAAATAAATATTTAAAAAATAATAATAAAGTAGGAGGTGCCATTCTCCGGCAGGGGTCCTCCTGACCTGCATCAACAGGAGAAAGCATATTGAGCACAAGCTCTCAGACACACCTCGTAAAAGCGTTCGGTATAGGGTATAATGCCCTGCTCTATATATTTATGGCTGTCTGCTTGTGCATACACTTACCCTCTCACACCGTTCTTGTAATTCACCAGCTCACTTTTCCTAAATCGCTATTCAATCTTTGGAAATAGTTTGATGAAGTCTTTTTTTAATACACACACACACACACACACAGGGCTTCTCTGCATAGGTCTGGTTGTCCTGGAAAAATTCACTATGTAGACCAGGCTGACCTCAAACTCAGGGATCTGCCTGCCTCTCAAGTGCTGGGATTAAAGGTGTGTTCCACCATGCCTGGTTTATCTTTATTTAATTTTTTGCAGCAGTTTCTTTTTTTTTTTTTTTTTTTTTTTTTGGTTTTTTGAGACAGGGTTTCTCTGTAGCTTTGGTGCCTGTCCTGGAACTAGCTCTTGTAGACTAGGCTGGCCTCGAACTCCCAGAGATCCGCCTGCCTCTGCCTCCCGAGTGCTGGGATTAAAGGAGTGTGCCACCACCACCACCTGGCTTGCGGTTTCTTTTTTGTGTTCTCCTGAAGATACCCTCTTTTGGGGGTTGTGTCCTCTGTATCCTACCAGGGCTTGTTTGCTTCTCTTAGCAACATTCATTGAAAATATTTTGCTTAGTCTGGGGAGATGACTCAGTAGATAAAGAATACTTGCTCTGTGAGCTTGAGGGATGTGAGTTTGAGTTTCCAGCACCAATGTAAAAAGCAAATCATGGCTGTACATACTTGTAACTCCAGCACTATGGGATGTAGACGTACAGATTCTAGGAGCTAGGGAGCTTCTGCTTCAGTGAGAGACCATGTTTCAAGGCTGTAAAAGGTAGAGGTGAGGGGCTAGAGAAATGGTTCAGGGGTTGGGAGCACTTACTGCTCTTCTGGAGAACCAGTGTTCAATTCCCAGCACCCACATGGCAGCTCACAGCTGTCTGTAGTTCTAATTCCAGGGGACCTGACACCCTTACACAGGCATGTAGGCAAGCAAAACACCAATGCTCATAAAATAAAATCATGAGCCGGGCGGTGGTGGCGCACGCCTTTAATCCCAGCACTTGGGAGGCAGAGGCAGGCGGATCTCTGTGAGTTCGAGACCAGCCTGGTCTACAAGAGCTAGTTCCAGGACAGGCACCAAAGCCAGAGAGAAACCCTCTTTCGAAAAAGCAAAAAATAAATGAATAAATAAATAAATAAAATAATAAAATCATGAGGGAAAAAAGGTAGAGGTGATAGAAAACGACAAATAGGTAAATGCATATTTGACATTCCAAAAAGGAGGAGGGCAACAATAAGCAGACAGAGAAACAAATGCTTTGTTTTCCGGACAGTTTCTTTGTGTGGCCCTGACTGTCCTGGAACTCCCTGTGTAGACCAGGCTTGCTTCAAACTCAGAGATCCACCTGCCTCTATCTACCTCCTGAGTGCTGGGATTAAAGGCTTGTGCTACCACCGCCCAGCAATTTATAGCCAAATTTGAAGCAAGCTTTAATTAAATACTGGCCATATAGATGGGCTCTGGCCAGGTCCATATCCAGGTTTCTGGGAAATAAATCAGGTATGGCAACACTTAAGAAGAAAAAGCCATAATTCATTGCATTTCCCATCAGGTCCAGTCAGGCGCAAGCATTTATCCTGACACATTTCCTGCTTACGTACCTCCCACCCACATGTGACCAAGTATTGGGTGCAGATGGGTCAGACAAACTTGTTTAGGGGAGTGAAAACTCTTTGCTTATTATCTCCCATAAACAGTATCTTCCAGTATTTCAGGAACTATCTGCTCTTGCAAGTCAGAGGCATTTTTGTTTCAGGGATTGCTAAGGCGTAGTATTTAATACTTAAAATGGAACTTTGGCTCTTGTAACATGAGGGCCTGCTTGTTGGGGTTTCTGTCCTGCCCAGTCCCCCAGCCGTTTAGTCCCAGAGAAAACCACACAGAGAGTCTACATTAGGTTATAAACTGATTGGCCCATTAGCTCAGGCTTCATGTTAGCTCTTATAATGTATATTAACACATTATCCTTATCTATGTTAGCCACATGGCTCAGTACCTTTTTCAGCGGGGCAGGTCACATCCTGCTTCTGGGCAGGACTACAGAGGAATGGGCTTCCTCCTTCCCTGAATTCTCCTGTTCTCCTTGCTCTACCTCTACTTCCTGTCTGGTTGCCCCACCTATACTTTGTGCCTGGCTACTGGCCAATCAGCATTTATTTAAAACATAATTGACAGAATATAGAATTGTCCCACACCAGGCTCTCTGTCATCAAACTCACAAAGATCTATCTGCCTCTGCCTCCTGAGAGTTGGGAATAAAGTCATGGGCAACCACTGCCTGAATTGTTGCCTTAATCTTAAATTGAGCAGAATGAAATTTGCCATTCCCTGAACAGCTTTCCTAGATCATGATTGCCTCCTTCTCTCTCACCTATAGATCTTTATTCCTTTACTCATTTAAAATACACAAGAACTGCTGGGCAGTTGTGGCATGCGTCTTTAATCCCAGGCCAGGCTCATCTACATGAGCTAGTTCCAGGACAGACTCCAAAGCTCCAGAGAAACCCTATCTTGCACACGCCCCGCCCCCCCCCCCAAAAAAAAAGACACACACAAATACTGCAGGGTGCCTATTGACTTGTGAAACTAATCCATTCCATTCTTAATCTTCATATGCTGGACTGTCTCCCAAATGAGGTTGTACAGAAGTCCAGCACAGGAGTGATCTCCTCTGATAGTACCAAGCATGAAGCATGTCTTAAAAAGCCCTCACTAGCTTCATTCTTCTACTTGAAGTATCAACACTCATCAGATAGTTAAGTTCATCCTCTTGCCATGTGCACTGGGGTTTTGCTTTTATTTTATATTTTTTAATTTGTTTTGGTTTTTGGTTTTTTGAAACAGGGTTTCTATAGGTAACAGCCCTGGCTGTACTGGAACTCACTTTTAGACGAGACTAACCTTGATCTCACATAGATCTGCCTACATCTGCCTCCCTAGTGCTAAAGGTGTGCACCAGCGCCGCCTGACTGTTTGGTTATTTTTCATTGTTTGTTTATTGTTTTCCCCATTGCAAAAGATTCACCCTAAGCCTGGGAACGTCCTCTGTCACTGAGCTGACCATATAACCACAATTAGCTTTTTTTTTGCACAGTGTCTCATAAGTTGCCTTAGGTAGGCCTTGAACTTCCAATCTGTGTGGGTTTGTGCATGTGTACTAATCGGTGTTTTTTTTTTTTGCTTCCATGTGTGTCTGTGTAAAAGTGTCAGAACTTCTAGAATTGCAATTACAGACAGTGGTGAGCTGCCATTTGGGTGCTGGAAATTGAACCCAGGTCCTATGGAAGAATAGCCATTTCTCCAGCCCCTAAACTTCCAATCTTTTAGCTTCATCCTGCTGAGTAACTGGAACTATAAGCCTTTACAACTCAGCCCACCTGTTGAGTATGCTTTTACTGAGCAACAAAAGATTTCACATTGAATTTTGGTGTGAGCTATCAGAGCTGTTTCTTGGCAGCCTTTAGTGGATTCGAGCTTCAAAAAAGGAAAGGTAGGGGCCTAGAGAGATGGCTCAGCAGTTAAGAGCACTGGCTGCTCTTCTAGAGGACCCAGGTTCAATTCCTAGCACCCATATACCAGCTCACAACTGTCTGTAGCTCCAGTTCCAGGCTTACACAGACATACATGCAGACAAAACACCAATGCACATAAAATAAAAGTAAATAAATCTTGAAAGAAAGAAAGAAAGAAAGAAAGAAAGAAAGAAAGAAAGAAAGAAAGAAAAAGAAAGAAAGAGGAAATCAATTCCAACATAAAATAGTTGAGGCATGTCTCAAGGTTTCTCTTGCTGTGATAAAACTCCACGATCAAAGCAACTAGAAGAGGAAGAAAGGGTTCATTGCACCTAACAGGTTACAACAGTCCATCACAGTCCAGAGCGCAGACCTGGGGGCAGGAACCGAAGCAAAGGCCATGGAGTAGTGCTACATACTGGCTTGCACAGCTTGCTTTCTCATACAGCCCTGGACCACCCACCTCCCAAGGGGTGGCAGCACCCACAGTGGGCTGGGCCTTTGCACATCAGTCATTAATCAAAAAACTGCCTGACAGACTTGCCTGTATGCCAGTCTTATGGAGGTTTTTCTCATTTGTGAGTTCCTATTCCCAAATGATTATAGCTTGTGTGTTGACATAAAACTGACACTGTGTAAAATGTTTGTTTTGTTTTGGCTGTGAGGCTCTAAAGCAATCCAAGCAGACACAAGAAGTTCTGAAAAGCAAGATTTATTACTGAACAATACCATGGAGACTGACCAATCAGGGATAACAGTGAGTGCAGACTCGGGAGCTGACTATGTCCCCAGTCATTCATTGCAACAAGTATTTAAGCACAAAACCCACAAACATCTGTGCCAAATTACAGTTATATTTTTCCACCAATCAGGATTCAAAGAAGAGGGGCTTTCCCTATGGGTTCCAATATTGTCAGCTAACACAGAATGTAAGCTTATCAATCCAACTAATCAGATTTTATTTATTCGTTTTGTTATTGGGAACAGCCATAGTTTTAGAAACCTAAAGAGCATAACAGACTTTCTATTGTTTAAGGAGGGGTTGATCATCTCTTGGAAAGCCCCCAGTCCCTCTATGGCTTGGGAACATGAACTTTGCTTCACCCTACAGGTAAAATGGAGTTTGAAGTCAAAATGACAGTACTTAGGACAAGGTGTTTTTGCCTGTTTCCAACAGTTTCATTCTGCTTGAATGTTAAGAAAAGCACTATTTTGCCAGGCAGAGGGGGTGCACATATTTAATCCCACTACTCTGAAGCCAGATCTCTGTGAGTTCAAGGCCGGCTTGGTCTACAGAGTGAGTTCTGGGACAGCCAGATCGATGAGACAGAGGAACACTTTCTCAAAACAACCAAAAGAAAGGCACTGTTTGCTGCTTGGTGGTGGCACACGCCTTTTAATGCCAGCACTTGGGAGGTAGAGGCAGGCGGATCTCTGAATCCAAGGGACAGAAAAATTCTAGCCCGAAACAACAACAAAAAAAGAAAACCACTATTTATATTAGATTTTTTAAATGAGGCCAGGGCTAGTGGCACATACATGTGATCACAACATTTGTAAGGCAAGAGGCAGGAGGATCTTAAAGACTCATCTTTAAAAAAAAAAAAAAAAAAAAGAATGCCCCACCCTTAGACCCAAACTATTAAGAATATAACTTCTGTTATCTTGCTTTTAGAGATTATTGTGGACTAGATTATTTATGATCAATCATGAATACTTTTTTGGGTTTGTTTGTTTTTGGCTTTTCAAGACAGGGTTTCTCTATAGCTCTGGCTGTCCTGGAACTCATTCTGTTCCCTCTGCTTCCAAGTGCTGGGATTAAAGATATGAGCCACCACCTCCTGGCACCTTTTGCATTTTTTATGGCAACCAGCTTGAACTTCTAGAATATGTTGCTGTTATGATTAGTGTAGGGACTGTGTCATGAATAGTTTTTTGTTGTTTCTGTTAGAATTTGATTGTACCAGTTTGAAATTTAGCTAACACTAAATTAAGATGTTAGGCCTAATGTAGATAGTTGTTAAAAACAACTATATTGAGCCTGGAGAGATGGCTCAGCGGCTAAGAGCACTGGCTGCTCTTCTAGAGGTCCAGAATTCAGTTCCCAGCAACCACATGGGGGCTCATAACCATCTGTAATGAGAGCTGGTGCCCTCTTCTGGCCCGCAGGAATACATGCAGACAGAACACTGTATATATAATAAATAAATAAATTTAAAAATCAAAACCAAAACAGGTATGCCAGACAGTAGTGATGCACACGTTTAACATTAGCACTTGAGAGGCAGAGCAGTTGGATCTCTTGAGTGGAGGGTGGTAGACTGGAGAGATGGTCCAGTAGTTAAGAGCATTTATTTATTGCTCTTATAGAGGACCAGAATTCTAACTAATGCTGCGGGAGACCTAGTATGCTACTCTAGAGTTTGTGGGCATATTCACTCAAATACACATACAATTTTAATATAATAAAAATGATTTAATCAAATAGTTAATAATTCAAATGTGAATTATACTTTCCCTTAGCTAGGTCTTGTACTTTGAGGAGGATCCAGGCAGTGCTGCAGAGTATCTGCACATGCTCTCTTCATGCCTGTGTACCTGTAGGTCTAGTCTCTCCTGCAGCTGCTTCTTGGGAAAAGAGAACAGTCTCTTGCTGTGCACCAAAGTCCTTTGCTTCTCACAAGTCTTTAAGACAACATATGTTCTCCAGAGATGTCAAATAGCTCCTGCTTTTCTTACTATGTTCCAAGCACATGTTGATCCTTGCTCCCAGTTTGGTCAAAATTGTCAGTAGCTGGGCAGAGCAATCAATGTATGTGACCGCTGTCTGGACCTGAACAGATAAGAGTACAAGAGTTGAGCCAATGAGACAGCTTAGCAGGTAAAAGGCATTTGTCATTTGCCGTGCAAACCTAGTGACTATAGTTTGATTTCCGGAACCCATGTAAAGGCAAAAAGAGAAAGCACGTCTTAGGGTACTACTTTATGTGGGTGAGTTTGTTTGAAGCTATTATGCAAGGTAACACTGAAGGCTTTAAATCAGTATAATACTCTTTCCATAAATAGTCCATATGCTGAGTTTTCCCATCTATATAAGAAGGGAGAAAATGTCTTCTGAATGGGAAAGTTCTAAACTATGTTGTTCAAATGACGTAGGATACTCTGGTGTATAATAACAAGTTTCTGTACCCATTACTTCAGTCACTCATTTGAAAGGGAAAAGGTGAAACGTACTATGTGCTTGTGCCACATTCATTTTACCACCTACATTTGCATAGAGACGTCTTTAGGGTGTGTTCTATTTCAGGCAGAGCTTGGAAGACACATATAGAACAAGTATTTAAACATGGAGACTGTTATATTCTTTAAGATAATGAACTTTTTTGGGGGGAGCTGGAGAGATGGCTCAGTGGGTAAGAGCACTGACTGCTCTTCCAGAGGACCCAGGTTCAGTTCTCAGCACCCCCGTAGCAGCTTACAACTATCTGTAACTCAAGTTCCAGGGGACCTGACACCCTTGCACCAATGCACATAAAATTAAATAAATTTAAAGAAAAAAAAAGATAATGAACTTTTTAAACTGCTGTTTGTAAAAGCAGCTGCGGGCCAGCAATTGGCCCAGAATCCCCAAACAAGTGAGAGACTCTTGCTCTCTGGAGGTCTGCAGGGGTCTGGGGAGAAGGTATATGCATTAGACAGACAGCAAGCTGCTCTTTGGTCACTGTTCCATCACACTGTTGTTTCTGCCTCTGCCTGAACCCAAACCCTCTCCCAGCCTGACAGAAGTGTTCGCTTATGCAGCTAGCCCTGCCTCACTCTGTGCCACATCTACCTGTCGGCTGAGACATCAGAAGTCGATGTCCATGTCAGCCTCTGGGCACCCCAAGATGATGTTACCTCCAATAGACAGTGAAGGAGATAACTTCAAGGCTATGTAAGAAAACGCACATTCCTTGTAAAGCTAATGTGTACCCACTGCTGCTTAATTTTGTGCTGTGGATTTTATGGTTCAAGATTTTGTTACAGTTGTCCAAAGATGATGTTCTTCCATATAGTTTTAGTTAAGCACATCCTGTTTCATTGTGTCTGTGTTGTTTGTGTATGTGTATGTATATATGCCTGTCTTCATGCCTTGGCATACTACAGAGGGTCTAAGAAACCCCTACCCCAACTTGGTTTCAGCATGTGGGATTTTATATTTATGCCATCTGTGTGCTTCTACAAATTTTTTGGTTGCCTGTTGTTTTCACATGCAAGCCTTTCTTTCCTTTTGGCACAGTTCTCTGTAAGCAGCTTGAAGGGAAGTAGAGGGGGAAAGTTTAAATTAGCCATTCTTCACCCCACATTACTCTTGTCCTTGAAATGTGCATATATGGTATCCCTGAACTTTCTGAGCTTTGTCTCTTGTCCTGTTCCTTTGATATCTTCCCCACTGAGCTTATGTTTTGCTCCTAAATCCTGTTTTAAAATACCCTTTGGATCTTGATTCCCAGTGACTGATTACTTCATTATGTGTAAAAGGTATATTGTGCTTATAAATTTTCATGTTATGATTTGGGCAACAGAGATGTCTCTTTTTCTGCTTTCCTAGCACTATTCCAGATCAGAGAACTCCAGTTGCTTCCACCCACAGTATTAGCAGTGCGACCACCCCAGATCGGATTCGCTTTCCAAGGGGCACGGCCAGCCGTAGCACTTTCCACGGCCAACCTCGGGAGCGGCGAACTGCAACATATAATGGCCCACCCGCCTCACCCAGCTTGTCCCATGAAGCCACACCACTGTCCCAGACTCGAAGCCGAGGTTCTACTAATCTTTTTAGTAAACTAACTTCAAAACTCACAAGGAGGTAAGTGTTATGTACTGCTGGTTCTGTTGGAGCAAATACAAAGAGAAAAAGTAAATTTGTGAAGCTGCTGCCGCCTGGATTCTTATCTTTCCTCCTTTAGCTCATGTGTATCCAGCTTTAGACTTTATAGCTTTAAAGTAGAATTACAGAACTCAGCATCTTTTCACAATACTAAAAGTTGTTTAGTGCTTAGGTAGAATTTATCATCTTTAATTATTGTTTGTATTGTTCAGACATCTGCCCACATGACATATCTGTTGCAGCTTAGCAGTCACCGAGAAAAACACATCTACTGTGATTGTCTCTAAATATGAAAACGTCTATCTCTTCCATGTCTGGCTCAATAGCAAGTACCTTACCCACTGAGCTGTCTCACCAGCCCTGTAATTGACACTTAAGCATCATGAAAGTCCTCCTGTTTATTTCTCCTTTGTGCTCTCTGGGAGACTATCATTGATTTGAAACACCAGCACATGGTGGTTGTAGTGGTAGCTCAGTAAGAGTGCTTCCTAAACAAGTATGAAGACCAACACCCACGTAAAAATCCACAGACTCGCCGCTCATGCCTTTGACCGCTCCTGTGGTTAGCAGAGACAAGACAGTCATTGAGGCTTACTGTCTACTATACTTTTTCCAGGTTCAGTAAAATTCCCTTTTTAAGAGCACTTGCTGCTCTTTTAGATCAGCTTCGGTTCCCAACACACACATGGCAGCTCTCAATTAGGTATAGCTCCAGTTCTAGGGGATCCTGTCCTCTCTTCATCAGTGCCCTCTTCTGGCCTCTGTATGCACTTACAAGCAGGTAAAACACCCTTACATATACAGTGAAGGGAGGGAGGAAGAAAAGAGTGGGTTCTGTCTCAGAAGAATGAGTTGTAGAGTAATAGAGCAAGGTACTTGATGTTGTCCTTTGGCCTCTGAGCACACGTCTGCACACACCACATAACCATGGATTCATATCAGGAGACAAAGGCAGACAGATCTCTGAATTGGAGTCCAGGAGCCTGGTCTACAGAGCAAGTTCTAAGACCGCCAAGGCTACATACACAGAGAAGCCCTGTCTTAAAAAACTCAAAAAAACAAAAAAAGCATAGATCATGCAAGGAAAAACAAACAAACAAACCAAAAAAAAAAAAAAAAAAGGCCAAAAACTGGATTGTCAGGATGACACTTGTCACACAAGCTTACCCGGCACATAGTACATATGGATATTAGACGCATACACATAAAATGTTTTTAAAGGAAAAAGCCAGCTAACATTTGAAGGGTTTTTGGGTTTGTGTGCTAAGCTACATGGGTAGATATCTCTGCATATCTAGTTTGTTTGGTTTGGGTTTTTTGGTTGTTTTGGATTTTTTTGTTGTTGTTGTTCATGCTGATTTTATTTTGTTTTATGTGTACGGGTGTTTTGCTCAAATGTGTTTCTGTGCACAACCACATGCATGACTGGTGCCCAAGGAGGACAGAAGAGGATGTCAAATTCCTGGAACTGGAGTTGGATGGTTGTGAGCCATCATGTAGGTTCTGAGGATAAAACGTAGGTCCTCTCTTAGAGCAAGTGCTCTTAACCACTGAACAACCTCTGGCTCTCATTCTAGTTCTTGAGACAATATCTCTGTGTATTTGTGACCTAGAATTTGCTTTGCAAGCCAGTCTGGCCTGGAACTCACAGAGGCTCACCTGCAATCTGCCTCTGCCTCTGGGGCACTAGACGGTAAAGTTATTCAAGGTCACGTCTGGCTACATAGTGTTATTTTTTTTTAATAATTTGTTTATTTGTATTTTATGTGCATTGGTATTTTGCCTACATGTATGTTTGTGTATGGGTGTCAGATCCCCTGGAACAGGAGTCGCAGACAGTTATAAACTGCCATGTGGGTGCTGAGACTTGAACCCCAGTCTTCTGGAAAATCAGCCAGTGCTTTTTTTTTTTTTTTAATTATGTATACAATATTCTGTCTATATGTCTGCAGGCCAGGAGTGGGCACCAGATCTTATTACAGATTGTTGTGAGACACCATGTGGTTGCTGGGAATTGAACTCAGGACCTTTGGAAGAACAGGCAATGCTCTTAACCACTGAGCCATCTCTCCAGTCCCTCAGCCAGTGCTCTTAACCACCACGTCGTCTTTCCAGCCCCCACCCCAATTAGTTGTTTTCTGTATACATATATGTTTGTATATCATGTGAGCATCTATATCATACATATGTGTGGTATTTGTTGAGTGATGTCTTACTCTTTTGGCTTTTTGAGGGGCCCACCACCCAGATCCCAGATAAATCACACACAGAGACTTTTTAGTTATAATCACCCAGCCTTAGCTTGGTTTGTTTTTTTTGCCAGCTTTTCTTAAATTATCCTGACTATCTTATGCCTCTGGGCTTTTATCTTTCTCTTACTTCTGTATATCTTTCATTCTTATTCCGTGGGTGGCTGGCCCCTGATGTCCTGCTCTCCTTTTTTTTATTTTTTTTTATTTTTTTATTTATTTATTTATTTATTTATTTATTTATTTATTTTGGTTTTTTTTTTTTTTTTTGGTTTTTTCGAGACAGGGTTTCTCTGTAGCTTTGGAGCCTGTCCTGGAACTAGCTCTTGTAGACCAGGCTGGCCTCGAACTCCCAGAGATCCACCTGCCTCTGCCTCCCAAGTGCTGGGATTAAAGACGTGCGCCACCACCGCCCGGCTCCTTTTTTTATTATTGCTCAGTCTCCTAACCTCTCCTTCTATTTATACTCTGTCTCTCAGCCCCGCCTATCCTAGCTTCTGCCTTCCCATTGGCCATTCTGCTCTTTATTAGACCATCAGGTGTTTTAGACAGGCAAAGAATCACAACTTCACAGTGTTAAACAGATGCTGCATAAAAAAGTCACACACCCTAAAATAATATTCCCCAACAGTTATCTCTAAGTAGTACACACGTATTTATGCTCAACAGTATATTTATATTAATAATCTGTTCCCTAGTCTCTACCGTATTTTTATTTCATCGCCAGTCTGTCCTGTACATGGATAGATGTACCACATTCTGTAGAAGAATAAAGATGAGATTCAGAAAGATTAGGCATATTTTTTTTTTTTGCTTTTTTCGAGAGTTTCTCTGTGGTTTTGGAGCCTGTCCTGGAGCTAGCTCTTGTAGACCAGGCTGGTCTCGAACTCACAGAGATCCACCTGCCTCTGCCTCCCAAGTGCTGGGATTAAAGGCGTGCACCACCACCGCCCGGCCGATTAGGCATAATTTTATATCTTAAACCAGAAATGTGTCTGAGCTAACTCTTCCTGGCTGCAGAGGCAACCCATTGAGTCCAGTATGCTCGCCAGGTTCAGTGAGGAACTGTCTGTTCATTTTCTAGTTACACTTGGTTCGGTTCATGCCATACAGTGTTTGAACAGAAATTATATTACAGTTTCTTGTTTAAACAAAATATAGATAATCACCATTTTTATAAGTTATAGACACCTCTATAGTTTGGGGTTTGTTTGGTTTTTTTAAGATTTTTAAGGTTTTTTATTGTTATTTGCATATACACATGCATACCAGAAGTGATCATCAAATTCCAATATAGATGGTTGTGAGCCACCGTGTGGGTGCTGCTGGGAAGTAAACTTAGGACCTATGGAAGAGCAAGATGCAGCCATCTCTCTAGCACCTAAATTTTATTTTATATGTATGAATGTTTTGCCTGCATGTATGTCTGTGCGTGTCTGATGCCCACAAAAATCAAAAAGAAGGCATTGGATCCCCTGAAACCTGAGTTGCAGATACCTATAAACTACCTTGTGGGTGTCAGGAATTAAACCTACTTCCTTTGCAAGAGTATCTAGTGTTCTTAACCACCAAGCAGTCTCACCAACCACCCTACTCCCAGTTTCTTTACTTTTTATTTGAGGCAGAATTTTTGTTTGTTTTTCTAAACAGAGTTTCTCTGTATAGTCCTGGATGTCCTGGAACTCTCTCTGTTGGTCAGGTTGACCTTGAACTCACAGAAATCTGCCTATCTCTGCCCCTTGAGTGCAAGGATTTTTCTATATTTCTTTAATCTCATCACTCTGGAGGCAGAGGCAGGCAGATTTCTGACCTTGAGACCAATCAGCGATCTGGTTTAGAGTGAGTTCCACAAAAGCCAGGGCTATATAGGGTCTCAGAACCCTATCTTGAAAAATGAAAAAGCTAAAGCCAATAATAATAATAGTTACCAAAATATAGGGGCTGTCTTTTGAGCCAAGAGCTCTGGCTGTTCTTTCAGAGGTCCTGGATTCAATTTCCATCAACCACGTGCTATCTCACAGCCATCTGCATTGGAATCCAATTCCCTCTTCTGGCCTGCAAGTGCACATGCAGGCAGTACACTCATATATGTAAATAAGTAAATCTTTTAAAAAAATCCTTGACACTACATTTGAAATTCTTTATCCTCCTCTTTCAGACCACCTGTGTTCCATTCCCAGCACCCACACAGTTGCTGATGACTGTGTGCTACTCTGGTTTTACAGAGCCCATCTCCTTCTGGCCTTCTTGGGCCTGCATACTTGTGGTACACTTACATAATGCAAGCAAATACACATACACCTAAAATATATAATTTTGAAAAGACATTGTTGTCGGAGCTGGAGAGATTGCTCAGCGATTAGGAACACTGGATGCTCTTCCAGAGGACCCAGGTTCAATTCCCAGCACCCCACAGCTGTCTGTAATTCCAGTTTAGGGAATTCAACACTATCATACATGCCGGCAAAATGAGAGGGGGGAGAGGGAGAGGGGGAGGGGAGGAGAGGAGAAGAAAGTGGGTACTAATAATCATTTTGAAATAATATTTTAAAAACATATCTATATGTAGTGTCTAATTAAAAATATTTTATATGCACAATCTTCTATACAGTATTTATCCTGCTGTGTACCAGTGTTGTCTCTAATAGACACTTTCCAGTTTGTCTAAGCGAGTATGTCCAACCTGTGGTTCCCAGGCTGCATGCACTTTGGGATAGCCGTGAATGGAGCCCAACACAGTTAGAGATGACAGTGCCATGCACAAGGTCAAGATTTTGGACATCCCTAAAAGCAGTACAGAGTTACCCCCAAATTAGAGAGGAAAAATCCAAAAATGTTGTTTGGTGACTATGTCTGTCTGCGGTATCCATTACAACCCTGGGCTTTTCCTGCCTGCACTTGCCCAAAGGTGCTTAGTGTGTGAGATCTTGTCAGACTCTGTTCAGCATAGCCATGTGTCTCCTTAACTTTGTTATTGTTGTTGGGTTTCAGTTTGGTTTTGTCATTTTTGAGACAGGGTTACATGTAGCCCAGACTGGCTTCAAACTCACTAGGTAGCCAAGGATGACCTTGAATTTCCTGATCGGCCTGTCTATCTCCAAGACCTCCTGAGTGTTGGAATCAAAGATATGCCCAGCCATGCCCCCATTTCATGCAGTACTGGAGATCAAACCCGGAGTTTTCATGCATGCCAGGCAAACACTTTACCAAGCAGCATTACCAGCCCCACCCTCTTTAATACAGGATCTTGCTATATAGCCATAGCTCTGGAACTGATTTTATAGACCTGCCTGGCCTCTCTGTCTTCTTATGGTATCACACCTAGCTCAGTGATAATTCTCTTAATGTCTAAATGACTTGTAATTCAGTCTGTTTATGTAGCAGAAGGCAAGAAGGAGTTCTGCTCATAAGATAGTCTGTAGGAGGGGCTGGAGAGATGGCTCAGAGGTTAAGAGCATTGCCTGCTCTTCCAAAGGTCCTGAGTTCAATTCCCAGCAACCACATGGTGGCTCACAACCATCTGTAATGGGGTCTGGTGCCCTCTTCTGGCCTGCAGGTATATACACAGACAGAATATTGTATACATAATAAATAAATAAATATTAAAAAAAAAGATAGTCTGTAGGAATCTGAGAAATGGTATTTATTACAAGTACATTGCAAAGTACATGTTATTTCTTTAAGACATTGAAGTCACAGGCATGGTGGCAAGTTGGAAGCAGGTTGTAAGGGCAAGACCAGCCTTTGATATATACAGCAAGACCCTGTATTAATAATAACATCATAATGATTATGTTAATTTTTTTATAAAGACTGACTTTTACCTTAAAAACATTTCTAATGAGTGTCTGTAGAGGTGGCTCAGAGGTTAAGGGCCCTGGCTGCTCTTCCAGAGCTCCTGAGTTCAATTCCCAGCAACCACATATTGACTCAACCATCTGTAATAAGATCTGGTGCCCTCTTCTGGCTTGCAGGCATATATGCAGGAGGAACACTATGCATAGTAAATAAATCTTTTTAAAAAGTTTCTAATAGATTTAGTTATTGTGGCTAAACATGATTTTATGTTTCAATTTAAAAGACGACATGCTCAAAATTTAAATGTTTTTAATAATTTTACTTCTTCAACAAATGTTGTTTTTATTGATTGTTGGCCAGAAGAGGAGCCATGGTGTTTGGTTTGTTTTCCCATTCTTTCTATAATTAATTAGATTTTCTGTTTAATTTGTACAAGTCTTTTTTGTTAATTTTTTTTTTTGGCTTAATTTCTTTTAGAAACATGTCATTCAGGTTTATCAAAAGGTAGGATTTATATATGTACACTTACTTTTATTCCTATATGTACACTTTCTTTTCAATCCTCACCCCACCTACCCCAAATGGCCCCTGCAATTAACACCAGGTTTGGCTTTTTGGTCCTGTTTTGTTGTTGTTTGGTTTTGTTTTTTTGTTTTTGTTTTTGTTTTCTTTAAAACTAAACTTTCTGCTAAGAACTAAATTCTCATATCCTTGAAGGAGACTGGAAAGAACTAGATTAACTCTGTTGGGCATATGAAAGGAATTGTGGCACCACTCCGCAGAAGGCTGTGCATGCCTTGTGCACTCTCTTTCTTCAGTAGAATCATTTAGCATCCAGATAAATTCTGTCTTGGTACTAATAGCACTTAGCATGCTCCTGTTTAAAGAATAAGATGTTCAGTAATCACGTGTACAATTACTGATTTAGCCTCAAAGCATGCAGAAGGTAAGTATTTTACTGAGGATGGAATTGGCAAAAGCTTTATGTGACAAGGTGGCTGATACTCTAATGTTGGAGACAGGCATAAAATCCTCCTACTTCATTTGGTTTGGCTTACTTAGAAACTCAGGTGTGAACAATCTCACAGCAAAAATGTTATATATTTTTGGAGAGTTGAAGAGCAAACAACATTTTGTCTAAAAAGTCACTTCCCAATGAAGAAACCATATGTCATTGTTTTACTAGAGCATGCTAGTTAGTGTGGTTCCAGTTGGGTTAGTATTTTTGGTGTTGACAAATCACAAATATTGATGTCTTTGGAGTGTGCACGTACAAGGCAGAAACACTGCTGTGAAGGTTGCCGCCTAACCAGGTGGTCCTAATGCCACCTGGGAGGCAGAGACAGGCAGACCCCTGTGAGCTTCAAGGTCAGCCTAGTCTACATACTGAATTCTGGCACAGCTGGGGCTACATCGAGAGATGCTGTTATTGTTTTAAGTTACTGCTCGTGTGCCTCTCAGGAAGGCCAGGTTACATTTTTGTGTTTATGAAACATGATATCTTAAAAAGTGGAGAGAAAAAAAACCTTTTTGTTGCAAGTGCCACTTCATGATGTTCAGGTGATCTTCCCAAATAGCAAATTTTCATTGGACAGATGTGTTGTATTAGAGTGTAGAGTTCTACTGATGACCTCACTTCTTTTTAAATGGAGATTATACAGTGTGCGTGGTAATAGAACATAGAACAGAGCAGCTGTAGTCCAAAGCCATGAGTGTGCACAGCAGGAAGAAAACTGACGTGAATGCACAGCTTGCCCCTTCCCATGGCTTTGTCCTCATGGGGAATAATCATCAGCAGTCAGATGGAGGAGGAGTTTAAATTAGTTTAGTGGTAACCGAAATACCATTATATGATGTTTGTGTTGATGAACGGGTGGCTGTGGACCAGTGTGTAAGATTTCTTTTCTCTTTTCCACTTTCCTTTGCTTCTACGTTCTGTCCATTGAGGCTTCCAACTGAATATGAGAGGAACGGGAGATATGAGGGCTCAAGGTGAGGGAAATGCTTTTTATTTCAAATATTTTCTATGTACTTAACTACCTCATTGTTATGGCCTAGATGATCATTGCTGTTTTTGGTTATTCATTTAAGTACAGTGAGCCTGGTTGGGGCTGTGGCAAGGTTCTGATTCTAGAATGTTCTTGAGGCTGCTGACTCTGCTTGCTGGATCTAGGAGACAGCTTTGCGCGCCAGCAGCCACAAGAGGGCACTGGTGTGCCATGAGAGCCTTCCTGAGCACCCTCAGCCCTGCTTTACATTTGTGCCTTGATGCCTTGAATAAGTTTGGGAAGGCTGAGGGTGGTGTTTCTCTTAAAATGATATTATGTAAATGCATGTTTGCCTTTGGGTTTTCTGTAGCACTCACTGTGCCTGTGGAATCACAGGTAGCCTCAGGATTCTATCTCTAGTGGTAGGCCCCCTACCATGCTTTCCAGTGCAAGTTATGATGATGCTTCAGTTCCAAGGGAAAATCTTCCTTGGCACCTGCTGCTCGACCAACTGTCCCTGTTAGACCCTGTGCACTGTGTAAACTGCCTTTCCACAGTAGACTTGGAGTGAGCTATAGGCAGTCTCCTCCCAGGCCTGTCCCAGCTTAGAGCAGGCTCTGCTTTTCCATGTGTATTGCCCATGCACAACAGGAAGGTGATGGTGGAACCTACTTCCTGGTATGGAGCAACACAAGGTTTGCCATGCAGGTACTCTGTAAGGGCTAATGATTTTGCCATGCCACTCTGACCCAGTGTGGTGGATCCGTGCTCTGGGGTGGTCTTGAGTGCATTTGCTGACAATGTCCCTGTTGAAAACAGAAACTTAGCAAACATGGTAGCATACACCTATGGTCCTAGTACTTGGGATGTAGAGCAGGGGGACCAGGAGGGCAGGGCAGCCTGAGCCTCATGAGACCACCATTTCCACAAAAGAGAGAAAGCACACACACACACACACAAAATCACACACAACCTCTGCTTCTGCTTCCATTGAATGTTACTAAGGTGTATGTGGTCAGTCCTGACTGCCGCCTTGCTCCTCCTCTGTGACTCTCCAACAGACTCCCATAGTTTTTGTACTGTTTGCCTCCTTACCTAAGGTTTCCTTATTCCCAAATTGTTGCCAAGCTCATGCTTGCCTTTGTAACCTGTGGAGTGTCTAACGTAGCAATTTAGCCCTCACCTCATGCAGACCAGTCATTTCAGTTATCCGCAGAAAAGTGAACTGGAGCATTTCATCTCTTCGTCTGTTTCATTAGGGTTAGATCATCTGAGTTGTGGGTATTTGTAGTGTTTGGTTTTGCCTATTTTGAGATGGGCCTCACTGTTACTCAGGCTTACTTCAAGCTCCTGGACTCCTGTGATCTACTCAGCCTCCTGAGTGGCTAGTACCACAGGACCATGACTTGGATATTTTCAACTATAAAATTGAAATTTTAATAAAGTAGAGAAACAACAGGGTAGATGGTGGCTTAGCTGTGTACTCCTATAACTGAGGAGCAGTAGTACTAAGCTGGGAATGCTGAGTCAGCCTTTGAGCTCTGGTCTATGTGGTACATGTGTCAAGCATAACTATAGTAACAGAGAAGCTGGGGGTGGAAGAGCAGGAGGTTGCTGTACAGCAACCGGAGTACAGCTGCCTCCTGGACATTTCCCAGCCAGGTAGATATTTGTATGCGTTATTTATGTTTAGAGATTGGGGATATACGCTTGTGCCTCTTGGTAAATATGAGGTGCATGGGGTCAGCTGTCATTTGTGCTAAAGTTATAATCAAGTGAGTGAGGTGGAAAAGGTTCTGTTTTCAGTGTAATTAAAAATCACCATGCCCCTGTACATTTCAGTCGCAATGTATCTTCGGAACAAAAGGATGAAAACAAAGAGGCAAAACCTCGCTCACTGCGCTTCACCTGGAGTATGAAAACCACTAGTTCCATGGATCCCAGTGATATGATGCGGGAGATCCGCAAAGTGCTGGATGCCAATAACTGCGACTATGAGCAGAGGGAACGCTTCCTGCTCTTCTGTGTCCATGGCGACGGGCACGCAGAGAACCTGGTGCAGTGGGAAATGGAAGTCTGTAAGCTGCCAAGACTGTCTCTGAATGGGGTCCGGTTTAAACGGATATCAGGGACATCCATAGCTTTCAAAAATATTGCTTCCAAAATTGCCAATGAGCTAAAGCTGTAACCCAGTAATTATGGTGTAAATTAAGTAGCAATTTAAGGTGTTTTCCAGAACACTGATGGAAATGTATAGAATAATATTTAGGCAATAACGTCTGCATCTTCTAAATCATGACATTAAAGTCTGAGGATGAGAGCACGCCTGGGAGCGAGGCTGGCCTTTTCTACGAATGCACTACATTAAAGTCTGTGACCCCGTGCCTCTGTCTTGTTTCCATTGCCCTGGGAGTCAGAGTGGACACCATCTGCACATGACTCCTGTGTGTGGTGTGAGTGGATGGTGTGTGTGGGAAGGAAGCACTGTATTGGAAACAGCTCCTTACACTGGCAGCCAGCATTACTAGTACCTCTGTGGGAGATCATTTGGTGCTACAACATTACAATTGCCAAGAAGGAAAATACTGAATTACTGCTAAGAATTAACCTTAAGACTAGTTGATGATTATACAGGTTTACAGTTCATGCCTGTGGTTTTGTGTTTGTTTTGTGTTTTTTGGGGTTTTTTTTTAGTGCAAAAGGTTTAAATTTATAGTTGTGAACATTGCTTGTGTGTGTTTTTCTAAGTAGATTCACAAGATAATTAAAAATTCACTTTTTCTCAGTAAAATCTTGCACTGTCTCCTAATGGTGTACGAAGCCTCAGTCTAAGGCAGTCCTGAAGCATGCTGCTTGCCTCCACCATTGGGCTGAGTAGAGGCGAAGGACATTGTGAAGCCCTCCTTGTCCCCAGGAGAGGCAGTCGCTGCTTAGTCCTTGGGGACCATGCATTCCCTTGAGGAACCAGACCCTGACATCACTGAGTGGGTTTTTCCATGCAGTCCTGATATTCCTTCCCTTCCCTGTGATTCACACATGAATCAGCTCTGCAGCTTGTTCCAGAGCCCACGTGGGTGTATAGAGGGGTGATGGACTTGACACTTAGTGTAACATTCTAATGTTACAGGGATATTGGTATATTGATTGAGAGTTGTTAGTTAGCTGTTTATTGATTGGTTGTTACCTGGGTCAGGAAATCTGGACTCCCGCTTAAGTCACAGCTGTTTGTTGTCTGCTTTGGTCAGGTCACTCAAGACAGCAGGTTGAGTAAAGACACAGATACCTGTCTCCTTGAAGTGTTCATTCCAGCAGTCAGTCAGTGAACAAGACGCTGGAAAGGATGCTGAGAAGTTAGGAGCACATACTACATTTGATGAGGGCAGGGGTTAATTTCCAGCATTCATATCTGGTAGGTGAGTGGTAGTAAATCCAGCACTTCCGGCCTTCATGAACACTTGGCACTCATGTGCATGTTGACACATACACTATCCTTTCAAAAGACATGTAACTATCCTTTAAAAAGAAGTGAAGGCTTAGAATGGGATATAGTGAAAACTAGTGTAAACTACATTGCAGAGCATCTTGGGAACACCAGAGGACACAGGGTCCCCAAGGCCTGCAAAAGAACGGAGCTGTGATTAGGACAACTCACTAGGCCTCGTGGCAACTGCTTTTCCCTGCAAGGTGCAGGGGTTTTCCAGCTGTGCTTCTGGTTGTTAGCCGTCTCTAGCAGCTGTTTTGGAGTTCATCATAAGGAGAGAGCACTAGAAGACAAGAAAGCCCAGCAGAGGCCTTTCGACAGCATGGCCAGCTGGGGGTGGGTCTGCTGCAGGCTCTAGCTGGACTCTGGGAACACTCTGAGTGAGGTAAGGAAAGCACAGATGAGTGCAGTCTGTGCCGTGGGACCGCTGTGGACTGGAAACCCAGGAGAGCACGATGGAAGGAAGCACATGACTAAACAAGGGGGGGGTGTCACAGGACAAGTGGCCAGGCAAGCAGCAGTACCGTAGGAGGAAGGACCCTAGCAAGGTCTGCTAAGACTCCAGGAAACTGCTTGCCCTGTGACCCTTAAGTCATAGTGCCTGGATTCAGGACCTCTAGAGAGAAGTGCTGCTGTAGCCCTACCTTGTTAAGTCAGGAGACTGTCCAGCCTCCTGGCCTGCTGCTGGCTGTGTTTATATCCCTTTACGTTCTAAAGGATCGCAGGGCCCACCAGGACAAGAATGGGTGCTCTACACATGGGCTTCTCTTGAGTTACACATGTAGACTGTGCCCTTTGCTGCTCTTGGCCACTGTATCTTTGCTAATTAGCACTTTCTTCATCAAGGTAGAACCTCTGAACTGTTCTTTAGGGGTCGTGACCAGCTGTTACTCCCTTAATCTTGCCCTAAACTGGGTATGGTGACATGCCTTCCATCAAAGCACTTGGGAGACCAAAGTAGGCTGGTCTCTGTAGTGAGGTCCTTGACATCCAGGACTACCTAGTGAGACCCCATCTCAAAGAATCTTACCCTAGAAATCTAATCAGGGGACGGCCCCCAAACATAATACCTGCCATCAAACAGGACACATGCTGGGCATAGTGGTGCACAACTTTAATCTCAGCACTTGGGGGCAGAGGTGGGTAGATTTCTGCAAATTGAGGCCAGCCTGGACTACATGGCAAGCCAGCCAAAGAAAAGGAAAAGGCTCATGCTAACTGCTTTTCCATCACTACATTCTCACAGCCAGTGGGGTGCTAGGAGTCTGCCATGAGCCCTGATGAGCACAGTCTCTTCCTGTGTGAATACACACACTCTGCTGGGTTTTGTTTTGTTGCTCTCTGGATGCATTTTAATGTTATGGATCAAATGAATAACTGTCTCTAGGAGAAGTATCAACAGTTGCTATATTCCTGAACTGGTTGTATTTAGAAGGCTTACTTTGTTTTTTTCAAAACAGGTTTTCTCTGTGTAGTCCTGGCTGTCCTGGGATTTCTTCAAAGTCCAAAGTAAAGCATTAATATTGAAAGAAGTTTGAGACCTAGACAGTGCCACATTATCTATCTATCTATCTATTTATTTTTTGGATTTTCGAGACAGGGTTTCTCTGTAGCTTTGGTGCCTGTCCTGGAACTAGCTCTTGTAGACCAGGCTGGCCTCGAACTCCCAGAGATCCGCCTGCCTCTGCCTCCCGAGTGCTGGGATTAAAGGCGTGCGCCACTACTGCCCAGCTCTATCTATTTTTTTGTTGTTGTTTTTTTTTTTTTTTTTGTTTTTCGAGACAGGGTTTCTCTGTGGTTTTGGAGCCTGTCCTGGAACTAGCTCTTGTAGACCAGGCTGGTCTCGAACTCACAGAGATCCGCCTGCCTCTGCCTCCCAAGTGCTGGGATTAAAGGCGTGCGCCACCATCGCCCGGCGTCTATTTTTTGTCTACTTCCTGGGAGTGTCTCAAATTAGGGAACCTGGAAGGCAGTGTGATCCTGAGGCTAGGGTTAATATGCTAATTTTTCTACCATAGAAAAATGTGCCAGACTCCTAGGACCTCTTTTCATCCCTGGAAATGCTGGTTCACTGTGCAGAAATCTAAGGCTCCCTGTGGTGGAGCACAAACAGGTCATCCCCACACTTGGAGGTGGAGGCAAGTGTCAGGAGTTCAAGGGCAGTGTGAGTTAATTTAACATGGAGGGGGGGCCCGATGGGTTTAAAAAGTACTTTGCAGGGGAGCAAGTTCATGGGTGCCGAGTTCTGCCCTGTGATGTAGCAGAGGATCTCAGGCGTAGAAAGGCCCAGGGAGAGTGAGTACCATTCTGAAGCAGGACCATTTCAAAAATGCATTTTACTGGGGGGATCAGCACCTTTGCAGAAACTGAATTAGAGCCAGGTGTGGTGGTGCACATTTCTGTTCTCAGTTCACGGATGGTCAGTGCATTAGTACAAGTCTTCTCAGTACACCAATTCGGGGTCCTATAGCTCATAGTACTGTTCTTCAAGACAGCTGTTCAGAACAAGGCCTTGTCCAGGCCACAAAGAGGGTGGATGGGCAATGACGACTAAACAGAGTGACTAGTAATTGGTGTGTGTGCCTTGATAGGTCTGGCAGTCTGCTGCACAGACACCTTTGGTTTTGGTTTGGTTTTGGATTTTTTCAGAGAGTATCTCATGTAGCTTGGGCTGATCTTGAACTCTTGGTAGAGTGAATCTTCTTGTCTGGAAAAACATTGTATTTTTTGCCCCCCAACCCAGATGAGGTTTCTCTTTATAGCCCTGGTTGTCCTGGAACTTACTATGTAGACCAGTCTGGTCTCAAACTCAGGCCCACTTGCCTCTGCCTCTCCAGTGCTGGGAATAAAGGTGTGAACCACCACTGCCTGTCAAGCAGTTTTTTTTGGTTTTTGTTTGGTTTGGTTTTTGTTTTGTTTTGTTTTGTTTTTGTTGTTTTGAGAGACAGACTGTGTGTGTTTCTGGGGATTGAACCAAAGACCTTAAACATGCTAGTACCACTGAGCGGTAGGCTCAGTCCAGACTCCTTTCTTGGCCCAGTGGTTCTAACCCCTCCCAGCTGCCTCTTCCAAAAGTCAGAATGGCACAACTTGGTGTGGTGGCGCAGCCTTTAATCCCAGCTCGTGTGAGGCAGAGGCAGGCAGATCTCTGAGTTCTGAGCTAGCCAGGGCTACACAGTGCGACCCTGTCTCACAAAACAAAAGAAAACAAACAGAAAAAGAAAGACAATAATAACTTTTGACTCAGGCCTGCTAGTCAGAAAACAGACGGGCAGCCTGAACGTCAGAGCCACTCTACGAGAACCCTGACATAATGTGCCGGGGAGTGACTATGGCAGAGCACATCCAAGGCCTGGGTACAGGTGCCATTTCAGTAACCACTTGGCTTGGATCACTCCTCTTCCGGATTAGCCCTCTCATTAGCTCTTATGGCTCTTGGGAGAAGACATTGCCAACCAGTGGAAACTTAGTAAGAAAAGTGGATACCATCACCTGGCAGGGGTGAAGGTTGCAGAAAAATCTCTGATCTTCAAAGTGACTTTCAGGACAGTGGGTCTTCATATTGAGAGCCTCTTGAGAGGGGTCAGGGGAAAGGCAGTGAGGCTAGCTAGCACACAGGTGCCAGCAAGTGATAAAAACTGGCGCTCCTCAGACAGCGCTCCCTGCAGGACCGTTCCCCACACTGGAGTCCACAGTTGACTACCAAGATGGCTGCCCGCCATCCCCACCCTACAATGTAAGGCTTGTAGGGAAGCTCCATCTCCTTTTCCTGCATCCGAGTACCTAGAATACTGCCAGCCAGAAGTGCAGAATGGGGGTGTGCTGGGGTGTAAAGTTTTAGATGTCTCAAAAGGCATGACAGTCTTAGTGGCTGAGTTTCACACACCCCCCCCCCCATGGCCGTTCCTCCCCAGACAGGCACAGCTGTGGGGTCAGAAGCCATCTAATCTGTTGACCTCCAGCCATCAGAGCCCTTCTTCCTGTGGGACAGAGTGGGTGGAGACCCAGAAGCTGGCCTGGGAATACAGCCACTGTGTTGAATGGGATTGTTGCTCGATCCCCCCCAAACTGCCTGATCTTTTGTTGATTTTGCTGTGGCTGTTTGCTTTTTATTTTGAGGAGACAGTTTTACTATATTGAACAGGCTTGCTTCAGACTCAAAGAGATCTTACTGCCTCTGCATCCTGTGGAATTGAAGGTGTACACAACAGTACTTGGCTTAATTTTTAAATATTTCGAACAGTTACCCCTGTAACATGTGTGCCACTATCACACACATGGGTGTGCTTTGCCAGGCTAGTCATTACTGTAACTCCCCAGCACTCGGGAGGCAGAGGCAGGCGGATCTCTGTGAGTTCGAGACCAGCCTGGTCTACAAGAGCTAGTTCCAGGACAGGCTCCAAAGCCACAGAGAAACCCTGTCTCAAAAAACCAAAAAAAAAAAAAAAAAAAAAAACAAAAAACCATTACTGTAACTCATAGCTCACAGCTAGGTAAGAATGGTCCTTAGTTTTCTAGCTTGTTTTACATTCTGGGGTTTTGTTATGATTGTTGCTTTGATTTTTTTTTTTCTTTCTTTTTTTAGTTTTTCGAGACAGGGTTTCTCTGTGGTTTTTGGAGCCTGTCCTGGAACTAGCTCTTGTAGACCAGGCTGGCCTCAAACTCACAGAGATCCGCCTGCCTCTGCCTCCCAAGTGCTGGGATTAAAGGCGTGTGCCACCACTGCCTGGCTGTTGCTTTGATAAACTGCTTTTTATCTCCCATCTCAGGGGTCTTGTCCCATTGGATTTCTTTCTTTAGGTGTGTGGCGGGGGTGAGACAGGGTTTCTCTGTGTAGCCCTGGCTGTCCTGGAACTTGCTCTGTAGACCAGGCTAGCCTAGAACTCAGAGGTTTGTCTGTCTCTGCCTCCCAGGTTCTGAGATTAAAGGCACGTGCCACCACCTCCCAGCTACCATTTGGATCTCAGCCTGTGAAAAAGTAGTAAGCCTGGGCCTTGGGCAGTTGGAGGAGCCAGTGCTTCCTCACATCACAAATCATGATCCTCCTCCATGGGAAGGCCTCATCTGTCCCAAGGGCTCACCTTGGGGTATGGACTAGACCCCAGCAATCTGTGGCCAAGGAAACATGCCACATAATGGTTTTTTCTTTTTTTTTTTTTTTTCTTCGAGACAGGGTTTCTCTGTGGTTTTGGAGCCTGTCCTGGAACTAGCTCTGTAGACCAGGCTGGTCTTGAACTCACAGAGATCCGCCTGCCTCTGCCTCCCAAGTGCTGGGATTAAAGGCATGTGCCACTACCGCCTGGCCCACATAATAGTGTTTTTACCACTGGCACTGACTTTGCTTGGCTGTGGGTCTTCTTATGTCAGTGTGGTTAAGCTGATTGGTTGCAAACCAGAGCTCCTTATTTTCCGAGAACCCTGGGTACTCATTTTGTGACTCCTGGTCATTGGTAAATTGGGGCCTTGTGGAGCCTCACTAGAACGAGGAATAAATGGGCTGGAAAGATTGCTCAGCAGTTAAGAGTATTTGCTGCTTCTTGAGGGAAGCTGAGTTCCTGGCACCCACATCAGACAGCCTCAGCTGCATCTCCATCCAGTGTATCCAGTGCCCCCTTCTGGCCTCTGCAAGCACTTGCACACATGGCACACAGACACATATAAAAATATATTTTAAAAAGAGAAACAAGGGCTGGGTGGTGGTGGCGCACGCCTTTAATCCCAGCACTCGGGAGGCAGAGGCAGGCGGATCTCTGTGAGTTCGAGACCAGCCTGGTCTACAGAGCTAGTTCCAGGACAGGCTCCAAAGCCACAGAGAAACCCTGTCTCGAAAAACCAAAAAAAAAAAAAGAGAGAGAGAGAGAGAGAGAGAAACAAGGAGGCTAAAGAGATAACTCAGTGGTTAAGAACACTGACTGCCCTTCCAGAGGACCCAGGTTCAATTCCCAGAACCCACATGGCAGCTCACAACTGCCTGTGACTCTCCAGTTCCAGGGGACCCAACACCCCTGGCAAAACACCAATGCACATAAATTAAAAAGAAAAGCGAGTACTACTGTGACTCTTGCTGACTGACCACACCCAGCTGTCCTTACTCTCCAGAGCTAAGCCATCCTCCCATCCTGGGATCTCGGCCCCTCCTGTCACACCCTCAGTGTTGTTCAGAGCTCAGGAAGCTGGACATCTGCTTCCTGCATTGCCCCAGACTTTGCTGTAATCAGGACTTAAGTATTGAAGATTAAGTTCAAATCAGAAGATTGGGAGGGGGAGGGAATGGAGATTTTGCTTCTGTTGGTTAACTGCTCAGGGCCCTTTGCCCATCAATTATGTATCTGTTGATTTGGGGGAGGGGGCTACTCTGGAATACCTTGTGCTGATCCTAGAGGTGCAAAAATGGACAAGGTGTAGACTCCCCTATTGTTGAGAAGCTCAGTGTCCAGGCAGAGAGGGACAGACTGGTTCATGTAGGAGGCCAAAGGGTAGCACCAGTGGGACAGAGGCAGAGATGACAGGCACAGGGAGTGCTGCGGAAGAGGGAGGAGCAGTAGGTGGAAAGGCAGCACAGAGCCCAGCTCATCTCCCGACACCAGCGAGTCCCCAGTGGGGTATATCTGAGACAATGCACTTCTTAGGGTACTCCATCCTCAGGACTTCACCACGGAATGACCTGGCTCCTTGGGGAATATGTGTGCCATTCCCAGACCAGGACAGACCTCACTGTGGGGATGACTGGCTCCAGAGCCATCCCAGACCAGGACAGATCTCACTGTGGGGATGACTGGCTCCAGAGACCTGGAAGAAAGGCCTGACATGCAGCCTGACTCCGCCACGCCTTCTAAAGCAAGATTTGCACTGGCTTGCCTCCTTGGGGGAGCTGCCAGCAGGCGTGGGCCATGCAGACACATTCTCAAAGCAGTCATGGAAGCAGCAGATAGTTATTTTCATTGGCACAGTCCCAGAAATCCTGGGTAGAGGAGCCTCAGAGCAGTCCTTCCAACCTCAGGAGGCGTTCTGGGCCTGTACCTGCCGCTCCCTGCCCACTAGCCACACCCCTCCCCCATCCTATGAGTCCTAGGGAACGGACCCTGTCACCCTGCTGCATGTCCTTTTGTCCTGGTGGCAGGAAGTGTACCACACATTTTGCAGGGTTGCATTACAGAGTGGACTTAAGCAAACATTGAGACTCGGCTAAAGAAGCAAAGTTGTGTCATCCTTGACTGGAGGCCAGAGAAAAGCAGCGCCTGATCCCTTCTCTCCAGGACTGAGGAAGAGGTGAGGCTTCTTGCTCAGGCAGCAGCGCAGGTGGTCCCTGTCAGGCTAGAGTCCACAGCTCCAGCTCTGGATGAGATGAGCTGCCCTTCTGTCCGAACATCTGGTTCATTCAAGTCCCCTCCATATGCACAGGGATACTGAGTAGGCAGAGGCATTTTTCAGAACTAGACTTCACTTTCAATGGAACAGATTTGTTTTGGAAGACCCTTGGCATGGTCAGCACGAGAAAAAGGAAGTGGCCAAGCACACAAGCTAAAGGGAACAGTGAGACAGCTTCAGAATGCACTGGAGCAGGACCACTCTGCTGGTATAAGCCCAAAAGAATATGCAAAATGGAGCCCTGCTGTGAGGTGGACACAAAGCCACCGGACAGCCTGACACCATCAGCCCAACCTAGTGAGTCATTTAAGCGTAGATAGGCCTGGGGACACCCAGAGCCAAGTCTGCCTCCATTCCACCCACATTCCAACCCCAATGACCCCAGGCCTGGCCTGCTCTGCGGTGAGGCTGCTGTTGAGAGCGCTGGACTGCAGTCCCAGTTAATCTCTCCCTGGAGTAGTTTAGGCCCCATACAAGTTCCCGCTAGGACCTAGTGACTAGGTGGTACAAACAGGATCCCACCTGCCACGTGCATGCTTCATGCTTGCATCCCAAGGTGGCTGCTTGAATGTCAGTCTTGGCACCTAGCCAAGCTAAGGACCAAAGCATTGTCCTCCTACCAGGGTTCCATAAGCCAACAGTACTTAAGAATCCTGGCTGGCCTGGAACTCAGATCCACCTGCCGTGGCTAAAGGTGCATGTCACCACACCAGCTACTGTTCAGCTTTAAGTGGGAACTATATCTGACAAGGTGTGGGAGTCAGGACGTGAGCCCCAGCCCAAACCCTTGCTGTGTCCTCAGCAAAGCAGAGAGCAGTGTTGAAGTGAAGCAGGAAGTTGCCTGACCCAGACGTGGGTCCCAGCTTCTTAGGTTGTCGCTGTGGAAGAGAGAGTTAACCTGCAACCCTGTAAATGCAATGGGTAGCTGCCTTGGACACCTGGGAGGCTTGCTAAGTACCAGGCTGGTCAGGGAGAAGTGCAGTGTAAGGGACCCTGCAGGCGATTGCAGCCTTCTAAACTACTATTGGGAGAAGCAGGACCCACCCCTGGGAGTCCTGAAAGCCCCAAAGTTAAAGAGCAGGGGAAGTAAGCCCATGACTAGGCTTAACTGAGCTCCACTTGACCTAGAATGAGACTTTTCTGAGCCTCAGTTTCCCCATCAGAATAGGGTGGCAGTGGATTCCTTCCTGGTACTGTTTTAATGGACTACCTACCAACTGTGTTACATTAAATTCTTAGAATATAAATAGAAGAAAAAAGAAAAATACTCCCAATTTTACTGGGGTGGGACTGGGGCAATAGCTCGTCAGCAGATCTCTAACTAGTAGTATAAAGCCCTTAGTTTAATCCTAAACACTGCACCGCAAAAAGGGCACAGTAGCGCACATCCATAATCCCAGCTGCCTCTCGCTGGAGGCAAGAGAGGGCTGGGGGTGTCGCCCAGTGGTAGAGCACTGTATCTAGTGTGTGCAAAGCCCCGAGTGTGACCCTCAACAGGGCAAAAAGCATTGCCTTATATAAGCAGTGCATCTTCACTGGAGGAAATTTGGAAAAAGAAGTATAAAGAAGGAAATCACCTGTTCCCCCACCACCCACAGCCGACGACTGTTCTGGGGGTTTTTCCATACATAATCTGTGTGGGATCTCAGTACGAGCTGTTTTATAACCCATGCTTGCCTCTCTGCTTCCTCAGCCTGACTATACGCCGGTGAGTGTGAAGTTTGCTGGAGCAAAGTGGGAGGGGTGGGGTTGGCTGGGCTCTTTGCAGGTAAACAGCCCTGACCAGTTCTTTCCTGCTCTAAGCAGTATTGTCTCCTGCTTATTTCTGTAGGCTCACAATCTTCCTAGTCAGTGTCCAGAAATTCTCTCAGCGCCAAGGTGGGGTTGGGTGAGGGGCTCTGTTAGCGTGGGTGATCGGAGGTTAGGAACCCCACTTAAAGAGTCTCGGTGGACAGAGCACTCACCCCTCACCCCTATCAAAGGACAACCCCAAGCAGTGCTGGTGGCTACAACTTGAAATTCTCTGGCTGTTCCTGGCAAGAAATCAGGGCGTTCCCAGGTGTGCGGGGGACGCTTAGTGTGACCCAGGTGCCCCAGGGAGCTGTGCCCCACCCTTGCCGCCTAGGTGCATGGTGCCTTCCTCCTTGCATCCACCCCCAGGTTCCATCCCAGCAGGACGAAGCCAGGCTCAATGAATTCATTTGACTCTCAAATCCAGAGGAAAAGAAGGGCTGTTTGGTGAGCGCAGGCAGGCAGATGGAGCCATCAGAGTGGCATGCATACAAACCCTGCTTCAGCCCCAGCTCCAGTGCTGATTACAGTGGAACATGCAGCACAGAGCAGAGGGAATGCAAGCACCCAAATTCTCCTGCTGGCTGGAAGAGTTTGGGGTACATAGGAAAGCCCAGATACCAGGAGAATCCTGAGGTTCAAAATCTTTTAAGGCTAAATTCTGCCCACAGGGGTCTTCCTGGATGTGCAGTGAGGCATGCATAGACAGAGTTGGGTTCCCAACTGTAGTTCTCCGGATCCTTAGGGTCTGGGTGGGGAGAGGGATGCTCAGTGCTGTGCCTACTTCCTGTGGGACACAGTCTGTCTTACGAGTTCAAGGGGAAGGAGGAAGGGCAGTGTTCCAGGCAGATATAGGAAGCTGAACCACACTGCAGGGGTCCTGTGTTCTGCCTCCTGCCGTTGTTTTTGTTTTTGAGGTTGTAACAGCAGACATGGAGTGTTTTGGCCATACATGTCCCCCTGTGCCTACTGTCCCTGCCTGCATCCTTCCCTGCTTTGTCCATGGAGGTGGTCGAAGGACCGCTTGTCACCAGACTGAAGCCTGCAGCATGGCTGGGCCAGCCATTGGCTGGAGGACATCAAAGCTGAGCTGATGCCAGCCCCCATCCTGGTCTAGCCTAGGCCCCCCGGCCTTCTTGACAAGAGGAACTAATTAGGACATCCGAGGAGAGGAGCACTTCCAGGGGACCTGCCTTGCCCTGCGCCCAGCCTACCCAACGAGGTGGATGAGTAGACCATGTTCCAATGTCCGTGATCTTTAGTGGACAAGCATGTAGTGACAGCGACCAGTAGGTGGCAGCACAAGACTCATCTTAGAGGAGGCGCTGTGTGGGTGGGAACCATAGTTCCAGCCCCTGGGTTGATGCCCTTTCTCACTTTCAAATGTGGGCCAGATCCCTTCATGAGGCCCAGCCGGGATAGGCCACCGGGAATATGGCTCTTTAGACAGCCCAGTCTTCTGTCCAGGGTCCCTGATGTGAGCCTTGGAATTCCTTCCCCTTGACTTGTCCATGATAGGTCATAGCAGAGTTACTCTGTCTCCTAGATGACGTGGCACAAAAGCTTGATGAATGGGAGCATGAGTGTCTCCTCCCAACCATCCGGGCCCTGGAGAACAAGCTGTAAACAAAAGGGAGTGGACTGGAAGGACCCTGCTGCAGTCTGCATGGGGCTAGAGGGCTGGGCTCAGGGACCAAGAGGAGGCCACCGAGCATCCCGAAGAAGAGGATGGAGGCTGGAGGAGGTGTTGGAGAAGGGTGGGGCCTGGAGGGGAGAGGAAGCAAGGGGTGGAACTTTGGATTTTCAGGCTGCTGGGAAGACAGCAGAAAGGAACTGGGAGCATGTCAAGTTTCTGACTCCCTCCTCTGGCTGGAGCTGAGTAAATACTAGGCTCCACCCTGCGAAACGGAGTGTCCTTAGATGCTCAGGCTGCAACTGAAAGTCTTAAGAGAGCACCTCCCTCCCTCCCTCCCTCTCCACCCTGTATCTTCTATGGCTAATATGCCATCTTCCAGTTGACACAAATGGCCAGCCAGGCCACTCACCCATGTCACTGTCCCTAGGAAAGGAGAGACACAAC
Organism: Chionomys nivalis; assembly: GCF_950005125.1. Classification (NCBI taxonomy): domain Eukaryota; kingdom Metazoa; phylum Chordata; class Mammalia; order Rodentia; family Cricetidae; genus Chionomys; species Chionomys nivalis. The sequence continues at coordinate 15,795,709 of NC_080095.1, read as the reverse complement.
TCACGAGACACAGGGCAGGCCAAACCCTAGTTTATTTCAGTGTCAGCAACAGCTCAGCCATCAAAAAAATAAACTCTACCCAGGACGACGGAAGTCTCTACAGCGAGGCTAAAGGGCTCAGCCGCCAGGCGGCAAACATCAGGGATGCATGGCGGGCACTGCCCGGGTATTAGGTTAGGAAGCAGCAGGCTGGTGACGGTGAGGGCCAGGCTTCACTTCTGGGCAGGCATAAGGTCATCGATAGGCTGACCCTGCTCAAGCCGCTGCTCCATCTCAATGAGTAACTTCACTCCGTCCACCACCATCTGCACCAGCTCCACCTCCGAGAAGCCTAGGCGGTCCGAGTTGGAGACATCGAAAACTCCACCAACAGCAGCGGTGTCCACACCGCCTAGGGAGGGGGAAGACAGGTCAACAGGACCGAGGAAACCTGAACCCTCTGCCCCCTCACCTGTGCTGCCTGCTGCTCACCTGTGCCTCGCTTCTGAAGCCGCAGCCGCTTGAGCACCTCCGAGAACTTCTCATGCTTGCCCAGGTGGGGCAGCTTGATGTGCACACCTGCCCGCAGGCCAGTGCCCAGGTTCGATGGGCACGTGAGGATGTAGCCCAGGTGAGGGTTCCACATGAACTCATAGTTCTTGGACTTGAAGAGGGTTTCAATCTGGAGGTGGGGAAGGGAGAGTTCAGAGGGGAAACCTGGCTGGAAGCCCCAAGGAACGCGGGAAGATGTGGACTCTGGGTTCTGCCCCAACCCCTCCCAGGAACCAAGCCCCTAGAGTGTGGGCACCAGGCCTGACCTGGGTGAGGCCAGTGCAGAATCGGGTGAACACTTCCTTCATGTTGCCCCCTTTCTGCATGGAGATGACCCGCAGGTGGTCCTCCTCGTTGATCCACACCAGGAAAGTCTTATTGTCATTGTGCCTGGGGAAGGGGTTCAGTCAAGCCAAATACCCTCCCAGAATACGGTCTTAGATCACATCCAAAACGACACCGTATGGGTGACCCTCAAACAAAAAAGAGCTTCCAAAGTCACGGAAGTACTTATTCTAGAGAGGTACAGGAGTGTGAGCTGTCGCCAAGACTCTCATCCCAACAACACTGGAGGAAGGCAGGGCGAACAGGGCACCAATCACGTGGTGTGTGGCAAGCAAGGGACTGAAGCAGGCGGAGCAGCCCCCCCCCTTCGAGGAAGCACGCCTCCGCCCTCACAGTCCGCAGGAGTAGGAGCCCTGCCCGGACGAGTGCGGAGGCTTTTGCGTCACTGGCACCTGGCAGAATCCCGGCGGGGTATGGGGGTGAGAAGGAGGAGAGAAAACAAGCAGCACCGGCTCCCGAGAGACTGGTCACAACCCTTAAATCCCAGGAGACTGCGGCCTCCCGCAGCGCAGGTTCTCACACACCTGCAGGATCAAGGTCACCTGCGAGGAGGGCTCGGACAAGGTGACACGGCGCTCGGAACCAGGAGCTCAGGCCGGGCTCCACCCTCCGGGGGACTGAGGGGGGGGAGGACTCGTACCATATACCGCGAGCATCCGGCCAGTCGCGGGCCATGCCGGAGGCCAGCAGCAGAGGCGACACAGGCTTATCGAAGAGGAAGTGGTCGTCGATGAGCTGCTGTTGCTCCGCTTCGGTCATGCTCTTGAGCGCGTAGTACTTGCCTGACAGGTCTCCGTCCAAGCTGGATAGGGCTGCAGAGTGCAGGGTTCAAGTCTCGGGTGGGCGGGCAAGTGCCCGGCCCAAACAGTGTATCCCCGCGCACGAGAGGCTGGACCTTTGACCCTCTCAGTCCCAGCTGCTCTACGGGCAGATACCAGACTCCTACCTTCTACTGCCAGCTTCTCGATGGCGCGGCGCTCCCCGCGGCTGCAGTGCGGGGGGAGACAGAAGCCGCGGATGCTGCGGCCCGTGCGCACCCGCGAGCTCAGCACGTAGTTGGGGTCCAGGTCATCGCCGCCCTGAGGACGCAAAGTGGTGGCGGGAGTGAGCCCCGAGGCCCCTCTCCCCATCACGCCCTGATCCGGCAGCCCCGCACCTGCAGATTGTCGGGGTTGAGGTCCGTCTTGTGCTCATCGCTGGGCTGGTAGCCGCCGTGCCGGTCCTCAATGATGGGGTCGAAGAGGTCCTTGAACACGGCGTAAGTCTCCTCGTCGCCCGCCACTGCACCCACCGTCATGATGAACGGGTGGCCTGGGGGAGGGGCGCGGCGACAGTGACGTCACCGCCAGGCTCGAGCGAGCTGCTGAGGCCCCTGCGGCTGAGCGCGGGAAGGGGATCAGGGGACCCCAGCCCGCCGGAGGTTGAGGGAAGGGCAGTGGGACCCTTGCCCTGGGATTTCTTGGGGAGACGGAAGTCTGACGCCTACAGGGGTGTGCATACCCGGATTATCTACGCCAGTCTGAATGGCGTCGTCCAACGTGAAGCCGCTTGACGTGCACTTGGCACGGAGCTCGGCGTACAGCTCCGGGGTCAGCACCTTGGCCATATGGTTGTTATGGCTGCTCAGATCAGGGAATTCATCCTCGGCCGGGAAGCGCAGCTTCTGCGTATTATGGCTGTTGGAGAAGGGCATGGCGGCGGCGACGGGCTGCAGGAAAGCGCAGGGTCAGAGGAGGTCTGCACACCATCCTCCAGGGACCTGCAGACCGCTCGGGACCTCCGTGGCTTCCCCCGGACGATGCCAAGGTCAGCGGGGTCTGCACCCGGCGACCGTGCATCCCTGGGTCCCGGGTGGGTCCGGTGCGCGCTCCCGGCAACACGGCTGCGCGTGACACCCCAGTCCCGCACCCCTCCGCGTGGCGCCCCGCGCGGTTACCCCTGACCCTTGGACTCGCTCACCAGGATGCCGGACAGAGCGGGGATGCAGACTGTCTAACCAGCTCCAGGCGCAGCAAAGACGAACGGCGGCCGCTCGCTGCTCCGGCGCTCTTAAGGGACGCGTCGCCAGCAGCCCATTGGCGGCTATTTATAGCCCATTCATTCTATTGGTCCGTGCTTTGGGGTGGTGCCGTTGCTTTGTCCGTGGCAGCAGCCCTTGACACCCCCTAGCAGCCCACCCCAGCGGTCCCCGAGTCTCGACCCCGCGTAGCTTAGTTATCCCCCGCGGCGCTCTCGCAGGATCCCCAAGGCAGAACCCCAGGGCCTTCAGTATTCTTGGTAGACCTACTTCACACATTGCCTCGCAGCGGGAAACTGAGTCTGGAAAGCCAGCTTGTGCTGGGGCTCCTGCCTTCCCCCTCCTCCTCCCTTGTCTGGCAGACCGCGGTGGCAAGGGGCCTATCGAGAGCTTCCAGGTCTTTAACATTAGGTACGGCGTCCATCCACTGCATCCAGGCGGTACGAAATGGCTCAGAGCCACTGACCTTCCTCAAGGTGCCCGCAGGCATCTCCTGGGTGTTCTTGATGCAGCACCAGAGGCGCAGTCTGGCTGAGGTCCAGCCCCGAAGCACCCAGGGTGTTCTGACCTTGGGCGGACTCTGAGGAACCGAGCCAAAACATTTGGACTTAGACCCTAAAAGATTCAAGACACTGAGCTGTGAGAGACTGTCTTGAGAATCCAAATCTCCATCCCCTGGCCCTTTCCTCAGGAAACCGGTTCCTACCTCCCCACCCACAAAGACAGTACCCACAGTCAAGAGGCAAACGGAGTGGAGAAAGCACCAGTTAAAAACAAGCTCACTAATCAGAACCAACACACGGAAACAGTCTCTCTTCCCCAGCCTCACACACCCAAGTATGAGGAAATGTGGACGCCTGACCCCAGACAGTGCCGGCTGTGAACTCCTCTGTGAAGACAGGCATTCGCACCCTGCCTGCAGCTGCCAGCCACTTCATCTTTTCTGGAAAGTAATTTGGCAGTATTTATTATAATAAAAATATGGTCTAGCTCCATGACCTAGCAATCCCAGGAATTCTAGGAATCCAGAATAGAAAGGACAGTGTCCCTTCTCTGCAGATAGATCAGGAAATGTGTAGTGGGAAAGACTAGTTCGGGTTGGACCTGATGCTGGTCTCTGAGGAGGGAGGGCACTAGCCGTCGGTGGAAAAGGGTGCAGAATGGCGGCGGTGCTGTTGGTAAAATATAGAAGTGAGCTTTCATGTTTAATGTCCTCTCACCCCCCTCACTCACGGCTGCACTAATAAAGCAAGACTAGGGAGCCTAGCTGGGTGGTGGTGGCACAGATCTTTTATCCCAGCACTCGAGAGGCAGAGGCAGGTGAATCTCTGTGAGTTCGAGGCCAACCTGGTCTACAAGAGCAAGTTCCAGTACAGGTTCCAAAGCTACATTGAAAGCCTGTCTCCAGAAAAAAAATCTAGAGAGCCTCTCATTCTTGTGCATTTGATAGAATCCATTCAGGTGCCAGATGCAAGGAAAACAAGAAGGAGATGCACAAGGGGAAAGGATCTCTGCCTTCCTGCCGGAGCCGGGCTGCCCTGAACGAATGACTGCGGGAGGGATGGCAGGATTCCCAGGCTTGAGGGATGATGTGCTGGAGCTTCAGCAGAAGGCTGTGGAGTGGAGAACTCAGAGCAGAAAGCCTGCCTGCCGGCCTGCCTCTACCTAAGTCACCATGAAGGACCACAGCTGCACTGTCCTCAGAGATAACTAGTGAATCCACCTGTTCTCTCGCTCTTCTGTTTGAGACAAGAGCCTGTAAACCAGGCTCCTCTTGCCTCAGCCTCCCAAGTCCTAGTATTATAGGGTTGAACCACCGTGCCCAGTTCAAGTCACTATTTTGTAAGCCAATTAAAACAACCCCATATAGAAAAGTGCATGCTGGGGATGGTGGTGTCCAGTTCCTTTAATCTCAGCATGCAGGATGTAGAGGCAGGTGGAATTATCTGCGAGTTAAGGCCAGCCTAGTGTACATGGTGAGTTTCAGGACAGCCAGGATTACATAGAGACCTTGACACCCCCCCCCCCAAAAAAAAGGTATGTGGAGACAAACACCTATTATGCCAGCACATAGGAGGTGGAGGCAGGAAGATCAGGAGTTCAAAGGCAGCCTGGGCTCCATGAGCTCCTGTTTCAAAAAAAAAAATCCCCAGGCTAGACAGCAGGTGTGCCATAAGCTTATAATCCCTGTATTCTATGCCCCCTTCAGCCTCCTCAGAAATATCTGCAGCTGACAACCACAGTACCTACCCTTCTCAGGGAAACTGGTTCGGCATGAGCCCCAAATGCTCAAGTTTCTGTCTGTTTCTAGAAATAGAGAGGAAGCAAATTTGGTGTCCAGGCTTGGGTGGGGGTAGGGGGTTTAGGACTTCCTCTTTGTCTCCAGCATTTACAGTTTCTCTGCCTCCTCTCCTCCTTTACCCGCCTCCCATCTCCCTGCGAGGACAAGGCCAGGACTCTAGTAAAGGTGAGGAACAGAAGGCAGTTGCAAGTCTGTCCACCGTGGCAGTGAAACCACACCCAGTACTGGAACAGGCACCTGTGACCTTCAGCCTCGGCCTCGTTCTAAGACCGAAACCTAAAGGAAGATTGGCCACTGAGAGAAAGTACAGGCTCAGACGCCCAGATATCCCCCGGTGGTCCTAGGGTGCCTAACTTTGGGGGACAGACAGCAGAGACAACAGCAGGGTAGAGAGACGAAGGGCCCTTCACAGACTGTAGACCACATATCAGTGTGAGGCCCCCCACTTGGGGGGCATTGCTCAGAAGTCCTGGAGGCCCTCACAGCAATGGAGAAAGGTCAGGGCCTGCTTATTCAGCCTAGACCCGACTGGGCCCTCTGCTATCCTTGGCAATCACAGTAGCTGCTTTGGCAGCTTCTGGGCAAGAAGCTTGGTGACATCACTCAGTAGAATTATGGTTCCATCTCCTTAGAAATCACACCAAGTCATACATTGACCTCAGGGCCTGGATGGGGCCTCAAAGGAGTCCCAGGTATTTTCTTCACAAGCATTGTCCAGCCCAGCAGGGCAAGTACAGGCACAGACAGCCAGGCTCTAGGTTCCACATAGAGGCCACTCTCAGTCCTGTGCCCAGGATGCATTGCTGCTTCGCTGCTTCCTGGCTCGTGGAATGCAAAGGGAAAGTTGGCAAGGGTAAAGAGAGGGGCAGGGGCTGCAGGGCACAGTGAAACAGGAGGCTATGCCAGTCAGAGGGAACTCCTCTTTGTTCTTTATGGGTTTTGTTTCTTTTTTGAGACAGGATTTCTCTGTAGCTTTGGAGCCTGTCCTGGACCTAGCTCTTGTAGACCAGGCTGGCCTCGAACTCACAGAGATCTGCCTGCCTCTGCCTCCCAAGTGCTGGGATTAAAGGCATGCACCACCTTGAAAAATCCAAGCTGAAGCTAGGCATGACGATAGCTAGCTCTGAGAAGGTGGACTGGAGAAGGGACACAGGAGGAACAGGGATACAGCAGTGGACAGCTGGGACCAAGGGAAAACCCCTGTTGAGCTCATCTAGAGACATAGTCAGCCCTGGTTTCCATGCCGCTGAGAGGCTGGGGAAGAGGAACCTCCGAGGAGAAGTGGAAAGTCTAACTCTCCAGAGGAGCAATTAGGGTGTGGATTGGGCTGTGCACCACCAGGGAGTGAGTAGCCTACTAGAACAGGGACTGTGGAGCCAAGGGCTGGGATGTCTCAGCTAACGGCTGTGCCTTCCCAGCCTGCGAGACCAAGAAAGCCTCATTGCCTATCCTTCCTGGCTACCAGATCAAGGCCAGCTAGGGCAGAGACCTGGAGAGGTCTAATGTCAGGAACCTGGGTTCCTTCACACAGGCTGGCCTAGTCTGGCCCCTGAGGAGTCCCACTAGCCAGCAGGACTCTAGGAAGGGCATGTTTGTGGAGCCGGGCCACCCCCACTTTACCAGGCTACAGTAGCCTGGTGGCTGGAGACTGCAGCCCAGAGTTGGACACTGCTACTGGTTCTGAGTAACTCAAGTCTCATGCCCTCCAGTTCCACTAGCTGAGGACTGCAGGAACGCTCTTCACTCCCCACCCCAGCGCTCCTCCCCTCTCCACTTCATGCTCCATTCCGGGGAAGAACCTTTCCACGGGGGCTCTGATTCAGCTGTGCTGAGACAAAACACTCCTACAACTTCCCCTTTCCGCCTGGTCTCCAGCAGCCCCTCCCCCAGGCCACGCGTGAGCCCAGTTCATCCAGCTCTCAAGATGCCAGGGATAGCAGGGCCTGGCTTAGGGCCACTTTTGCGGAATGCTCCAGACTACCCCTGCTCCCTATACTTGGCCAGGCCCTGGTCAAAGTCTCTGGGTGTCCCACCGCTGCCTCCGGTTCCACTTTCTAGGATTCGTCCTGGGCTCCAGGCAGGGTGTTTCGGAGCTGTTTGCAGTGACGAAATGTTCTGGTGGGCTCTAATAAGGAAGCCCTGGGGTTACACAGTTGTCAAAGTGCACTTTAGGGGTAGGCGTATCCAGCGGGCAGAAGCTCCATGCTCTGGGCAACCCTAAAAGGCGGCACGCAGACAAACCGCTGGCGAGGAGAGGACTTTTATTTTGCACACTGCTCGAATCTCTTAGGCAACGCGCAAGTATGCACAGAAGATCACGGGCGTGGAGACGCCAGCCAGGAAGCATCCTCTGGGAGCGCGCAAAGGACAGAGCAGAGTCTCCCAGCAATCTCTGCGTTGTTATTGATGTCATCAAAGAAGCGCCGGAAGTTTGGCTGCCGCTGCGGAGCCACGTGTGGAGCAGAGAGCCGGTGTAAGCTGGGTGAGTTTCGGAGCTGGCATATGCGGCTAGGGTGGGAGCGGCGCTCCGGGCCTGCCTGCAGGTCCGGTGCAGAGAAACGTCCGGGCCGTCGGGAGCCCACTCGGGGTACTCCGGGGAAGGGGTTCCGCGGAATCCTGGCTTGGAGGTGACTTCGCTCTCCCGCTTTGCCTCTCGGAGGCCACCGTCTTCACAGCTGAGGAATAAGGACTTTGTTCTGGTCGTTCTGGTGTGGGAATCCTTGGGCCTCTACTATTGTGCTCTGTCTCTTGTGTTCTTCCAGACCTAGAAGGACTGCATTTGTCAGGCTAGGGTGCAGCTCTGTTGGGTTGCTATACTGCTCAGAACCCGGGCCCCACAGACCTCTACCCAAACCACAGATCCTTATCCTGCCTCCTGGTCCTCTGACTTCACGCCTCACGCCCACACACCACTTCCCCAGGTCTCTGACACTTGGCAGGTGTTAACACCATGAGCTTCGTGGCATACGAGGAACTGATCAAGGAAGGCGACACAGCCATCCTGTCACTGGGCCATGGCTCGATGATGGCAGTGCGTGTGCAGCGTGGGGCACAGACCCAGACCCGGCATGGCGTCCTGCGGCACTCAGTGGACCTTATTGGCCGCCCATTTGGCTCCAAGGTGATCTGCAGCAGAGGCGGCTGGGTGTATGTACTTCACCCCACTCCTGAGCTCTGGACCGTGAACCTGCCCCACCGCACACAGATCCTCTACTCCACCGACATTGCCTTACTCACCATGATGCTGGAGCTGCGACCCGGTTCTGTGGTCTGTGAATCAGGTGAGCTCCTCTGGTGTCTTCAGAGCTCAGCACCTACATAAGGTGGGAGTCGGACCCACAGTTAAGATAGTTTGCAGTCAGCTAGGAGGTGGTGGCACACATTTTTAATCCCAGCACTAGGGAGGCAGAGGCAGGCGGATCTCTGTGAGTTCGAGGCTAGCTTGGTCTACAAAGCAAGTTCCAAGACAGCCAGGGCTGTTACACAGAGAAACCCTGTCTCGAAAAAAAAAAGTTTGCAGCCAAGCCATCTTGCAGATTTGTACTGAATTACTTGGTTTCTGTTCTAGCAGCTCCAGTTGGTGGGGAGGGAGTGACTGCAGGGGGTGAAATGACATCTGATGGGGACTGACCTGGGTTGGAGGAGGAAGAAGAGGGGGCAGCGGTGCACTCTGAGGGTCCTGGCTTGCTTTGATGTGGCAGCAGGCTTGTTTGGTGCTGGCCAAGGTGCTGGCTGCTTGGGGCTGATTATCCCAAGAGCTCATTGTAGTGAAAATTCAGCCCCATACTCACTCGCGGTCAGCCCCTCACTTAGTTCCAGTGAAGATTATCAACACCGTCACTAAGACAAGGACGGGGCTGGCATGGGGTAAGAAGTGCATGAGAGCCAGCTGTCTCTCACGTACACACCCCTAGGTGCTGTGACCACTGCATGCAGCAGTCTATCATGTATCTCCCACAGGGATGAGTCCTGGACCAGATGTGACTAGATCCTTGGTGGTGTGTTTGTGGTGGGTTAAGAAACTGGGGTTCGGGGTCACTACAGTTCCCGTTCTCCCTATCCTGGCATTCTCTCCCTGCAGAGGGAGACAGTGGACAGCACAGTTGAGCACCAGCCCTAACAACTCTCTGCATGGCCTGTAGTAGGCACTAGCCTCTCTCCGGCCCGCACCCCTTTTCAGTCAGCACACTTCTGTGCTCCCATGTGGAACCAAGTTCCTGCCCTCAAAAAGACAAAATAGGCAGTGAGCTTGGTGACCATTCAGTGCTACTGATTGTGAGAGGCTTATAATCGGGGATGCTTGGTTGAGGATCCCCCAAACTCAAAAAGTCAGGGATCTGAGGAGGTGATCTTTGAGTTAAAAATGATGAAGTGAGACCAAAAGCCAAAGAAAAGTTGTCGAGGTGGGGTGCAGTGCCCGTGCGCATGCCCCAAGTGGGGTGCAGTGCCCACACGCATGCCCCGAGGTGGGGTGCAGTGCTGGCGTGCACGTCCCAGATGGGGTGCAGTGCCCGTGCACACGCCCCAGGGGGGGTGCAGTGCTGGTTGGTGTGCATTTGCAAGAAGGCCACTGGCTGGGGCATGAAGTAAGGGCAGAGGAACAGAAGATGAGGTTGGGAAGCAAGAGGGGGCCCTTCAGAGGGCTGTTAGGAGTCTGGAGCTGCCCTTTAATGGGAAGGTAAACCTGGTCACTGCAAAGCATAGATCTGATTGACGGTGGTAAAAAGAACAGAGAACAGAGGATCCAGGTGGTGGTGGTGCACGCTTTTAAGCCCAGCTCTTTTTTTTTTTTTTTTTTTTCTTTTTTCAAGACAGTGTTTCTCTGTAGCTTTGGAGCCTGTCCTGGAACTAGCTCTTGTAGACCAGGCTGGTCTCGAACTCACAGAGATCCGCCTGCCTCTGCCTCCCAAGTGCTGGGATTAAAGGCGGCATGTGCTAACAACGCCCGGTTTAAGCCTAGCTCTTGAGAGGTAGAAGCAGGCGGATCTCATGAGTTTGAGGCCAGCCTGGTCTACAAAGGGAGTTCCAGAGCACATATTACACAGAGAAACCCTGTCTCGAAAAACAAACAAACAAAAAACACACAAAGGAACAGAGGCAGGACCAGCGTCTGCAGATAGCAAAGAGGGAGGGACCTGGTGGGTGAAGCCCAGAGGCGGGAAAAGGAATCACTGGTGATTTGGGATGGGATGGCAGAGTGGGTCTTGACGGTGGGTGACTGCAGTCTGGCCCCTAGGGTGGGTGTCACTTCCTGGGTCTTGGAGTGATCAGACTTGGATGGGGTCTAACTTTGAGCTTAGGGTTTTTTGTTAGTGGATTTTTTTTTTCCCTTTTGGTTTTTCAAGACAGGGTTTTTCTGTAGCTTTGAAGCCTGTCCTGGAACTAGCTCTTGTAGATCAGGCTGGCCTCGAACTCACAGAGATCCGCCTGCCAGCTTAGGGTTTTTTGGTTTTGTTTTTTGTTTTGTTTTATGGCTTTTTGAGACGGGGTTTCTTTGTGTAGCCTTGACTGTCCTGGAACTAGCTCTTGTATACCTGGCAGTTCCTCTGCCTCCCAAGTGCTGGGATTAAAGGCGTGTGCCACACTGCCGGCTTAGGTTTGGGGTTTTGTAAGAGCACTGCTACCTGCTACAGTGGGGTCAAGAGGTCACTGCTAGAAATGGTCACCAAGCAGGAAGGGGCAGTGACAGGGTGAGTGGAGGCTAGCACAGGTCCTGGAGTATATGAAGTCAGGTGAAGAAGGGTAGCCCTGCTTCTAAGGAAGAGTGGAGGCTTTTGGACAGACTGGTGACATTATGGGAAGGGTGGAGCAGGTTGACTTTAGATCACGTGAGCTCAAGCAAGAGCAGGTAGAATTGCCCCTGTGCCGTGGGGGTGGACTTAGCAGGATTGGAGGTGTGGGGAGGATGAGCTGACCACTGACCTGAGTGAGTCAAGGAGCTCACGGGAGGAGGCAGAAAACCTGAGGGACAGCTGTCAGTGAGGCTCGTGGATTGGCCACAGTTTAGAAGAGGCTAGGTCAGAATGGGACAGGCCAGCGCTAGCCCTGCCCAGACTCACCTATGTCCTCTCCTGTGCCCATCTACACAGCCCGGTATCCCAAACCCAGGGCCGAGGCTGCCAAGAGCAGACAGAGCTCATGATTTGATACCCCCCTCTGACCCTGGGGTCAGCTGTCCTCTTAGGCCTGTTTGACCTTCTTCCTCCCAGATGGGGAGCTGTTGTGGGTGGGTATAGTCCTCAGATGACCCTTCAATCCTCTCGTCTTGTCCTGCCAGGCACGGGCAGCGGTTCTGTCTCCCATGCCATCATCCGCAGCATCGCCCCCACTGGCCACCTACACACAGTGGAGTTCCACCAGCAGCGGGCCGACAAGGCCCGGGAGGAGTTCCAGGAGCATCGCGTGAGCCAGTGGGTGACTGTGCACACCCAGGATGTGTGCCGCAGTGGCTTTGGTGTCACCCATGTGGCTGATGCTGTCTTCTTGGATATCCCATCACCCTGGGAAGCTGTGGGCCATGCCTGGGATGCCCTCAAGGTTGAAGGTGTGTTGGTGTTCATAAGGGTGCTGGTGCGGGGCTGAGCTTCTGGGTCATCTAGAACCCAGGGAGTTCCAGGTTCCTGTAGGCCACACAGTAGCAATGGCCAGACCAGGGCTCCTTTTGGCCCAAAGTGAGGACTGACTTGGGCTGACTAGAGACCAGGGTTAGGGAAAGATGGGTCCCATTCTTCAACCTAGATAGGAACTCACTGAGTCCCAGGCCCTGGCAACTCCAGTGCAGGCAGGATTTATAAGACAGGACTCCAGGCCTGGATCCAATATGGAGGTCATAGGCAGTCCCCTGCCCCCAGCCATCTCCTGCAGACTCCCCACACCCATGCTGCAGAGTCGGGCAGCTGGACCCTTTTAGGGAAGATGCTGTGGAGGCGGAGCAAAGGGGAGGCCTGGAGAAGGTCGGCCCTGGGCCAGAGAGACTGCTGGTGAGTCCCAGGGATTTGCCTTTTCTGGAGAAGAAGCAGGCTTGGCAGAGGGTGCTCCATGCAGAGGGTGGGGGAGCCTCTGAGACAGGCACTGCCCAGATCCCTGTGTCTACTGAGGAGGCCTGGAGCTGGGAGGGGAAGCCTGGAGGTCCACACCTGAAGGGCCCTGATGTAGGGTCCAAACCAGGCAGGTGAGCCTCCACAGAGTAGGCCAGAGGCACCTGTGCCTGTGTCCTGGGTCTTGTCCCATGTCCCTTTCTTCTGGGCTCTTTCCCACATCTGTATACCTTTTCTGTATGCCTGGTGTTTATAGCACTGCCTGTCTCTGGTGGCTTCTGCTCTCTGTGCTGACATCAGGCACAGTAGGGGACTACTTGATACCTGCCAGGTGTCCTGTGTCAGGGAGCCCTGTGGGTACCAGGCCTGGGGACATCTGTACACACTCCTTCCCTGCCCTGACTTGCTCATGATCCGCTGCCAAGATACGGATAGGGTGTCTCACAGTCTCTGGGCAAGCTGAGTGAAGCCTGTGGGCTGCCCCAGTGGGAGGCAGCAGGGAGGAGCTCAGACTGTGCTGTCTTTAGGCTCCTCCTGTTCCCGAGAGCCACCGACAGCCTCTAATTTCCTGTGACAGCAGCCGCCCACACACCACCCTGTGCTACCCTATTGTTAGAGCTATTCTTGGGCCTGACTCTGACAACCCTGACCCCCAGCCCTCCACTGCCTCCTACAAGGCAGGCTAGCGATGCCTGCTGGCAGCCAGGGAAACCCAGGCATCTTGGGCTTAGTCCTGGCTGCTGACCTGGGCTCCTACAGGGAGGAGGGCCACATGGGCCAGCAGATAGGGCACAGCTCTACAGCTTCCTCAGGCCCCTGCATGGTTCCTTGGTCTGAGGGCTTACAGTCTGCAGGCAGTCTTGAGCCAGCCTTAGGTCCAGGGTGGCTTGTAGATGCCCTCTGACCCTGTGTCTTGCTCCTGCAGGTGGGCGCTTCTGCTCCTTCTCTCCATGCATCGAGCAGGTGCAACGCACGTGCCAGGCACTGGCAGCCCGAGGCTTCACCGAGCTCAGCACCCTGGAGGTGCTGCCGCAGGTCTACAATGTACGCACCATCAGTCTGCCATCTCCTGACCTGGGAGCCAGTGACTCAGAGGTCAACGTGGGCTCCGATGCCAGCCCCTTCCGTAGTGGCACACCAATGAAGGAGACTGTGGGCCACACTGGCTACCTGACTTTCGCCACCAAGACTCCAGGCTAACAGGCCTGGGCAGGAATACCACGAGCAAGCAAGGAGGCCAGAGGCTGCCTTATATGGTCAGCCACTGCCTGTGAGGCTTGTGTTTAGAAATAGTTGGCAGGGTTGGGGGGCAGGGGCCTCCTGGGTAGTCGAGGGGGGTGAGTAGGCTGGCCCTGTTCAGGAGGGAGGCATTGCCGGCTGAGAGGGAAGCCTCCGCCCCATCACTGCTCCCCCAGGCTCTCTTTGTTGTCAACATGAAGTCCCCTCTGCCAGAGGCTCTCCTGGTTGCTGAGACCAGCTGGTACAAGCTGAGGGCGGAGGAAGCCCTGGGCACTGCTTGAAGCCTGGACTGACCTACAGGGGCAGTGAACTGTCCCTTCCCTGGTAAAGGCTCCAACCACTGGTGGTTCAGAGCTTAGCCAAAAGCTGTGGTTGAGCTAACCCAGAAAGCCTGGCCCTGCCCTCATCTCCTCTGTATCCTTGGGACTGGAGCCAGGCTGACCTGGGGATCCAAGGAGGTGACCCCATAGTCTTGAGTGCTGCGTGGGCCACGTGTGAGCGCACTTGTGCCCAGGATCCCTGATGTGCTGTCCTCTGGGACTAGGCTCGTCCTGTGCAAAGGGAGTCCAGTAGGCGGGTCTACGCCCCCAGTGATCTCTCAAGCCCACGTTGGAGCTGGGGTCAGAGAGGGGCCATGGAAGAGGTGGCATATGGCCTAGGAGCTCTGGCTGTGGCCCTGCTGCACATGTCACCTTGGGGCTGCCCTGCATCTGCTGCTGATGCATGGAACCAGCCTTTGGGAGAATTGTCTGTGTCCTGTTGGCCCCTGAGCGTACCTAGTGGAGCAATAAATGTTCTGTCTTACCCCCTACCATGTTGACTGTTCTTCTGCCTGCTGAAGGGGCTGTCCACACTTGACATTTGACCTCCGTCCTTCCTCTCTATTCTGAGGGGTGCTGTCCAAACTCTAGGACATCAGCCCAGGGCTCTTCAGAAAGGCACAAGTGTGGCCACCTCCGTCCCCTGCAGAAACGGGCTCCTGGCCCTGGAGGTGGAGTACTGGGCCTCTGTGGCTCAGCACCAGGCTTCCCTCTGCAGCTCCTGTTCCACGTCCCTTCCCGACCTAACAGCGTTCCTGGTACTGACTTTCTAGGCTGCCCATTCCCTGTGCAGCATCAATTGTAGGTCACCTGTGGACGGAAATTCCATGGCTCTGGAGGCATGTGTACCCTCAGGGCCTGGTCTTGAAATGCCCAGACTGGAGGATGTGAGAGAGGTCCCTGGGCCATGTCGCTTCAGTGCCAGGAGTTCCTAAAAGGTTGTAAGCCGTGCTCCCTTGGCACCCACTCACCCTGCCTGGCCCTGTGTTCTCTGCTCGGTTATGGAACACGTAGACCAGTAGCCAGCAAGGCCCAGGATATCTTTTTTCCCTATGGAGCTCACAAGGCTAGATGTCATATGGGAGTTACCAAGGCCTGGGTGAGGAACTGTTGCCAAGGCTGGAAAAACCCAATCTACCTACTGTCCCGTGGGCGAACCAATTCTGCTTTTATAGTTTGTGGGCCTTGGAGGACTAACCCAACCCCAATTCACCTCTGAGCCCAGCTCAGACTGGAGCTCCAGCTGGTACAGAACTTAGCTCTGAGCTTCGTACCTCAGGCTCTGCTCAGATCTTCCTCATTTGGTGATGGAGCAGGGTTTCTCATTGTAACCCTAATTGGCCTGGAACTTGCTCTGTAGACCAGAGTGACCTTAAGATCAGAGACCTGCCTGTTTCTGCCTCCTGAGTGCTGGAATTAAAGGCGTGCATCACCACTGCTCAGCAAATCATCCCTTATTTTTTTGTGTGAGGTTGTCAGATCTTGGAATTATAATCAGCTGTTAGTTGTCATGTGGTTGCTGGGAATTGAACCCAGGTCCTCTGGAAGAGCAGTCAGTTCTCTTAACCGCTGAGCCATCTCAAATCATCCCTACTTGACCTACTTACTCTCGGCCAGGAGCATTCAGCTCAGCCATCCTTTGCCTTACACCCTATGCTGGTTTGCTAAGGGCTGTCTATCATGGAAATCCCCCAAGACAAAGGTCCCCAGGTCCTACAGACTGAGTCGGACTCCCATGGTTGGGTGAATCCTGTTAGGCGATCCTGGGTGGTCACCTGACACAGGCAAGACCATAGAAACTCTTCATCCAGCCTGACTCCTGTCTCTGGCCCTCAGTCTCCCTTAGACCTTTTCCTGGGGCGCAGCCTCCTGCACTCTGATTAGGGCAGCAGCGCAGTTCCTTGGCCGGAGCCTGACTTAGAGCGCCAACCCTGGGGGCCCTGGATACATCCCAAGGTTCAGATCCTGTTCACTTGCTGGACGCTCCTGGCCTGGACAGTCAGCTTCTCCTAAGGGGTATGCCTCCTTTTTGGCCACCTGTAAGCTGTGCCCAGGCTTCAAGATGTGCTGCCCTCTGAGGGGTTTCCAGCAAGGGCTCTGGCATCTAGTGTTGGGTCTCCAGATGCGGGGTGGGTGGCACAAGGGTTCAGGGGACACCTCTGCCTCTTACATTGTTTCAGTCTCCTGGAGCCTGCCCTTGCTGTGCCCTCTCCTCTCCTTCTGACCTCTGTACTGTCGTCTCTTCCTGCCTCAGCATGGTCTGCGTCCTGGGAACAGGCAGATTGCCAGGGCACCCCAGCACCAAGGAGAAGTTCTCCCTGCCCGCAACTGGTGGGGAAACAAAACTACCCAGCTTATACATCAGAGGCCAAGGCAGATGGTGGTGAACACTTGTGGACTTTGGGCCAGCCTAGGCTGCTCTTGCTTGGTCAGTTGAGTAAGAGACTCCTTAAGGAGGGGCCTCCATCAGCCTGAGCTCCTGAGGCCACAGGAGCATCTGAGAAAGGTCAGTGCCCAATGCCCCCAGCTCTGTACCCACAGTGGTGAGGAGTT